>NC_084898.1:22964351-23271601 GCF_958979055.1 Alnus glutinosa | reverse complement strand
GAGCACCATATGGGGTGGGCCTTTGGAGGAATATTAGGAATGACTGGGGGTATCTCTCCAACTTCATATCTGGCAGGATGTTTGGTGCGGAGAAGCGACTCTCAAGTCCTTATTCTCAGAACTCTATTTCACAGTGTTGTATTACGTGAACTCTTCTAGCATTTCTGTCCATCGGAACTCGAATTTTCTCAGGGTGGTCTAGGATTGGGAGCTCAAGTCCCATGTTGCATTCCTCGATCTATTGTACTCATCGAAAACCCATCCAAGAGAGACGGATATAATGTTGTGGACCCAAACATGTAATCATGGGTTTAAAGTGAAGAGTTATTACAATTCATTACAGTCTGGAGGGTCTTGTCTATTTCCTTGGAAGAGCGTCTGGAAGGTGAAGGCTCCACTTCATATTGCTTTCTTCACTTGGACAGTAGCTTTGGGCAAAATTCTCATGACTAATAACCTTAGGAGGCGGGGTCTTATCCTTATCAATTGGTGTTGTCTCTGCAAAAAGAGCAAGGAAACTGTAAACCATCTCCTCATCCATTGTGAGTTTACTAGCGAGATCTAGTGCTTAGTTCTCATTTTATTTAGAGTGTTGTGGGTCATGCCTAACAATATCCTAGAGCTGCTTCAATGTTTGAAGACACAAGGGCGGGGACAATCCAAAGAGACCATTTGGAAGATTATCCCTACTTTACTAATGTGGAGCATTTGGAGAGAAAGAGATCGGCGTCTTTTTGACGACTACGAGTCTAATATGCTACAATTAAAATCCTCCTTCTTCGATCTCCTTTAGATTGAGCTATAACTTTTGTTCCTAATTTTTCTTCCTCTAATCTTGGAGTTCTCGTTAACTTTTTATACTTTCGACCCTAATAGGGTGGTTGCTCATCTTGAATACTTTTTGTGTGCGGGAACTTTGCTTCTTCTAATAAATTGTTATTCATTAAAAAAAAAAATTGCATCTAGAAATGTGTCGGATGCTCAAATGAATGAGTGACAATAAAAAAAATGATAAATACAAATCAATATATAACTGAGAGATGTTAGTCGGAAAGAACTAGACGATAGAAATTTGTTTAAGATCCTCTACTGGCGCAACAAAAACCTAAGACTTCACCAATGTGGTCTATTTTGTTTCAAGTTGGAAGCTCTACTTGATTGAGAGAAGGCCACAAAGATGCTGGTTGAGTAAAGTAAATAGACCTCATGACCTATAATACTATGATGTACAATTTGGCCATAGACAGAGATAAATCGTAAACAAGTTGTATAATTTTTTTTATGGATAATAATTTTTATTAAGAGAGGAAGCAAAACTCATGTACACGGAAAGTATATAAGAGGAGCCACTACCCTAATAGGGTCGAAAATCTAAAAAGTTAACAAGATTTACAATATTAGAGTAAGAAAAATTAGGAACAAAAGTTACAACCCAATATAAAAGTGATCTCAAGAAGGAGGACTTTAATTGTAGCACTTTGTGTTCTTTGAAAAACAACAGGAAATGAAGATGCATAAGATATTAATGGGTGTGTTTGGTAAAGATTGTTGATGTGCATTTTTTTTTTAGTAGTAGTAAGAAGTGATTGATGTGATATAAAATAGAAAGAATTTGTATGAAAAGGTGAAAAAGTTTTGTTTTGTAGAGGTTTTTTTTTTATTATTATTTTTATTTGAATAGTAATAAAAAATGATTGATGTGATATAAAAAGTGAAAAAAGTTATAATGTTTTGAAGTTGACTTTTTTTTTTGGGAGAAGTGAAAATAAGGGAAGGGAAGGAGAGAATGGTTACCAAACAGACCCAATATTCCTAATACGTGGAAAATTGCATAATGATGGGAAACACACATTGTAGCAATCTCTTTGTTAATGTAAATGTTATTGTCTATTACAAGTGCATCACAAGCAAGGTTATTTAGGTCCATCTCACACCTTTGCATAATTTATGGGCTCTAAATAGTAAGAAAAATATTATACATGATCATCTTCTTCGTAATTGGCAATCCTCATTGTCACACTCTTGAACATTGTGATATTAACAAATTGTTGATATTAAGTTTTGCCAATTAATGCTTTTGATAATTTCTTCTTACTGTTTGTTAGATTGTTCTAGCAGGAAGTTATGCTAAGATGCATATGTGCATTTACTAATAACAAGGCTTTTGCTTTATGGTTATGTTTTCAGTACATATACTAATGCATAATGCTGAAAAGGGAGAAGCCTTTGCCAGTCTTAATGCCCCTGCTAGTGTCTGTCATGCCTGATAGTATGGTCACTAGGAATTACATCCATCTTGAGCATTTGCGTGTTTCAAGATCTTTGAGAATTCTATCAAAGGAGAATCCAGCCTAATTATACTGTCTCTCCTAGTTGAATGACAGAATGTTCTTTATTTTCCTCCACTATTTTTGTTCAAATTGACTGTTATTTCCAAGGCCTGTAAAAATCCGTCTGAAATGGCGATAATTTTGTGGAAGTTTGTCAGATTTTAATTCAGATCATTGACTAGGTTTTTTTTGAACTTCAACCTAAGTTAAACTTTAAGAGCGCAAAATTTGGAACTAATATGCTCGTGCTTAATGGAGTAAACAAGATTTTATTAAGCAGAGTTTATTTTTCTCGTTCCTTTGTACAGATCCACACTAGCTTCTCTCTCCTTGGAAGAGCTAATTTACTCCCTGCAGGTAATCTTAGCCATAGTATGATCTTGTGGAGAAACTCACTCACTCTCTCTCATTTCAGGGTTTGCATAGTTTTTTTGATCAAGATACAATGAAAGTCTGGGATGAATTGTATGATATCACTGATATATATACAGATAGATGGCTTTCGTCAGGTATGTTATCCAATCAAGGTGCTGCTGCATAGCAATTCTGTTAATTGCTTTGATGGTTCTGATGTTTGGTTTAATGCTGGACTCCTTGCTTTTCGTTGCTGAGATCTTTGAAATATATGGCTTTCTTTCTTTCTTTTTTTTTTTTTTTAATTATTTTTTTTAAACTTCTGTTTTTGCACTGCAACTAGGGAAAAATGAATAAATACTATTGACCATTAATTAAAAGCAATCTGCGTGTATAGAAATATTTTTCTTTGTTATATAATTAGTGAAAAATGTAAACCAGGTTCTTGTATTATTGGTCAAGATTTATTTTCCCTGATAAGTAATACTTTTATTATAAGAAAATATACGGTGGTACATGGAAATTACAAGACAGGTTTCCAATGAAATTGCAATCCAAAGTTCAAAAGATCTAGAACTTCTAGAGAAGAGGAAAAGCAAATACACTCTAAAGCAGTATTCAGTCAAATAATGATCTCAAAAAAATAAATGAATAAATAAATAACAAGAAAATTCCAGAGAATCTCAATACCATAAATGCCTGTCAATTATGTTTCCTTCAAATAGACTACATGGCACAAAGTTCAATTCATTCTAGCAGCTTTTTGTGGCACCTTAATACACCAACCACTCTTTCACAAGAACATATCTCTAGAAGACTCTCTGAGTGCCCCAAAATAAGAATGGAGATAAAATACAGCACTTCTTGTTGAGGTGCAAGACATTCTATTCTATCTTCCGCGGGTGAACTAATACGAATACAAAAAAATAAAAAAGTGAATCAATTGATTCAACCTTACAAAGAGGGGATCCCAATATCTGGTTGAAATATGAAACTAGAGATGTATCTTTATCCAAAGATCAGGAAGAAATTAGGAAATATTTTTTTCTAAAATAACCTTCCACTCGATAAAAATGTCACGTCAACAATGGACCCAACTACTATACTTCCTTGTTTGGCAGATGCTCCAGAAGGCATTAATGATTTTTTTGACAAGTAATGATTGGACCTCGTAATAGCAGCAGATCCTTAGATTTATGAAGCCAAGCGAAGATTTCTGAAAGACCTGAATTCTGTGCAAAGGGATGGGGAGATGGAGCCTTGTATTTTTAATTTTTTTTAGCATGCCATCACTAGTGACTTTCTTAATGTGCTAGAGTTTTTGTAAGAGCCTCAACTTTAAAAGCAAATTGGAGAGCTGACCAAAATTTGGTAGTTAAGGTGTCATTAGGCTCAACAGAGGATGATAACTCAGGTGAAGGGTTTACACATACGGAATCCAGATGGTTGGGGTGTTAAGTTCATTTGTCAGGAGAAATAAAAAATGTGGACAACTAGGCATCGTAATCCAGCCATTTAAGAGTGATTTGTTACTACCTAGCAACTTCATAGATTCCAAGATTTATTTTGTAGCTCACTTGCAACATTATATTGGGTCAAGTGTTATATGGGTTTGATCATCAATCCATTAGGAGCCTAGGGTTAAAACAATTTCTAATTTCGTTTTTTATTCACGAGTTATAGTTAGTTCTGTATCAGGGGCAGATATGTAACTTTTTTGAAATTCCTGGGAATTAGAAGTATCTTGGTAATTGAGTCATTTCGATTTTTTAGAAGTTTCTAAGTGGCTTTGGCTTATTTTCTCCAAGCCCAAGTTATTTTTTCATTTCGTTTTATTAAGTCTTTATTTTATTAGTCAAATTGGGAATCCTAATTTTAGTAGATTGTTTTTTGGAAAAAAAAAAAAAAAAATCCAAAGAGTCTTCTAGATATGCTTCAATGTACACAACAATTACAGAGACTTTGATAATGAAATGGAGTGATTTGAGTTTTGAGGCAAGGGTGCCTACAGCAGTATTCTCTCATTTTTCTTTTTCTTCATCTTAAGCACATGTTAGTGTTCACGTCACTGTTTGTACAGCCCGTGAACAGAAACAAAATATCCTCTTTATTCTTCCTTCTTTATAACCCCAGATTAGATTCCTTCTCTTAATTCCTTTTAAAGCCTTATAACCCTGGACCTTTAATAATCTTTAGCTAATAAATAATCCTTCCAACCCAACCCAATGCCTTCAAACAGGCACTTCCTGTAATTCTTGCAACCAGTTTGTTCACTTTTCCAAGCCTTCTTGCAATTCAATCCTACCGTATTAAACCATAAACATCCCACAAATCCTTGAACCTTTACCTCACTGTAATAGACCCTAAAACTTTTTCCTCGCTGTAATAGACCCTAAAACCTTTTCCTCACCATAATAAACCCTAAAAACAAAATTTTTCCCATACTAAAACCCACCATAAGCACACGTAGACAGGATGTCCCTAATCTAGTCTGTGACACATCATGTAACTTGGGTAATGTTAAAGCATGTTTTGCGTCCAATTCATTTAGGCTTATTTTTTTTGGATAAGTAATAAGCCAATCCGCATTAAAAGTGTAAGGCGCCCGTTAGTACATTGGGAGTATACAAAAAGAAACGCCTAACTAGAGAAACAAGTTAGAAAATTATTAAAATTAAAAGAAAAAGGGGACACATAAGCCGTAGTCCAAAAATACAAAGTGTGGTAAAAAGATGATAAAATCTCCTCCGAGGTCTTCTCCAAATTCTCAAAGCTCCGATTATTTCTTTCCCTCCCTCCAAGTAGGCGCCATATTCCACACTGTAGCACTCCTCAGCCTACCTGAAGACCGCCAGCAAGCAAGCAGATCAAAAACCTGTTGAGGCATAACCCAGGACATCCCAAAGTGACTGAAAAGAGTATTTCATAAAGCAGAATCCATATCTCAGTGGAGAAGAAGATAGTCCACGGACGACTCCTCAATTTTATTACACATGCAACATCTGTTTATCACGATAATGTGGCGCTTCCTGAGATTGTCCAAGGTGAGGATCTTTCCAAGAGCCGCGAGCACGTAAAAAAGGCCGCCCTTGAAGGAGCTTGGGTCCGCCACACACTCTTCCAGGGAAAGCGAGTGCCTTCCGAGCAAGCCAAGGAGTAGAAGAAAGACTTGACCTTGAATAAACCTTTTTTAAAAATAACAAGATTTCATGAAGTCCCATATTTTGCTCTCTTTGTTTGAGTTTATTCTTAGAATGAAGCTTTATTATCAAATCTGTTAGGGGAAGAAGCCAAACCAGAATGATGAGAGACATGAATGAGGAGTCCTCCCACCTTATCCAACTAAAATCTAAGAGAAACATTTGACCTAGTGACGTGTATGATGTTTGAAATAAACTGAGGCAAGGGGTGTTAAACATAGTTTAATCGATATTATGTGATTATCTTAATGTGGTTTTGGAGTCAATAGTTCTCATGCCTGTCAGATTTACTGCAAGTTACCTTGTGCTGGAGATTATAAGGCTATGTAAGTAGACACTGAATTTTTTCAGCTGCAAATGCTTTATTTGTGAATCTGGTCCAGACCCTTGTTACGACAACAAACTGCATTTGACTCAACAAATATTTTTCTTCTCATAATTCATCTCAAACCACTCTACTTGCAGTAGATCTTGATATTAAGGGCTGATTTTGGGGCATATGATCTAATGTTTTAGTGAGTTTAGTTCTATTTCCAAGATGACAACCAGTTTCTAACTTCTTTACTACCAGTTCCCACTCTTATTACTTAAGGGATTATCTAGTAGAGGCATATCAGGTAAGTGACAACCCATTAACCACTCTCACATGTTAGGCAATAGACAATGTTTCAACTTTAGAATCTTCCAAATTGATCCACCTTGAGGGTTTTCACCCCCAATTTGTCTAAAATTTTTCAATAGATGTAGGAGTGTAATTTTCTATACTGCAAAAGGAAGGGGTTCTGTCATCAATGAATAGTGAAAAACAGGGATACCATTCATGCCCTTCACTAGGCTATGGAGAAACCAACCTGCTTGATACAATAAACTATCCTACTAAGACGTTCTTTAACTAAAGGGAAACACGAGAGGATTGCTCTGTTCAATACCTTTAGATGCATCCCCTATCACTTCATTTCAATCACGTTCTTTTTGTCAAGGAACATAAGTTTGCTCTCTGTTATTTATTCAAGAAAGCCCTCATCTTAAACTTCTATAATACATTAAAGCAGTAACTGTGAAGGAGAATGCCATAAAAAATTTCTCTACCGTGGGAAATATATATATATATATATATATATATATAGTGTGCAATGGGAACCGTCCTTTGCCTGATAGACAGACCTTTTGGCAATGACCTTATAGTGGCTGCTTATAAAAGTAACAAATCCATGGGAAAAGGTGTCCTCTCATTGGAATTGAGGACAAGGAGGATGGAGCTAGAACTTTTTATTGTCACTTCTACCCTCAATAATACTTATCATGCCAATTAAAGCAAGCACACCTTCCATCTTGTACTTAGGTAAGACACTTCATCCTTTCGGTTATATAAATCTTCATTATTCATCAAAACAAGTACTTGGCTTTCCTTTGCCTTTGTGCTGATTGAATTTTGACTTGTGTCTGCTAACCCTGCTGATAACATTATCTCTTGTTATACTTATAAAAAAATAAAAATTCATCGCTTGTTATGAAATTTGAAATATATTTTGTAGTGTGCTTTGCTCTCACATGTCTAACATTATTGCATTACTTCTTTTGTTTACACTACTTATCCTTATATATATCAATGTAGCACGAGCCTTCTTGGAGCAGTGTTCGAGTGGGAACAAAGATGCAACTTCTTCTGTTGCCTCTGCTGATGCAACCATTGACTCTCCTAATTCAAAGGATCAGCATGTTAATATTTTAGTGACTTCAGGATCATTGATACCCAGCCTTGTCAAATGCTTGCTCTTTCGACTTGACAGTGTAATTACACATGGAAATGGTCATTCTTCCTCCCTTTTAGTTCAATTGAAATATACATTTGGTCACCTTTTGCTTGTTTTCTGTCTCATAGGTATCTGAACTGCATTAGCTGTTTCTATTTAATAGGCCTTATCACAATATTTTGTCTGCCTGTTCAATTCCATGCTCTAGTATTTTTAGAATATTGAACTGACAACGTTGTGGAGCAATACTATGATCTATATTAAGTGTGAACCTCTGAATATATTTCCTCAATACTTGACTTAGTATTTTCAGAACAATGTTGAAGTTGTTTCCTGACCATATAACCGGGGTACCTTTATTGACAAATGAATTCAACTGCTAAAGTGGGGGTATTTTTCTTGACTTTGTGGTTAATAATACTTCGGAATACCATAAACGACATAAAATGCCCTCTAATGCAGGAAACCTCTTTTGCTTGTATGGTTTTGTTAGAAACTTTTAGACACATATAATGCAAGAGATATATTCATGTTTCCTGCCAGTTAAAGAATTTATATAGTTCTAGTTATTAATCATGGCCTCTAATAATATTCCAATTAGAGGCACCCACTTGCCTCTTTTGGTGCTTATGAAGGGAAAGAAATAACCGGAGCTTTGAGGACGTGGAGAAGACTCCTAAGGAACTTTTATCCTCCTATCACACTTTGTATCTTTGGACTACGGTTTACGTGTTCCCCTTATCTTTTAGTTTTCTTGATTTCCTTACTTGTTTTTCTAGTTAGATGTTTACTTTTGTATACTCCTAGCGTACTAAGAGGCGCTTCACACTTTTAATGAGATTGGCTTATTACTTATCAAAAAAAATAATATCCCAAAATATGAAACTTGATTATGCATAAATACTTTAGGGCTTCTGTTACTGGTAATGAATCTCTCACATTTATATTAGCTTAAATTGTAGTAATAAGTAATGATAGATCTGTCATTTCTTCAGTTTACAGCTCATGGGATGTGGGAAAACTCACATGTTTTCAATGGATTAAGGAGCGTTTCAGCAGTTCAAATGCTCGTTTTTGTGTAATTGGGGATGGATGGGAAGAATGTGAAGCTGCACAAACCATGACATGGCCATTTGTTAAGATTGATCTGCAACCAGGCAGTTCTCACAGGTTTCCAGGCCTTACATCGAGAACAGTAGGTTACTATTTCTCTGTTGTATATGGAAGTCCTGATGCCGAAAATGACGAAGATGATTAGGTCTCATCATGTGCCTCTGTAAGTTGTCCTCCCTGGAATTTCTATCTGTACATAGAAACAAAGCAACATTCATGAAAGCCTTATTTGTTAACTAAATTGTAAGAATCAACCAAGTTAGATGACCATAACCACCTCACAGGCCATATACAAATTGTCATGGAAAAATAAAGAGATGAAATAATTTTTTTTTTTCCTGAACAATTGAACATGTATATGTAAACCACTGGTTAGAGTCATCTGTCCAGACTCTCTTGTAAGAACTTTCTTAGAGTCCATTAATTTTTGTATGTACTACATCAAATAGTGATTGTTATATTCCTCATGTTTCTTTTATATTAACTTTTAATGATTATTCATTATATCTGTCTCAATTATCTAGAAAATTATGTTTAGTTTATGCAAGAAAATAAAGATACCCTTCTTCTATGCTTATCATGAGCTTTTCCTTAAAGTAGCACGCATTTTTTTATTTTTTATTTTTTTTTTAAAAAAAAAAAGAAAAGAAAAAAAAGAGCATGTAACTAATAAACATGCCCCAAATTTGAAAGTTTTGGATGCCTCAGCAACGAGTGTATATGATTTATAGCTGCTCTAGAAGTCCCACCGGGTACGTGTGTAACTTACCAATAAAAAAAGAAAAAGAAAAAAGAAAACTTGAACTCTCCTTTCTTTGTCGAAATATTATTATTCTTGCATAGAATCTTACTCCCCCCCTCCCCCCTTTTTGTATTTTTTTTCTTCCCCCTCTTTATAGGAATAGATTGAGATGTGGCTGAGAATGTATAGCTGAAATATTAGGGTGGCAATATATCTGGAGATGCCAGCATCAATTAAGCATTGAAACCCTATTCGACCTTAGAGTGTCAAATGTCCTCGCTCGTTTGACCTAGGTTTGTCAAGCGTACCATCCCACTCGACCTAAGGTTGTTAAGCATATTACCTTGTTCAACCTAGGGCTGCCGAGCATGCGACCCTACTCAACCTAGGGATGTCAAGTGTACGACCCTGTTTGATCTAGGGCTGTCTAGCATACCACTCCGCTCAACCTAGGGTTGCCTTAGGGTTAACTTGCATACGGAAAATAACTTATATTTTCTTGACCTTAAAAATGTTCGCAAAAACTTATTTCTACTAATCATGAAATTGTAATGGGAAATAGGTTATCATGCCAAGCATCATAAATAGTAGGCTCATACCACAAATAAATATTGAATGCTCTTCTACTACTTATATATACATGTTAAAACACATTTCACATAAATGAGTTTATAGCTTTTGAAATGGATATTACTTATTGCATTTACTTATACTCTCGATAAACTTTTTTCACGTGTCATGTGATCGTCTACAAGCTATTGCACTATTAGTTAGGGTTTACACTATTAAAAACCATAAAAATTTCTCTCCCAAAAAAAAAAAAAAAAAAAAGAACCAAGAATTCCAATTAGGCATTATGTGATGAGCTCGTTCGAATGGGCTTCGAACAAGGCATTTTGTGCCAGGCTTGTGTGAACGAAAAACCTATGGTTCGAACGGGATAACATTGCAAGTAAATTTTCAACGCAAAAACACCCAAAACCCGAGTTTCCTCCCTACCATTCCATTCATCCACACCATACAACACAAACCAACCAACATACAACCCCAAAACACCAATTATAACACCAAAAATCCAACCTTTTAATCAAATCCTAATTCCACACTTTACTCATTTTCTCCCAACCACAAAACATACAACAACAAAAATAATTCCAACTACTTCATTAACACTTAACACAACTCAATCACCAAATTCCAATTTACAAATCACAAATCTCCTCAAAATATTAAAATCCCGCGTTCGAACCTCGTTAATACGTGGAGATTCCTTCTCATTTGAACAACTCCCAATCTCGTTTGAAATTTTCAAGTTTTTAAACTTAGAATGTTAATCCTTTTTCAATCAAATACGTATAAGCCTCACCTTGTTTCGTCTATTCTCATCAAAATATATCTTTATTTTATGATTTGATTCTAAATTTCTATTTTCTTTTAGTATCTAATTACGCCGGTTGTACTTTTGCTTTTGGATGGCAGATTTTGTAAAGACCCTTTGTACTCAACATGGTCCTCCTTTATCCTGTTGGTCCCTCCTAGGCTCCTAGCTAAAGCCTAAATGCTAGCCAAGCAGCAGAAAAGTAATATTTCTTTAGATCCAGACTGAATAAATGCAGTTGGAGGTACTCTCAAAGTTCATCTAAAGTTGTAAACATGTGAAAGTTGTGTAGGCTTTGTTTTGTAGCAAGAGAAAAAATTGGATCAAGCCCAACCGCCCAAAACCCTTTAAAGTATATATTTTTTATAATCCAATCCCCCAAAACTAATTTTCTGTCCCCCTAAAATTTTTCTTTTAATTTCACCCCGATACAACATATCTTGGTTTTGCCCCTACCGCTTCGTTATGGGAGGGCTCGTGATAATTGTGGCAGGTGATCTATGAATGCCCACAAGTAAAGGTGACAATTTGCGTTCACAGTAGGGTTTGAGTGTCTCGTGTGACTCCATACAACCCCCGACCAACGGGTGAAGTACATAGCAAGCCATCCCTTATTTGATTGATCGGGTCTTGTGATGTGAGCATAGGTGACCTCATCCTTGCATAGTTTTGCTGGCCACAATTAACCCTTAGATCCAGAGTAAAACTCACACACATCATTGGGCCATAAGGTCAAGAACGTATCGTGTAGTATGCTCATGCCACACCACAATCTTTTGATAATCACTTTCATGATATAAAATGGGGATCATGTCATACTATCACAATAACATTTCATTTTATCATCATCATTTTCACAAGGTAAATCATAAAATAAATGGAAAAATATATTTAAGCCCCTTGAACTATTACTCATTTTTCATTTGGGCTTATGAACTACCAAGTATGACATTTGGATACGTCAAACTACCAACTTATGACAAAAAGGCACCTCCATTAGCGTCAGACGTTAAACTGGATGGAAAAGTCGTCACAGATAACTGCTTTGCTACCTCATCCCAACTGTCCCGTTATTCTCGACAAGGAATCAAGCAACACCCTTAACCAGCCGTGAGCACATAGCACTACACAACACTCGATAATGATTTTGTCCTGCCAACAAGCATGGAATTCAGCACCATTGTCTTGCCAGGACCGTACCTCACCAGAGGACAACACCTAGCAAATGACGTATCTCACTAGAGGGCGCGAATTAAACAACATGCCTGGCTAGAGTCATCCCCAATCAAAGGATAACACCTGGCTAAGGCCATACAGAGAAAAATACTTTGCATAAGGGAGGAAAGGCAACCACTCCAGGTGCACACAAGCAACCATATTCTATTTCTCTTCTTCTCCTTTTCTCCTAGCCATCATCCTATGTAAGAGATACACGGAATCCCTTACTAACTTAAGCATCAGAGCAATCTCCCGTCGACATTCTTGACAAGTCTCCTACCTTACTCTTCGCCTCTTTTGCCAGTATCCAGGGGTCTAAGGTCGGGCGTGCAATCAACTGCATCATCAAGATAAATGATGTTGCTTCAAACATTTCTTTTACTAAGGTTTAATATGTTGGATCGGGTCAAAAGTAATCGAAATTTGTTACCGAATTTATCCTTCCGACCTGAATTTTTTCAAAAATGCAATATGGCTTATGACATTCAACCGGCCTCTGATCCAAATTAAAGTCGACCCTCTCGAGTTGGATGTCGGATCCACAGTTTTTTGCACACCCCTGCTCCAAAATGCTCATTTCTTTGATCTTGCGAGGAGCCTAATAAGCGATTCTATATGGAGTCCATGCATAAAATTTGTCATATTCTTTTCAATGGAATGCTTTTTTTTTTCTTTAGATTTCAATGGAATGCTTTTGAACATGAAAGAAAACAAAAGCAAAAGAAATTATGAGGCTAAAGGGACAGGACAGATTAAATGGAGGAAAACGAAACTCAAAGGAAAAGGCCAAGTGAGAGAGGTAAGGACCCATATGTATTCAGTCTATGGAACGTGGCCACTTACTTTTAATAGCTTCTTGTTTAGGTTGAGAAGATTTCAAAAGGGTCCATAGATAAAGCATGCACAGAGCTGAGTGGACCACCATATATATATATATATATATATATATATATATATATATATATATATATTGTACTTTTCCCCGCATTTCTAACTTAGATCCCAATTGGATATTCCGCCAATTATTCTTTTGGAAATGGCCATCAATTATTTAGTCATTTTAAAAAAAAACAAACAAACAAACAAACGTTTTTTGGAATCAAAGTTGAAAAGTTAACAATTTTTTGTTTTTGGATGAAAAACATGCCATTCACTTGCGGGTAGGGTTAACAATTTTTTAAACGACCCACAAACTCGATACGAAATTAAAAGATTAAAGTTGAAGAATTTGATCCATTTAATTAAATGAGTCGGGTTATTGACGACATTTGGTCATACCCATGCCGAGACAAGAATCATCCCTTGTTGAGAAGGAATGAGGCTTGGATGATAAGATACTCATTCACTCTTTAACAAGAACATCTCTTCTTCTTCTTGAAAATGACTACTCCCATCTTCCATAAGCTCACTTCACTAACTTAGGCATTGAAAGATTGAAGTGTTCTCTGTCAGGAACACCCGACAAGCTTTCGAGCGGATTTATTTCTTAGTTGCAAGTGTTTCTTCAACTTGGACTCAACCTTGCAGATTGATGCATAAAAAAATTCCAAATAGACATCATTTAGAGTAGATTGTGCGAGCCTAATTGTTCATATTTGTAATGGATTTGGATCTTCTCCAGTTGAGAAGAACGGAAGATGAGCTAATCTTTTATATTCAAGGATATAATGATAATTTTATATAATGTATAAAGAACCGGCTCCTCTTCTATTCCGTGATGCGTTTGTAACATGCATATTGCATGCTTTAATCTAAGCAAAAACATGAGCCTGATTGTTGTATACTCAGACGAATAATTGAGGCCTGCCCATTGGCCCAATACCAACCAAGGTCTGAGAGGCTATTATTGCTGTACTATATATATTTTTTTAAAAAAAAAAAAAAAAAATTTGATGAATATAATTGGTGTACTATTGTTCATGCAAGCACATATTTTTTCCTGGTTGGGTATTGATTGCGTGTAAACTCAATCCAAATCATAGTTCGGTCATCAAACTGTACCAGGTTGGCTCAAAAATAATGCAAAGGACAGGACCACCAGCTAAGACATCTCCATCAGTTCTGATTAGAATAACTATCGAAAAAGTACCAATATCTACTTTAACTATTCATTTTTTTAATATCACTCCAACAATACTCTTTATCCTACACTTTTTATTTAAATAGTATTTTTCAATCTTTTTTTATTGTTTTATTTTCTTTGTTTCTCTTTTCTGTTCTATTCCGCATCCACCAGCAACGTCGCTATTCCCTAGAAGGAGTACGCCTACACCGCTGGAGGTTGGGAGAACAACTCCAACCCACCACCACCAAGGCCTAGGCTGCCCTACCCAAGGATCGATGGCCTCCACGTCTGCACCTACCGGGCCTTCCTTAAATCCCTCAACTTCTACCTCCAATTGCCCACCCACACCCAAGACCCAGAGCCGATGTGATCGATGGTGGCTTCTCGAGCAGCAGGTGCTGTTTCTTCTGGGTGACGAGAATGGCCCAGCATACGTGGCGGCCGATGGGCAGGGGCACGTAGACGGCGTCGACATCTGGGTTGTCAAGGATGGCCTCGTTCGGCGCCGGAGCTTTGGGAGGCTCGGTCGGATCTAGGCGTCGGCGCAGAGAGAGGAGACCGATGCCTATTCAGAGGAGCGACGTCAGCGCACAGAGAGAGGCGTCAACGTCGGACCTCGTCTTCTCCGGTGAGTGAGAGAAAGAGGGAAGAGAAAAAAACAATAAAAAAAAAAATAGTAGATATGTGAACACTAAATAGGCAATAGTGCATATTCACTGTTCATGAAGTTAGGAAAAAAGTTAGAATATCTACTCTGTTGGAGGAAGAAAAAGAGACAAAAATAGCCAAATTTAACTTTCTGGTTAAAATAGCACTCATGCTGGAGATGCTAAGAAGTCATTGCCCTTGCAATCCATGTTTGGATAAAAAGTTTTAAAAATTAATTATCGAAAAAGGTACACGTATTTTCTCAAATTACTATTTAGTTGTCAATATTTTTTGGCTTCAAACTATTAATTGTGTCAATGTCTTCCTTTAAATTATAAAAAAATGTTACTATTTTTTTCCTAATGACAAAAATACTCTTCATAAATTATTAAAATTAAAAAAAATATAAAATAACAAAAAGTTATACCATAAAAATATATAAATACTGGGTTTTTTTATATATATATATATATATAATTTTCAGTTTTTTATTTTTTATTTTTTTAAAAAATCCATCTCTTTTTTGTTTTTTAAATTTTGTTTTTTTTTTTGGTTTTTTATTTAATTTTTAAAATTTTTTAATTTGTTTTTTAAAAAATAATTTTTTAAGTTTTTTATTATTATTTTTATGAATTCATAAAAACATTTTTGTTTTATTTCAAAAAAAAAAATGAGGGTTATTTTTGTCTTTTTGTTGATCTTAGGCGAATATTGACTTTTTTTTGATAATTTAAGATGGGACATTGATACAATTAGTAGTTTGAGGGAATATTGACAATTAAATAGTAGTTTGAGGGAAATAAATGTACTTTTTCCTTAATTTAATTATGCACGAAACCAAAAAATATGCGGAGAGTCTAAACCTACGTAAATAAATAAATACATAAATATAAAAAGTGGTAGAGTAAAAAGATAAATCGTCTAGCCATTTAAGAGTGAAAAAGTCATCATTGGTGATACCGTAACGTCAATTCACACCAAACTATTACTCATACGCTCAAGTACAATGCTTTTGTGGCACCTTGATGATAACTTCCCTCCAATAATATAATATTGTTCGTTTTTTATTCTTTCGAACCAGACTTTTTAAGAGATCATTCATTCCAGTACTACTTTAGCATAAACACACAGAACTGCGGAGTTCTAATAGGTTCATGTCCATCACGACTTTAAAACACGTTGTGTCCAAAAGGTTTAGATCATAACAGTTTAATAGTTATAATTAAATAACCGTTAATTGTCATTAATGAGTGTTGAATTAGTAGAAATGAACCGACAATAAAACTGTTAAATTGACACTATATATAACCCATTTCATACCAGTTTCAAACACACTGAAATTTTATCTTCTTCTATCTCTCTCGAAATCCTTATACAGTTTTAAAATTCGTGTTTCTATCCTTTCTAAAATAGAAACTCTGAAAGCGTTCCCGTTTGGTTTCATTTTGTACAAAATGCAATCAAATTTAAGAAGTTTTTTAGGGTTTATTGTATCGTAAGGAAGTGTTCGCTATAATTCATTACACACCAATTAATCATAATTGGTGAGGGCAAATAACTTCTTCTTCTTCTTTTCTTATCTTTCTTTTTTTTTTTTTTTTTTTTAGTTTTTTTTTAAAATGAGTTTATAACACACCTTAAAGATCTTTTTTTTTTTTTTTATTAGGATCCTTTATAATTTTTTTTCTCAAATAAGTAATTTGGACCGTTTCTAAGCATTAAAACGCTCGAAAAATACCGCATATTAAAAATGTAGTATGTTATTTCAAGCATTTTAATGGTTAAAAATGACTTCGATTGCATAATTTGAGAGTCCACAATTTCTTTGAAATGGAAGAAAATTCTGATATGTATATATTTTTTTAATAATCTGTTTCAGATTGTTTCAGAGTAAGCAGAGTGAGAGTGGCATTGACAGACGGCCCTTATTGCTGTCTGTTATGTAACGTGGCTTACTGTGAGCCGTCCAGTTCTCGTGTGAAAGAAGCGTGTGGCTGGTTGCATCACTCACGTGCAACCATTGTGTTACCACCAATAGCGAAGCACGAGAGAGAGAGAGAGGCGGGCCCCAGAGTTTCAGACAAAGTTGATCTTGATATGCCACCAACAGAAGTGGAAGTTAATCATCCATATCTATCTGTAGGAAGAAAAAGGAGACAATGAAAGCTTCATTGCACCTTTAGAAAGAGAAGGTAAAAACTCTCTATTTATTTAACACCACTTTTCTCACTGAAGTCCAATGCCCAGTACTTCTATCCTTTCTCTCTCTCTCTCTCTCTCTCTCTTTCTATCTCTCCACTTCATCTGCTACAACTTGCAGCAGAGGTATGTGTCTGCTCCACTTCCACAATGTTAAACTTATTGAAGTGTCTTTAAGCTCTCTTCAATGATAGCTTCATGTATTGCTTTTGCTTCACGGATCGCTTTTACTGGAAAAATACTCTATTGGGTTTGGTCATTCTGTTAGTTATATAATCATCTAATACACCCTTTTTCATGGTTGTTACCTCTGTTTCTTATAATTCTCATTGCTATTCGGCTTACATCTCTTGACAATCTAAGGTGTTTTTGCAGACCCTTTGTAGTTTCAACATTTGTGGTACTCTCTTCATATTTTTTTTTCTTTCTCTGTATCCAGGAATGGTAAGATAGGAGGATGAGAATGTTCTGCGTGTCTGAGGCAGAAAACTAGAGCTTGGAAGAGAAAGAGTAACTCTGAATTTATAATGCCAGTTCCGCTTGCCCCATATCCGACACCTCCAGCACCATATACACCACCTGCTGCAAATGGTATCTCACTCGGTTCTGTACTAGATTAAGTTTTTAAGATGTCAATTCTCTAACTTTTTGTTTGCTGAGAAACAATAGGATTTGTTAAAAAAAAAAATCTATGCACCTTGCAACTAGCTAGTAATGAACTAGTTGTGGTAATATTGTATTTTGATGGGTCACTCAAATAAAAAAAGCTATATCGTTTAGAACTGAAAACATTGGATGGGAAATTCTTCATTTAGCAATAGTTGCTACGTTTACTCTTTTAAGTCTCTTTAGAGAATACAGAGATAACTAGCAAAACAGAGTTCCAAGTCAGTTTGCTAACCTAAGTCCAGTTTCTTTCCTAGCTTGGCTCGTCATTGAAGCAATATGGTTTATAGTGTAAATGTGGTTAACGCTTTTCTTGGATCGTGACATCTTCGAATGATGAGAATTTATGGCCTTTGCATTAGTACAAAGTTGTGCTTCTATCCTTCTATTGGTTGTAACTGCTGAAATAGTTTCTATCTATGTTGGTAATCATCAGGTGCACAGAGCCAGCTTGTCTGCTCTGGATGTCGAAACCTTTTACTGTATCCGGTTGGGGCAACTTCTGTATGCTGTGCGGTTTGTAATGCAGTCACAGCTGTGCCACCTCCTGGTATGTTTCTGTCAATTTAGCCTTGCTTTATATAATCCTGTTATATATGTGTGTGTATATATATATCTATTGAAAGTTCAATTTAGTTTTGAGACTCCACATTCTCTACTTGGACTAAGCAAGTAGACAACACTAAAGAACACCGTGTTAAATCACTACTTCAATCATTTAATCAATATTTTCTTTTTGAATTAACTCTTTGCCAGGCACGGAAATGGCCCAGTTGGTTTGTGGAGGCTGCCACACTTTACTCATGTACATCCGAGGAGCAACAAGTGTACAATGTTCTTGTTGTCACACAGTCAATCTAGCCTTGGAAGGTATAATAAAACTACTGACTTCACAAACAGTTTTACAAGATTTTATCTTTCTTTGATCATCCTCACCATATAATCTCTTAAAACTTCAAACTATGTTAAAATTGAGTAACTACTGATGGGAGGAAACATCAAATGGACATTGTGACAGCAAACCAGGTGGCACACGTCAATTGTGGCAACTGCAGGATGCTACTGATGTACCAATATGGAGCACGATCCGTGAAATGTGCAGTCTGCAATTTTGTGACATCTGTTGGGGTCAGTATATATATCTTTTCCACCTCCTCCTCCCACAGAAAAAATGTTAAAAAAAAAATATATATCTTTTAGGGTATTTAGGGTCTTTTTGATGGCCCCATTAAAAGAAATTTCAATGCAGTCCGACCCTTTAGAGTTAAATTCTTAGTTTCGTCCCTATTAATGGCACTAATGAGCTTCTTGCTAATGTAACAGACTCTGAACATGTAAATAATAATTTTAAAAAAAAAAAGAAAAAAAAAAAGACTTCTAATAAGGAAATTGGAAGTGAACAGCATTTTAAGGTGGATATAACTTCCATAGGATTCATGAACAAATAGAGCTTCAAGACATGCTGACCATAACTTTTCATGCACCCCACATTTCTTCAAAGAATGAGAACATTTGATTTAATTCATGCTTAATATGTGAACCATTTTCTCCCCCCCCCCCCCCCCCCCCCCCCCCCCCTCTGAGTTAAAAAAAGAAAAGAAAAAGACTTGCTCTTTCTGTGCATTCTTGTTGTGATGAATGTAGTGTGATCGGATGATGCAGGCCTTGGCAAGCACTACTGAACAGAAGTTCAACAGTTAAAAACTTTCATACAACTAAGTGGTTTTTGGATATATTGTTACATATATTCCCCATCAGTGCATCTTCCAGCAAGCAGAGCAGAGCAGAGCAGAGGATATTCACCTTAATCCCTTGTATAGAGTTAATTTTTCCCTTGCGTGACGTCTTTTATGAATAAAAGTATTGGCAGGCTGTATGAACACTATTCTACGAGAAAGACTTTTGGAGTGCTTTTTGAAATAATGTTTAGATAAGATGAACTTCGTTTTCCTTCACCTTGACATCTTTGTATGTGTGGCATCAAGTACACGGGAAATTTTTCACATCAGATACCTTTTATGCTTTTGGCTTGTCAACTTGTCCAGCAACAGACAATTGAGAGACACCCAATATTATAAACTATGTTGGAAACCAAAGAGATATTTCAAAGACACTCTTAATGGGTGGTGATTGATGGCCATGACTTTCATCAGTAACCTCACAAGGATTCTAGAAAAGAATCTTCAAATAAAGACACCATTGCCATTTAATTCTGGGATTGGATATATACAACTTTTCCTGTGGATGATTTTCAGATCAAGATATGCAAGAAATCATTTGATAGCTTAGTTTTTTACCTAGACATGAAGTTCAAATCTAACGCCAGATAAACGTCATACATACATATATAAAGGAAATCAAAGGGGGAAAAAAAAATAAAAAATCAAACATAGTGCATTTTATGTATCTCATCATTCAAAACAGCTGCAAAAGGCCATCTCTTCTGTCGATTCACATGCCAGAAAAAGTTTCCTGGTCTTTGTAGCGCATGATTAGAACATCTTAACTGACATGACCACTCATCCAGCAGCATGCCCCTCCTCATTTGATGAACATCATCATTCTGTATCTCCATGCATACTTGGCTTCAAGTAGAGCCAATTAGCTTCATGAAGAAATTTGAGGGAAAGAGTTTCAAGCAGCAACCGATCGATATGCAAATCCCGTTCGAACGAAATCATGGGATGCTACTTAGTATTAATTCTAGAGAGCTCCGGTCAATAGTTTGATCCTAATTCATTCGACCAAAGTGACGAGGCATGCTAGTACAAATTTCCAAGAGCTTCGGTAAATATTTCAATCGAGAATGCGATATTTTGTCTCGTTCGATCGAACTTTATGTCCATTCAACTAAACTTGCGACTACCCTAATTTTATTATTATTTTTTTTTTGAATTTGTGAAAAAACTGAGTTATATAATGCTTACAGAATCAGCTTCCTACTACGCCACACTGCATCAAAAACCTACTCTAGAGTTCCGGCATATCAGATTTCGGCCATTGATTCAGCATCTATATGGGTCCAGATTCTAAATATTCTATCCAAAAAGTTAAAACAATTAACCTTGATTTACACTTATCTCACGTCATTTTCTGAGGTTCTAATAATAGAACATAATATCAAGGAGGTATATTCTCCTCTGCCTAGTTCAATCATCAAATCTCATACAGTCAACAATTTATTTAAAATCTCCTGCACCAGGGCACATGGATTGTTGTAATGGACCCCAATTCTGTCCTAGGAACATTGTGCATTCAGACACAAAGTTTCACCTAAGTCTGTGCCAGCAAAGCCTATTTTAGAGGCCTATCTTCAAATTTTGTAAGGTTTTAACTTTTAAGGCCAAACACTCAGACAAACTTTCTTGCCCATACATTGTCTAACATATGCATGTCTTAAAATTATGGGTTAAATGCTATATTGGTGCTTAAGTTTTAAGTGTTTTTAAATTTTGTATTTGAGTTTTTATTTGTGTCATAGGTGGTACCTGAGTTAGGGGTAAAGACATGTTTGATATCTCTGTTAGATTTTTCATCCTAAAATTAACAGTTTGTTACGTGTCAACTATAAAAAAAATTTAAAAAAAATTTAAAATTATATAAAAATAATACAATAATACAATTTTTTTAAAAAAATAAATAAATAAAACAAATAAAAAAATTGAAAGAAAAAAAAAAAAGAGCCACCCCCATGGGGTTCGACCACCCCATGGCAAAAAAATAAAATTATTGGTTTTGGCCCTTGGGATGGCCGAACCATCAACACTCTCAAGGGCCACGTGGCAAATCGTTAATTTTAGGATGAAAAATCTAACAGAGGTACCAAATGAGTTTTTACCCCTAACTCAGGTATCACCTATAATATAAATAAAAACTCAAGTACTAAATTTAAAAACGTTTAAAACTCAAGTATCAATGGAGTATTTAACCCTAAAACTAAAGGGAAAGTAAATATACAGATATACCCCTCAAATTATCGAAATCGGATCCTCATTTGAACTGGAGAAGAGTTGGCACCTAAAAATCGAGAGGCAAAATTGTTTAAAAAAAGTAAAATAACAATTTTGCACCTCTTTTTATTGGGAAGCGGCTCAGGATCCTGTTTCCAAATTATAAGACAAATTATACTTCTTTTTAAACTAATAATTGAAGCAATGTTCCTCCTCCTAAACTACCAAAAAATTATAATATATCATTCCCTAAAACAAAATATCGTGCATACAATAAACTGAGTTAAAAGCAAATTTCTTCATCATCGAAGTCAAATTTGTGTGGTCCATCAAATGTGGTGTTGACGGTTGGATTATGATATTGTTTTGGACCAAACAGTCAATTCATATTAAATTGGAGAGGAGTCGGTTCCCTAAAAAAGAGAAGCAAAATTGTTTTTCTAAAAAAAATGAAATGATAAATTTGCCTCTCTTTTATAAAGAACCGGCTTAGGATCCGATTTCCAAATTATAATGTCTTTTTAATCTATCAATTGAGCAACATCCCCTCAAACTATTAAAAAAAAAAAAAAAAAAAATTTACAATATATCCTTACCTAAAAACAAAATATCATGCATTCAATAAACTGAGTTAAAAGCAAATTTCTTCATCTACAAATTCATTAGATTCTTCCCTCGAGGCAATGAGCAGTCAAATTTGTGTGGTCTATCAAATGTGGTGTTGACAGTTGGATTATGACATTGTTTTGGGCCGAGCAGTCAATTCATATTTCACGTTTAGGAAAATATACAAAGAAGAAAAAGGATCAAGCATGGTTAATAATGCTAGATTTTCCAACCTGTGGCTGAGATAGCAAGCTAAAGTGGTTTTGTCTCCATTTTATTGCCCCCACAAGGGGTGATGAAGATAAATTCAATTACTGACAAATTTTCTGTATATGACACTTATACATCATTATGAAGTTGACAACCAATTGGCATATTTAACAAACCGTCGAACTTAACATCTCCCGATTCAAATCGTAGGTAAAAAGATGCATTTTAAAAAATACACAATTTTAAAGTTTAAACTGTGATTTTAAAGGCTGAATAGCAATATTATCAAACGTTTAACTGCGTTTTTAAAAATCACGTTTTCGTTGACTGCATTTTTAAATTACACAGTTTAAAATCGCTAAACCGAACGGTCCTCTGCCAGACATAATCACTCAATAAAATACCATATAAAAAAATACCATATAAAGAGCCACTATGGATCACAACTTACCCAACAAAGAAGTTTTTGAATTAACTTGAACCGCTACAAGAGAAGATAGCGACTCTTGATATTTTTAAGAGAAAAGTCCGCATACTCGCCCTCAAACTACCACCCAATTGAGAATGTTCTCTCAAACTTTCAATTGGAACAATGTTCCCCCCTCCAAACTATCAAAAAATTGTTAATATCCCTCCTAAGGCCACCAAAAAACAAAAACAACCTTACAATTTTTTTGAAAACAACGAAATATATATTTTTTTTTTTAAAATGAAAACTTTTTAAAATTTAAATTTGGCCACCCTGGTTTTTATATATTTATTTTTAATTTTAGTATTTTATTTTATTTTATTGAGGATATTTTCGTTATTGAGAAAATATTGACAATTTTTTATTGTTTAGGAAAAGACTTTTTCCAAATTGAAAATTTGCGAGTACATTATAAAATAAGTGTTAATTTAAAGGAGTTAGGTAGGCTTTACAATATTTTTTAAAATGGGTAAAGCAATGTCCAATCTCGTGGTTGAGGACAATGGGACAAGCTTTTGAGGCCAGACAATAAAAAGTTCACCCTTAAACTTTTTTGTTTTTTTTATTGACATTACATTATGTTTGTAAAGCAGAGTGCATTAGTAATGGACAAGTTATCAAAAATAGACCTGAAAGTGAAAAGCAATAATTCAATATGAAAAAGATGAAGAAAAATAAATAAATATATATATATATATATATATATGGAAGGTCGGGAAGCTTCACTTATTTCTAAACAGCTACGCCTCTTTTAACCTAACCTTCAAACTACCAAAATTTGCAATGTAGTTGTCCAATCTAACAGTTTCTTTCAATCACCTTCCATTAAGATTTTTCCTCAACTCCTAACAAAAGAAACAAAAATGGACAAAATATCCCGTTTATAAAATAAAAAATTTGAAAACAGAAATAAAAGTATCTTTTTTTTAAAAAAAAAAAAAAAAAAAAACACATACCCATGGCCACACGTGGGTCATCGGTCCTCTTTTTTTTTTTTTTTTTTTTGGATTTTTTTAAATTAATTTTTTAATTAAAGCCGTATTTGTATTTTTATAAATTTTACAAAATTATAAAAGACATTTTACTTATTTGTTGTTTGAATTAACGAAAACCCCAAATAGTAAGGAGTGATTGAAAGGCGTCGATACATCAAACACCCATATTGCAAATTTTGATAGTTTAGATATGATAGTGAAAAAAAACGTGACAAATCAGAGATCAAGTAAAGTTTCGATAAAAATAAACATATAGCTCAAGGAATCTGAATGCTTCAACTTCATGGATTGTGCTCAAGACATATACTGCTGTGTTGACTGGGCTTGAAAACGTATTCAGGGAAAAATATATATCCAGTTCAACAAAATATTAATATTTATGAGGAGGTAGATTCATATCATCATGAAGAATATAAAACTGAACTCACAACGAGGTTACTAAAAATTTTCTCTAGCATACAAGGACCAGGTGCGTAGGAAATCTATTTTCATTATTTCATTGCCAGTAGGACTATAAGCAAGTAGAGCTACTCAAAAAGATGTTCGGGTTCGGCTCGGATTAGTTCAGCTCGAAATCGGTTCATTTATTAAGCGAACAAAGCTTCAACAAAAAATTCAGACTCATATAAATTTGGGATCGGTTCGTATAAACTCAGCTCGACTCATATAGGATCGTATAAGCTTGTATAACTTCATTTGTATTATTGTAATTGTATATGAATGTATAAATATACTATAAGATAAACATATAAATTGAGATTAGATTATTTAAGATTTGAGTTAATTTCTCTAATTACTTAAACAATAAATCTTAACCATAATTAAGTAATATTAGTATTAATTCTTTTTAAAAAAAAAAAAAAAAAGACAATATATCTTGTTGACGAAGTCAAATGGACAACTAAAAGAGCCACATTTCTCTAATTTGCCAAAGTCAAATGGACAACTAAAAGAGCCACATTTCTTGTTGACGAACAAAACCAAAGTCAATATATCTTGTGGGCATTAGGTCACTTGGCAAAAGGAAATGTGTATGCACAGGTCATGATCTTCTGATTAACATCTTTTATAGACTACCATGATGAAATGCCACACATAGCGTGGAATGTTTACTCATTAATATATCGAAGGGCTGAAAAATACAGGGATATGGGTAAAAACAGATGAAAAGAAAAATGGAAAAAAGGGAGGGGAAAATGCAATCTACATGTTTCACTCCATCGATGCTCACACCTAAACTGATATTGTACATTGCTTTATTCATCACCCATGGCCAACTCCAATGCATAGTCATCCCTCTCCTGCAATATTGAACAAATTAAAGAAATAAGTTTATCTAAGCTTTCTTTTTTACTTTTTCTTTTATTAGCTTCTGTCCTCCTCCACTTTTGCTCATTAAATTGTCGTAATTGTGGCGAGTTTTAGAGGAATAGGAACTTACTACTGGTCCTCGGGCGAAATATCTTCCAAACTGAAGCCAATATACCTGTATATACCAGTGTTTCAAATTAAATAACAAAAAATAAATATTAGAATAGTTCCATAATAATAAACTGAAGCCAATCTCACACATGTTGTTGTATTACTCAGATAAAAAACAAAAAGAAAAATTTAAGTTGCCATGAAATGGTATCCCCCCTCCTTCCCCCTTTTTCCCTCTCATGCCTCCTATCCAAAGAATGGAACCAAGGTGGTGATATTCCATCTGAAGGGGAAAAGCTCTCTCAAGCTTCTAGACCCCAAATGATGCCAAGACGACATAATCTAACCACCGGGGTAAAAGGATTTCAAGAAAAACTCAACAATATCCTACAGAAAAGGGTGAGAATTCCCGCACATAAAATGAACAGTGCACAAGACCATCCTCCAGAATAAAATCCTAGAAGAATATAGAGACAGGGAACTGAATCAACATCACTTCATTTAATTATAGAACCAAATGCCAATGTTTATACAACATAAAATCACAATCACCAAGGACTTATTTCACATATTTTAAATATCTCAGCAATAACTTCAATTCTATTTGATCTCCAAACATGCTGTTAGCATTCTATCTAATAAAACAGCTACAACTACTTATCTTACCTCATCCTCGTCTTGTGTTTCCACTTCAAGGTCAGATGATGGGAAACCCACACAGAGTAGTGCATACCCCTGCATTGCAGAGAAGACAAACTTAAATTGAATAAATTTTTTCAAAGGAAAAACGAAAAAGATATATGAAAAAGCATATAGCTGCACTTTAACATCTAGTGAATTCACAGGTACACAGTTAACCGCATGCGTTTCTGCAGTTATAGTTTCATGCAGGAGAAGGTCTTCAAAAAGGGTTAAAAAAAAAAAGAGTTACCTCCCGTCCAATACAGGACATGGAATGGCATCACAAGAGTTATGACCTTGGTTGAATCGGTCACGTTAAACACGCGTTTTCCAATATATCAGGCTAGTTTAGAAGGATCATTTAAAAGCAATCACATGCATCCTTTGTCAAAGTCTCCATTTGTTTGGTTAACTTATATGGATTCACTTTGTGATTGCTACAGTTAGGCTGAGTCTAATGCATGTCGTTTTCTTTTCTATGATTACTTCTCTAGGGTTCATGACCAAAATAAATGGTGGGAGAATATCTAGAAGGATAAAGGAAGCCAAAATCTTTGCCAAAAGAAGTGTAAATAAGCACCCTATATGTCAATTACATGTGTGAGATTGACCAAAATGATAAATATAGACAAATCTTTGACCTCCTTTTTTATCACTGAGAAAAAAATTGAGATAGAAGGGGAAAATTTGTTCTTATGTTGTCTTTTTCTTTTCTTCTTCAGTTTTTTTCTTTTTCTTTTTCTTTTTGCAAAGCAAGAACTTAAATCATCAAACTAAATAGTTCTGTCATGCTCGATTAGTGGAATTTTCAGTTAACCAGGGTCTCAATAATGAAATTTCTAAGAAACAAAATTTTGATTTCTTTTTGTTTCCTAAATCATATCAGCCACCAAACTGAACCTCAGGATAAAGTTATTTGTCAAATTGATCAATCTTCGCTACTAGCCCCAAATCATAATGTACGAGTTAGCATTTGATTTACCAACCACAAACACAAAGATATGCATTTTAAGAGAAAAAAAAAAATTCAGAGCTGAGCCCCGTGTTCATGGTCACTATATGAAACCTGCAAGAAAATAATAAATTGTTATCCATATTAAAATGAAGGTAGTTGTGCATACCTTTGATTTCAATTCTGCAGAAATTCCTAGCGCTTCAGGCTGTCTAAGTTGTCCAGATTTTACACGTACAGCACAGCTAGTACAACAACCTGCCACATAATGAAAGCTTTTCTGAAACGGCAAGTTTATCCAGTTATGAGACAAGCCCTATTTTAATAGTCTTTTCAATTTTCTTTGGTAACTGTTGGAATACCAAATACACTTCACTATTATAAAGTATCAAAGGAAAAATGGAGACAAAAAGTATAAATAGCAGACTGGCATCACTAGTCTAGGCTGAGGACACTCAAATGTAATATCATCACACGACTTTCTGAATATTCTACTGCATCTTATGCTGGTATAGATAGTCAAAGTTCAAACCTCAACTAAATGTATCCCACAACTAATCTATATTAGTATGTACCCTTATTAGGCATACCCTTTTTATCTGTTTCAAATGCGTACTTAAGCCCTAAAGCCACATTCTCATCATCGACAAAAATGTATAGGTTACTTGCCCAACACATGAAATCGGTGCATATTTCTTTCTAGTCCGTTGCCCTGGCGGCTTCCCTGCCAAGGAGAAGCAATAGGTCTCACAAGTTTTTTGACCCTGCCAAAACTTATACAGCTGCAGCCAATAAATCCACACTACGCTAAAAATGGCAAACAATGAACATCTACTCTGATAACATGATAAATAATAGAAGGAACAAATATGCGCACTCTCTGCTTTGGTATCACCATAAATTATCAGTTATCCCAAAGCAAGAAATCTAAGCTCCGATTGTTAACATTCTTGTTTTTTGTCTTTTGTTTTTTCTTCTCAAAACAAAAACATTAACAAACAATTCAAACACAAAACCCTCTTAAAAATATAAATATTTTCACATTTACGTCATCGGAACACATTTTCAAACCAAAAACAAAAAACACCCTCCACAACACATTAACAACGTAATCTTAATATCTGCAGCCAATAATCAACACTGCCAAAACTGGCATAAAGACTGACGCTTGCTCTAATATCATAATTAATGATAAAATCCATAGAGATGCGCGCCCTCTGCTCTAATCTCAGGACAAATTGTCTCTTACCTCAAGAGCGACAAATTCAATCGTATAATTATCGCTCTAACAACATCATTATCAAGAGAAATCATGAATGAATTAGAAAGCAGTACCATGCCTGCAAGCGAAAGGAAGGGAGATGTTCTGAGATTCAGCAGTGTGCAATATATACTGGTCCTGCATTTTCAAATTTCACAATCCAATCATCCAAACTGTAACTCAAAATTACTCGCAAGAATATGTATATGTAAGAGTATCAGCAAAATTTTACTTCATGCTCCAAACTCAAAATTGAACCAAAAAAATTCTTGGTACCTCGGGAACGAGGAACTGGTGAACCACTCCACGCTGTCGGTCGTGAACGGTGACTCTATGGGAAGGGATCGACGGAGAGTGGCTGCTACCGGATGGAACGGTGACTCCCACCGGCGCTTGCAGCTCTGACGTTATTTTGCGGCGACATTTCAAGGAGCTGAAGCGGTAATTGTTATAGCTCTTCGGCGGAGAAAGTCGCCGGTTAAGTACCGGTCTCCTGTACACAGAAGTGCAGGTAGTGCAAGAAACTCTAAGGTCCATGAATGCCCTCTCTCTCTCTCCTCACTA
This sequence comes from Alnus glutinosa, assembly GCF_958979055.1. Taxonomy (NCBI): domain Eukaryota; kingdom Viridiplantae; phylum Streptophyta; class Magnoliopsida; order Fagales; family Betulaceae; genus Alnus; species Alnus glutinosa. Next base: position 23,242,824 of record NC_084898.1, on the reverse strand, counting down.
TCGGAAATTAAGCTGTAAAGTGGATAACGGGAAGTGGTGGTGATCCAAGGGTCATTTCTGTGTAGAGCGATTCGAAGGAACGGTCTACGGACCGTTAGATTACAAGTAGTAGCTTCCGTTGCGGGCCCATGGTAGTTGGGATAATTATTTATCATTTTTATTAATTTACCGTTGTATTTATTATATTTTATTATAATTTAAAAAATGATTAATATTAATATTACAAACTTTTAACAGTGTAATATAAAAACAACGATTAATTTATTTATTTTTATTTTTTTAAAAAAAATAGTAGAATATCTTAAACATTTTACATTATCTTATTTTCATATATTCAATACACATTGCCAAAAAAAAATTAGATGTAAATAGCAAAATCTAATATTGAATAAATGTCATAAGATAAATGATTTATATACTATAAATAGGTTTAATATATGATTAATTCAAAAAAAAAAAGGTTTAACATATGATAGTACCGTAACATTTTATATCAAGACTTTTCATTTAAAGACTTGATATAAGATAAATTTATGTGTTGTATGAATATTGGTCTTCTTTCTTGTAACAATTCACTTCTCTCCCAAAATAATAATAATAATAATAATAATCTTTTCAAAATTATTACCAAACAACTTTATTCACATTTCTCTCACAAAAAATTCAAATCTTATTTCATATTTATATCACATTAATCGCTTCTTATTACTATTTTAAAAAATAAAAACTCATAACAAAACTCTTTATCAAACCTACGTACCCTTAAGCTTTTAGGCCACCTCTTTGGTGGTGTAGTGAATATTATTTTTCGTAATTAAACTTTTAGGCCACCTTTCCACTTTTAATTCTACTAAAAGCAATTTAGGATTTTTTTTTTTTTTTTTTTTGTGAAAAGTGAGTAGTAGTTAAAATAAAATAAAATAATAAAAAAAGTGAGTCTTTTTAACTAAAATTTACTTGAACTTTAGATAAGCAAATTTATATAGAACTTTAGAATTATTAGTTCGTCCTTTTTTTCTTTTTCTTTTTTTGTATATTGTGGCATAAGGATTGAATAATTTTAAATTATGGGGAAAAAATTCAATCTTTTTTTTTTTGGAACAATAGATAACTCTTATATAAATCCTCAGAAAAAACTGAAATAAAAAGTAGGAATACTGAATTCCCTACAAACAGTACCGTAGATTACATCTGGAATTTCTTCCAGCCATGTAGTATCTACGACATGAGTGGTAGCCTCACAAGCTAAACCATGTGCTGCTAAATTATCCCCCCTTTTGACATGTACAAAATTAAATGACCTCAGAGAACCTAAGTTGGATTGGATGTCTTCCACAAAATGGCCAAAGCTAGTGAAACAAGGTGCATTAGAGTTGACTTCCTTCACAATCTGTAAAGCATCACCTTTTATGATAACATTAAAAAAAAAAAAAAAACCCAGCTCTTTGCAAAAATTTGTAGCATATAAAGCGGTCATTACCTCGGCTACTATAGGTTCCCTTAATACATTCAACAGTGAGGCTGCGGGCACCCATTACAAGCCCTTTGAAGTCACGTGCAATCATTCACAGCCCTACTTGCCCATTTGCTTTATCAAGACCAGCATCCCAATTGATTTTGATTATACCTATGGGTGGAGGTTGCCAACATATATATATATATATATATATATATATATATATATATATATATATATATATATATATATCTGCCTGGACACTGATGTTCTATGGACTCTCCCCTTCCCTTGCGTTTGATCTGTTGAAGTCATGAAGTAATCTGGTTGCTTCCTGAATGACATGATTAGGGTGGATAAAATCCCCGCCATGCACAACCTTGTTACGCCGAAACTAGATGTTACGTGCTATTACCACCCATAAATCCACTTCTTTCAGATCACGTCATTCTAGCATCATCAAAAACAGATTGGAAAAATTCTCCCCTTTACTAGCCCCTTTCTTAAGCTTCTTTATTCCACTCCTCCATACATCTTGCGCCGAAGGACAAGTTCATAATATGTGCCCAACAGATTTGGTTTCCCTCCCACATATTGGGCAACATTCTCAATGATCACTTTCCAGAGATATAGATTGTCTTTTGTTGGGAGAATATTTTGGTTGGCCCTCCAAATGAACATTTTAACGTTATTTGGTACTTTGAGTCTCCATACCATGCATCTTCCATAGAATTTCATTATCTTTGCTGCATGAACCTTCGCCCAAATTGCGTGCTTGTATATCTTGTGTCATGTGATAGGCACTTCTAACCTAAAAGATATCGTTTGTAGTACATCACCATCTTAAAATAGCGTGAGGTAATACTGGGCTAATTTGGATGGAGGATATAACTTTCGCTTCTTCCTCTTGAAACACCTCCACAATTAGTGAATGATTCCAACCCTTTGTGACTAGGTCAATAAGCTCGGCAACTGTAGCATTTCCAAGAGAATTCTTCGGGGAGATTGTACTGCAAAAGAAATAGGAGTAGGGAGCCACCGATCATACCAAATTTTGATATCCTGTCCATTCCCAATTATCCAGATCATTCCATGTTCGAATACTTGGTGAGCTCCCAGAATACTCCTCCAAGCAAAGGAAGATCTCTTTCCCAAAACAGATTGCATGAGGGAGGCATGTGGATAGTACTTGGCTTTTAAAATGTTGCCAACCAAGGAGTGTGGATTCTTCAATAGTTGCCAACACTGTTTTGGTAGCAAAGCTTTGTTGAAAATAACCAAATCCATGAATCCCAGGCCACCTTTGAGCTTAGCTAAGCCCATCTTCTCTCAACTCATCTAGTGAATCTTTGAATTTTTGTCTTGATGGCCCCACCAGAATTTCTGCATCATCCCATTGAGTTCTTTACACAAAGTAACAGGCAGCTGAAACACATTCATGCTATAAGAAGGTATGGCTTAGATGACTGCTTTCAATAAGATCTTATTTCCCGCTTGAGACAAAAATTTGTTTTTCCAATTGCTAATTCTTTGTCACACTTTATCTTTTATTTTTTGAAAGGCTTGAATTATGGACCTTCCAACCATGGCCAGTAGCCAAGGTAAGTGTCATATTTGTCAGTAGCTTGGATTTCAAATAAGGAGGTGATCTCTCGTCTCTTTGGTTGGCTGGTATTTCTGCTAAAAAAAAAATGGATGTCTTACTCATATTGAGCTTCTGTCCTGAAGCGATTTCATACTTCTCTAAAATCTTCATCATACACCTCCATTCCATGGAATTTGCCTTGCGAAAAATCAGGCTATCATCTGCAAAAAAAGAAGAAGATATGAGTAAGGCGTGGACCTCTTATAGATGTAGGGACGCCAGTGATAGTCCCCGCCTTCTCTGCCTGGTTGATAAGGGAGCTGAGTGCCTCTGCACATAAAAGGAAGAGATATGGGGATAATGGACCCCCATGGCGAATACCCCTCGATGGTTGAATACTTCACACTATTTGGCCATTAACAATCACTGCATAGGAGACAGTTCGAACACATTCCATTATCAAATCAACCCATCGATCACAGAAACCAAGTCTTCTCATCATAGCTTCCAGGAAACTCCACTCCACCCTATCATAAGCTTCACTCATGTCAAGCTTTATTCCCATAAAGCCTACCTTGCTCCATACTTGTGTCTACATTGAATGAAGAGTTTCGTATGCTGTTAACACATTGTCAACAATCAACCAGCCCAGAATTAAAGCACTTTGAGTGGGTAAAATTATATCAGGTAGGACCACTTTGAGTCTGTTGGTCAACACCTTTGCAATTAACTTGTATATCACATTGCACAAGCTAATTGGTTGGAATTCTGTCACACTTTCTGGATTTCTTGTTTTGGGTATGAGAGCAATGTGTGTGGCATTGATATTTTATCCAAATGACCAGAATTTAGAAAGGGAAGCACTGCATTACATACTTCCAATTGAACTACTTCCCAATTTTGTTGGTAGAAACATGTAGTGAAGCCATCTGGTCCTGGGGCTTTGAAGGGTGCCATCTAATGCAGGGTTGTACTGATCTCCTCCACCGTGAAGGTTTCCAAGAGTTTCTGATTCATCATTGCAGTAACCTTGATGCCCACCGCTTGTGTACGTCTTGCAACCTTCTGCACTTCACTGGCTGTGAAGAGATCTGTGTTGTAAGAAATGAATGCATTTTCGATCTCTTGCTAAGTAGAACATAGTTGCCCTTGCCCATCTTGAATTTGTGAAATTTTATTGCATCTGCTACATTGATTGGCTGACATGTGAAAAAACTTGGTATTCCTATCACCAAATTGTAACCAATTTTCTTTTGTTCTTTGGCGCCGCTTCAGGTCTTCTTGTTCCAAGAGCATGTACAGTTCATCTTTGACCTGCTCCTCTGTCTCTGCATTGTGAGACTGTGAACCAATCTGGATATTCTCGAAATCCTTTGTTCTTTGTCTAATTTGCTCCTCAGTCTTGTTAACAGTCTTCCTCACCCACTGTTGTAAAGATTTTCGACACTGTCCGAGTTTCCCTTTTAAAATGCTCCACTCATCGCCCGAAGTGATTTTTTCCTTCCATGTTTTGGAGACTAGGCTTTTATGATCCGAATACTTCGTCGAACTTGCCTCAAATCGGAAAAGCCTACAGTGGTGCCATTTCATCATATTCTTTAGACGAAAAGAAACAAAAATTGAGTGGTGGTCTGAGCTTCTCCAAGCCAAAACCATAACATCTACTTCCCCAAAAATTTCGGTCCATTTCTGAGTTGCAAGACCCCTGTCCAGTCTCTCCTTGTTGAGTTAAGTGCCCGGACGCCCATTACTCCAAGTGAACGTCAAGCCTTTGTATCCCAAATCCAGCAAGTTACTGTCTTCAACAACAGTTCTGAATGCTTCCATTTTGACTAAGGCCTTTGGAATAGCACCTTGTTTTTAAGAATTGGCCAAGATCTCATTGAAATCCCCCACACATAGCCACAATAGAGGCTGTAACTGAGATAAATGCTTCAGCAAAGCCCATGACTCTTTGCATTTTGCTTGCTCAGGATGACCATAGAAGCCGGTGAATTTTCAAGATGGACCTTCGTTATTGATCTTGACAATGGCATTGATATGGTGCCGGCTATAATTCTGAATTGTAACTGAATCTCACTCCGCCAAAGAAGACTAAGTCCCCTGCTTCGACCCTTGCTGTCAACCGAAAAAAATGTGGTCAAAACCGACCTTATTTTTCAAAAACATACTCTTCAAACTAGATATCTTGATTTCTATGTAGAAAGTCTACTTTATGGTATATATTTTCTTATTGAGAGATATATCCTAGAGATGCAGAAAGCAGACTATAATTGCTATGTCTACCAAGAAAGTTAAAATTCTTGCATGCTATGAATTTACTACACATGCATGATGGATGAGACATTTTGTTAAAAGTCTCAAGATTGTCGATTTACAATTAGACCATAAAGATATTCTGTTATAATCCTACTGTAATATTCTTTTATAAGTAGAAGCAGAAATAAATATATCTACATCATGTATCTCAGTACGAGAGAGCATTAAAGAGACATAAAATGTATATTGAGCATATAAGTACTGAATTAATGATTGTGAGTCTCATGATTAAAAGTTTATCAATAAAGAAAGTATAAAGTCATGCGGAGTATATGAAATTCATTAATTCATTTTTGCTTAGTTTGTATCTATTTGATCTATAGAAATCAAGTTATTGTTAATAAAGTTTTGTGCACACTTATTACATTATCCATGGGGATAAAAAAATTAAAGTTGGACCCAAATAACTTATAGGAAGTTTATTCATAAAGTTTGATTGCCCATATAGTACTCATTTAGGGAATTTTTTTTATTTTGATAATATGAAAATTCATATCATTAGTCAAGAGCTCTCAGCAATTACAATAGGAAGGATAAAGGGAGGACATTCCCCCACCCACATAAAGTTTAGAGACTGATTCAAAGCAGTTTTTGCTAGCTCATGAGCTACCTTATTAGCTCAACGTTTAACATGCCTAACTGCAAAATAGCTAAACTCCTGAAGTTTAGAACGAATGTCCTCAATGACCTGACCATACTGGTTCCAGCAAGGAAAATCCTGGCTCACAGCATTGACAACAGTAAGACAATCACCTTCAAACATGACACGACCAAAACCTTGATCGCTACACATCTGAACCGCCCTCCACAAAGCCACAGCCTCCGCCGTACTCGAGTCATGGACCTAAGGAATAACTTATGCCAACGCTGCCATCACCTTCCCTGTCCCATCTCGTAAAATGCTCCCATTCCCATGGTTCTCGACGATGCATTAAGAGCTGCATCCCAATTCAACTTCAGTAAACCCCTCTGATGTGGTCTTTTGTTTACCAAAATATATCAATAATAATTAACCACTCGCAATAGAACGAATCCTTGTAGGATAAAGTTATAGAGAGAGTGTCAAACCTCAAGGACTGCAGGGGTATTGTTATCAAGTTTGTGAAGATTAAAAATAACTAAAGAAAAGATTGTTGAATTTGTGATTAACTAAAGTGCATAAAATAAACACTGAGACATGTGCAGAATCCAAATTTGGATCCAATCCGATTTTGACTCTTATTAGAGAAATTTCGATTTAATCCTTCCCTTGATTTGATTAAACTTAATCATTTCATATAAGTCTTCTATTATGATTGGTTAAGCTTAAACATATCTTCTAGGTCTTCTCAAAGTGTGCTTTAAGCCCAAAATCAATGGAATTAATTGCATCTTTATTTAAAACCTAAAAACAATAAAACAACACAAAATCAAGCAAATAACAATGCTAAGGAATTAACATATGCAAGTTAAGGGGCTTGAATGTGCAACATTCAACACTTATCACACCCCCAAACTTACATATTTCTAATCTCTTAGCAATACAAAACAAGAAATAAAATTGAAAAGCAACAAGATAAATCCTTTTTTCGTGGGATGTACGATTGTATTTAGCGTATGCAACAAGTCTTTTAAACCCCTATGACTCTCTAGTAGACAAGTGAAGTGTCGTAAGGGTTTGCCAGAATTGATACCCACAAACATTATGCAAGATCATGTTATATATAAGATTGAAGTGTCACAAAAACAATGATTCTCATTCATTAACAAGCTTAACAAAATAAACTTCATCTTCACAATTTCAGGGAATTAAAAATTAAGCTACTAACATGGCATTATGAGATATCACAAGATTCAATTAATATAAAGTGAACTTTACACATAGTCATGAGGTTTTAAAAATTAATCTCAATCATAAATGGTTCAATACTCAAAATTCGTTGGACTCCCCATTAGATAAAACAACCAATGCATATTTTCTATTTTTTTTTTTTTTTGAATTGTATACATGCAGGCTGTGCAATGCTTAGCTTCCTTAAGCTTTCTAATTGATCCATGTAACGAGTGTCAGGTCAATGACTCCCAAACCAGATGGTTTTAGGGCACTAGGTGTAAAACACCCTAAAGACTTACTAACTCGAGTCAAAAATGCTACGAAGCTAAACTTAGTCATTTTATCAATCAAAGAAAACTTCCATTTTTTGACGCGAACACTCAATGATTAATGAGGCAAGAGGTCCGGTTACTCAACGAAAAGCTCAAAGTGATCAATATTATTCTCTATTTTCTTTTCTTTTCTTTTCTTTTTTATATATATGCCAAGGTTATTCCTCCAATAAGTTACCCAACTGCATCCAAGATATTGATAACAAACATAATTGATTTCAAATTTCATACCCTACAGACTACGTGCTAGTGTGCTTGTGAGAATCAAATTGAAACAAGTAATATCTCATGCTGCCAAAGAAAATAACAAAACTTTTTAATTCCCTAGTCAAGCGATCATGTGTTCATCATGTTAAGCTCACCAATGAAATACAAATCAGAATTAAAGTTTAACCAAATTCTTAGAAACAACATGATCAAGCAGTCACAATATCTATAACAGGACAACAAAATATTTTTCCTACCCCCAAACTTAAACGATACATTGTCCCTAATGTATAGATAGAGATACAATACCGAATGGAAGGAAAAACAAAATTGGGGCTGGTTGTACTCCCCCAAACTTCAACGAAAGAATGCATGTCTTGAAAAACAAAGCACTACTCCAGCTGTGGAATAAGCATCAAGAAAATCAACAGGAGAAGTGTTAGTAAAGTGGGTTGCCTCCCATTAGCGCTAAGTTTAACGTCTTCAGCCAGACAAACCAGATCCACAAAGAAATCAAAAACGAGGAAGGATAAGAAAAACTTCTGGGATCCGTCGAGTAGATGGAAGCAACATCTCCATTTTGTTTAATGCCCTTTATGTAAGGCTGCAATCATTGCCCTTGGTAACTCTGTCATTTACCTTTTTGGACCACCGGGAAAGAATGTTACCTGGAAGCAATAATCGAGACATTCTGGATATGGCCAATGGAGGAACGTCGAGTTTGGCAGTAGTGGGAAGCCAATAATTTGCTTGGCCTATGGATTACCTTGTATCACATTAATTATCCACCTTGATGTGTGTCATACCAACCGCGAATGGATCTTTAGTAAGAATGCAAAGAGGGGGCTCTGCAGCCAAGTTCTTTATGGAGCCTAGAAAGAAGCACCCAGCTTTATCCGGTGGTTGCTGGAAGGTATGGAATATGTTCAATTTTACCTTCAGATTCCCAAACCTGATCTTCATAATTCCAGTCCTACAGTTTATGTTCACATTAGCCGTAGCTAAGAAAGGGTGATCGAGGATTACAAGGATCATCTTTGTGGGATTAGCCACCGGTTCAGTTTCAAGAACAATGAAGTCCACAGGGAAATAGATATTGTCAACTTGGATAATAACATCCTCGATGATTCCCCGCGGCTTCTTTATGGATCGATAAGCCAATTACAAGATAATTGGTGTGGGCTTTAATTCCCCCAAACCGAGTTGTAAATTGACCAAGTACAGTAATAGATTCACTCCAGCCCCCAAATCAAGGAGGGCTTTATCAATCTTGTGGTCTCTAATAATACATGAGATAGTGGGAGCACCAGGGTCCTTGAACTTTGTAGGGAGACTGTGCTGAAGGATAGAACTAACCTGCTCAGTGAGAAACACCTTCTTCGGAGTGTTGGCCCTTATTCGTCGCTTTTGAGTACACAGATCTTTGAGGAATTTGGCATAAGCAGGCACTTGTTTGATGGCATCAAGGAGTGGGAGGTTAATTTTTACCTGTTTGAAAACTTCCATCATATCTTGTATTTTCTCTCCTTGTTTCCCGAAGTGAGAAGGCACCTTGAGACGTTCCGGGAATGGGGCCCGAGGCTCATATGGCATCTCAGGAGTGGGAGCAGATGAAGAAGAAGCATCAGTTCTTTCTTGCTTACCCTTTTCCTTCTGCATATTCTATGGGGTGGCTGGTTGCTCATCCTCCTTTTCTTGCACATGATTGTCGACCCTTCTTCCACTTCGCAATGTGGTGATAGCCAACACTTGTTGGTGATCTGAAGTACCGCCTTCTACCATGTAGTGTCCCTTTGGGTTGGCAACCGACTGACTTGGAAGTCTCTCATCTTCCCTCTTGTTGAGTGTATTAGCCATTTGTCCCATCTGCACCTCTAACTTGGCAATGGATTGAACCATGTTCCCATCTGAGCCTCAATTTTGACAATGACTTGAGAGTGAGAGTTCACTATCTGATTCTGAGAGTCCACTTTCTGATTGATCTCGCTCAGAAGTTTCAACATCTGAGCCTGAATGTCAGAATCTAATTGAGGAGATGGTGTAGCCTGAGATTGCTATTGTGGAGGGCGGTATGTGGAAGAAGATTGGTAGGGCTGCCTGTTAGATTGAGCTTGATTGTGCACCCCTGGGACTGAGTTACTTGAAGCTTGAGCCTTCCATGAGAAATTGGGATGATTTCTCCACCCTGGGTTATAAGTATTGGAGTATGGATCATTACCCGAATGTGAAAAAGTTGCATTGACCTGCTCAGTTGAATCATCAGAAAACTTTCCTGCAGTAAGACAATCATTTGTGTGATGCATAGGATTAGAATAAAATGAGCATGGTGCGTGCTGTGTGTACATGTGAACAAAATTAGGAGCAAAACCAGCAACCATCATTTGATCTAATTTCCTAGTGATAGCATCAACTACTTGGGTAGCTACATCTGAAGAATGCCCTATCTCAGAAAGACCTTCGGTCTTTGGTGCTTTAGGTGTAGATGCTCTACGTCTAGTGGATGCATGCTGAATGGAATTATTACTCAAGTTTTCAAACAATGTCCATGCTTCATCCTCACTCTTCATCATGAATGTTCCCCCACAAGATGCATCTACCATTTGTCTATTAGGCTCAATCAAGCCTTTATAGAAACTTTGCACTAGCTACCACTTTGGGACAGCATGGTGTGGGCATGATCTAAGTAGGTCCTTGAGTCTTTCCCAGGTCTCATACAGTTGTTCTCCCTCATATTGGGAGATACTAATGATAACTCTCCTAATATCATTGGTCTTTCCTATGGGAAAATATTTCTTTAGAAATTCTTGTTGTAATTGAGCCCAGAAGTAATGGAGTTTGGTGCTACGGAATGAAACCAATGTTTGGCTCTTTCCTTAAGGGGGAAGGGAAAGAGATGCATCCTTAGAGCGTCCTCGGTTAACCCGCTCAATTTAATGGTAGAACAGATTGCTAGGAATTCACCGAGAAAGTCGTAAGGATTTTCAATACTAAGTCCTAGAAAAGATGATAAACTTTGTATAATGCTACGCTTAATCTCATAGTGAGCTGCCGTAACATCTGGCAGCTGAGACATATGGGAGAAGTGTATGTGCTAGGGAGATTATGATCTCTCAAAGCCATAGGATTATTGTCACCCATAGTCTTAGTGGGGTGCTCTTCTAGCAAATTAGAGTTCCTTACGGATCTAAGTTGTCTAAGAGTGCGTTCGATGTCAAGATCGCAAGAAATTAAAGGCAATGATAGAGAACGACAACCCAACATAAAACAAAAGAAAATAATGGTAAAAACAGAATAAAAAGCCGACAAACGGCCCGTAGATGCGGTACGACTCGTCTTCCCTAGGCATGGATTAGCTACGTCTTTAATAGGATACATACAATCAATGGAAAAGTATAACCCATCTTCGGTTGGTACGAATCGTCTACCTAAATTACACTAAGCTAAAGTGTAGTACGATTCTTCTTCCCTAGGCATGGCCTATCTAATCCTCTTGATCATATGTCAATTAAACCCGTTGTATAATCACCAGTCTCATAATCACAGAAAATAAGAATGATTTGAGTTCAATAAAGGTAAAAAGCTTTCTAAGACAAGAGAAGAATTCTACCAATATTGATTATGAATTGAAGAACAATTCCATTAAAAGATGAAGAACAATATCAAATTGTAGCAATTCTCATAATTATACAACCAACATGCATAAACTAAAATTCTTTAAATTAAAATACAATCAAACCATTATACTTGGATAGGGCTACATCAATACCCTACAAAGATTTTTAACTGCTTATGACGCTGCTGCACTGGCCTCCTGCCATGATTACTTCTCTTCTACTCTTCAAGCTTTCAAGAAGTTTTTCTCTAAATTTGCTCTAGGTAGAAGTGTGTATTTCTTCAATGTTTAGACGCTTATTTATAGAGGTTAGAAGAGGCCTAGAAGCCCTAGAAATCTAATAAAAATCAGAACTTAGTCCCTTAGTCCAAGTAGGAGATTGAAAATTTAATCCAAGTAGGAAAATGATTCCAAATTCGTCCAGATCTGCAGTCTTTTATTGCGGGGCGATTTTTTCATGGTAAACGTCCGAATTAGGAAAAAAATATTTATGACATATTTGTTTTATTTTTTATTAGATTTCTAACAAGACCAATTTCATTGCAATCTAAGATTTGATAAAAAAAAAAAAAAAAAAAAAAAAAAAAAAAAAAAAAAAAAGTTATGATCAAAACACTGAGACATGTGCAGAATGCAAATTTGAATCCAATCCGATTTTGACTCTTATTAAAGAAATTCTGATTTTATCACTCCCTTGATTTGATTAAACTTAACCACTTCATATAAGTCTTCTAAAACAATAAAACAACACAAAATTATACAAATAACAATGCTAAGGAATTAACATATGTAAGTTAAGGGGCTTGAATGTGCAACATTCAATGCTTATCACCCCCGATGGAGGCACCCACCAAAGATCTCCTCTCTCCTTTTGGGAAGCCATCAACTCAGAGTCTCCCCGGTACATGGTGTAATTGGCTAGAGTTTCTTGAGCCTGGGAAACCACCTGCTTGGGGGGAGGGGGGGGGGGGGAAGCCCCTATCATAGACTACGAAATTTCGTCTAAGGCACACCAGTCTAGCTACAGTTAAGGAAAAAATAAAATCACCTTCATTCAACCTCTCCCGTAGTTGTTTGACCAAACCCATCCCATCACTCTCCTGCATGGCAAGCTTCTGCACCGACCGTGGTCCCTCTTGCCATACCGCCACCGAAGCGGGACAACTCCACAGGACATGCCACACATCTTCTGAACAAGCAGAGCAAACAGGGCAGAGTGGATCATGCACAACTGATTTTTTGAACAAAGCAGATTTTGTTGGAAGAATGTTGTGACACAATTTCCAAACAAATCCCTTTAGGACCTCAGGCACCCGTAACCGCCAAATTGCCTGCCATAAATCCTTGTTATCCTGTGAAGTGGATGATTCACCTCGAGCTTGGGCTCGCCGATTCATCTCAAAATGATAACCGTTCTTGACAGAATAGCATTCAGAAGAGGACCCCATCCATATCCGTTTATCTGGGTTCTCCAAGGGGCTAGGAATAATGCTGCATATGGTATTACCTTCACTATTACAAAAGGAGGCACGGATTAGCGATACATTCCACCCCCTCATCACCGGATCTATAAAAGAGCTGACTTTTGCATCCGGCCTCATCCCATTCACTGAAGATTGTACCATATATGAGGTAGGCATAGGGATATAGTGGTCGCCCCATATCCTGATCTGTTCTCCATTACCCACCCGTCATACCAGACCCCTTTCCAGCACTTGCCTCACCTTATAGATGCTCCGCCATGCATAGGAAGGGTTATGGCCCAACTGAGCATTCATGAAATCCACATTCCTGTAATACTTCTCCTTTAGGATAGTTGCCAGAATAGCGAGGTTAAAAACCTCAAGGTCTCAAAAACCCATCCCTCCTGAGTGCTTTGGCATGCCCAACCTCTCCCAACGCATCCATGCAGCCTTGGAAGTATTGTGTTGATGACCCCACCAAACTTGATAGTAGTTGAATTGATTCTCCTGCAAAGTATTTTTGGTAATAGAAACACCCCCATACTATAAGTAGGGATGGCCTGTACCACAGCTTTTATCAGCACCTCCTTCCCTGCTTGGGAGAAGAAACGTTCCTTCCAACCATCGAGCTTTTTTTGGACTTGTCCTAGGATTCCAGCAAAGGTACGGTATTTTGATCTCCCCACCAATGTTGGTAATCCTAGATACTTTCCATACCCTTTTGTGGCTGTGATCCCCACTGAATTACTAATATAATCCTTGAAGGCCCTCATTTGAATTATTACTAAAAAAAATAGCAGTTTTCTCTGCATTGAGTTTTTGTCCTGAGGCTTGTTCATATCTGTTCAATAGCTGCATCATATTGCCCCATTCCTGGAAGTTCGCCTGACAGAAGAGTAAGCTATCATCTGTAAAGAACAGATGGCTGAGCCTAAACCCCCGATAAGAAATTTGGGACACCCGAGAAGTGACCTGCAGCTTCAGCTTGGACCAGCATTGAGCTAAGACCCTCTGCGACAAGAAGGAAGAGGTACGGGGATAAAGGGTCCCCCTGCTTATTCCCTCGAGTAGGCACGATCCGCCCCGACGGAATACCATTTACCAACACCGAATAAGAGACCGTGGTAACACAAGTCATTATGATTGAAATCCATCTTTCATCAAATCCCAACTTTCGCATAACTCCCTCTAGAAATCCCCATTCGACTCTATCATATGCCTTGCTCATGTCTACCTTGATAGCCATGTAGCTTTTCTTCCCCTTCATGCGTGTAGCCATCATATGTAAGGCCTCATACGCCACCAAAACGTTGTCTGAAATCAGTCTCCCAGGAACAAAAGCACTCTGGTGCTTGGAGATGATCCTTGGGAGTGTACCTTTTAACTGGTTGGCTAGGGCTTTGGCCATGATTTTGTACACGACATTGCATAAGCTAATTGGCCAGAATTCATTAACAGAGACAGCCCCTGCAACCTTCGGGATCAAAGCTATATAGGTAGAATTTATATAGGCATCAAAATTACCTGCATTGAGAAAAGCAAGAGCTGCTTCCCGGACCATCTCCCCCACCGAATCTCAGTGGTGCTGGAAAAAGCTGACCCCGAACCCATCCGGACCTGGCGCCTTCAAAGGTTGCATCTGGAATAGAGCTTTATCAATTTCCTCTAGGGTGAATGGTTTGACCAGATCATCATTCATCGCCTATGTCACCCTTGGAATCACCGCAGATAGGCAATCTTCAATTCCCCTTGAACCAGATGAGGAGTACAAGAGCTGGAAATGCTGGACAAAAACCTTCTCTAAATCCACTTGATGTTGCCATTGGCGACGACCCTCATCTGTAACTTTTTCAATAAGATTCCTCCTACGGCGAAAATTGGCCCATGCATGAAAATATTTGGTGTTTCGGTCTCCATGCACGTACCAGTTCCGCTTTGCTCGTTGCTTCCACCTCAGGTCTTCCATTTTCAGCAGTCGATGAATTTCAACTTGCAGCCCCCTTATCGCTTCCACATTCCCCGGATGTTCATTTTGTTGCTACCTTTCCAATTGAGCCGCTAACTGCTTAATCTTGCAACCCCCAGCTCCATATTTCAAATTGCTCCACTTCGTCAGGGCCAGCTTACAAGATTCTAAATTAAGGAGTACATTCCCCAAAGGGTTATCGGGTACCCCACCAATCCTCAAAGAATCCTTGATAATCAGTTTGCACTCCTCATCCAAATTCCAGTTTGCCTCAAATTTGAACAACTTCTGCCTACGGGTATATGGAAGAGGATGTTTGAACCGAAGCCATAACGACATATGATCCAAACTTCAGGTCGCTAGTACTTCCACCTCCACATCCGGGAACTTATCACACCACCCCCGTGTAGCTAGAGCTCTATCCAGCCGTTCCTAGACAAATTCAGCTGAGCCTCTTTTATTACTCCAAGTGTACTTGGAGCCCTTGAAGCCGAGATCCTCCAGCCGACAATCATCCAGAGCAGAACGAAAATTAGCCATCTGGCTCTCACTTCTCATTGCACCTTCTACTTTCTTTGATAGGTTAGTTATCTCATTGAAATCACATATACAGAGCCAGTCCAAAGGAGCTAAAAAGCTTAAATGAGACAACAGCTGCCATGATTCGAACCTAAGAGCTCGATCCAGATTGCCATAGAAGCCAATAAGCTTCCATTGAAACTCATATCCAAACAATTGGATCTTTGCATTGATGTGTCACAAGGAAAAATTCAGAATCTCCACTTAAGGAATATTTTGTATGTAATACATGGAAGGGACGACTTATTATATAAAGTTTTACCGCCATAATTCATGTGTAGTATTCCTTGTGTGAGTGTGAGGATTTCGTAATTGGTTTGAATAAATAAAGTAATTATCATATTGAAGAACCGAACATCATAAGGAATTATATGTGTCATACGGGCCAAGTGGGAGAATGTAAGAAATTACATAAGTGTCATTTATGTCATATTTAATTTGATGTAACGGTTACGGCTTTTAATTACTGTAACGGTAATTATAACAATTGTATTCAATATGATTTAAACGTTTTTTTTTTTATATTCCACATTATGGTTCATGAAAATAACAGTTTTTATGTTAATTATTCTGATTTATTTTCCTTGATGGGAGGAAAATAATCAGCTACTAATTAATGACGAGGGTCCCTAACCTGCCTATATAAAGAGCCATATGCATCCATCTTTTGGCACACTCATAGGCACAGGCCAGAAAATCCCTCAAATAACATTCTTTTGTTCTTCAGATGTTTGTAGAAATGCTTGAGCAAAGATGGCAAGAGGTAAGCCTAGATCCAATCTTTTATTTTCGCTGCGCATGTTAGATTGAGCATGATTAAGTTTATATGTTCTAACATTTTGTGGATTTCTTGGTATTGTGTAATTTATGATGACGATTTTGTCATATTTTTGTTGAAATTCGAGGTCTCCAGAAGACCCCTCTTCGGGTTGCCAAGGCCCTTCGAGAGGGAAACAGAGGTGGGCTTTATTTTATATATATATATATATATATATATATATATATATATATATATCAAGATCAGACTGGACTGGATCTCATATGGGTAATATTTTAATAAATTGGAATTGGTTATATGATTCAGTTTAAGTGTAAACCTTTTACAAACCTATATTTTTTAGTTTGTTAGGTTGTCCAATGGAAACGAAATGCAGGTTCTGGCATTAGCTGCTATCATGTGATTGCTATTTTATGCTATTTTGGTGCTCTGAAATTTTATTTTTGTCTTATTGTTGTGTTGGTATAATATGTATTCCTTGTTCTATATCAGGGAAAGTACAAAGTGTATAATCTTTGTTATGAGATGATGTATGATGCGTCCTTATTTAAAGGAAAGGCGTGTTATAATTTGTTTCTTAATATACTAGGTGGAAAATATAAGTTTACATTCTTTACATCATTTAAATTAAAGATCTTAGTTGTGTTAGGTCATTCTTGTGTTTGCCTCTATGATTAAGCTTGGTAAGGTATTGCATATAGCTCTCAAGCGACTCTTTCAGCTAGTTAGGAAATCATATTTCATATTTGTCGTTGCAAAAAGGCTTAGACTTCCCGTTAGGTGGATCCTACTTAGCGAAATAGACAACAATGTTTAACAAGACAACATTATGGGCATTATGGAAAAAGTTTTATGACATCTGCTTATATTTTAGATATCAAGTTTTTAATTCTTGGGACTTGTTGGATAAAATAGCAGGGCAACTTTAGATTTTTCAGTTCAGGACTTCAAGGTTTCAACTTAGCAGACAAAGACTTGTTTATTTCACCATAAATACCTCCATGGACAACGTGTGGAGCCACAGCTATTCAGAAGCTTTTCATCTCTATTCCTTTAGTTTGAGTTTTATTGCTCCAAGTTTGGACGAACAATGACTATCCTCATTGAGCAGCCAGATCTTGGTACCATTCTTTTCACTTTTTTGTTTTGTTTTTGTTTTTTGTGTTCTTCCTTTGTTTGATCATCATGGGTCTCATTGCATTGGTTCTAAATTCTGATTCTTCTGCAGAAAGATTGTTGTTACCTAGAGAATTTACATCTATTTGAGATAATGAAGGTCATTTCTCTATTATGTAAGGCTAATTTTCTCCATTTTTTTTCTTTTTATGAATCTATACAGCTACAAAAATTGGAGAGGGAATATTATTGGATCATGGGACAGGTGGTTATTGGTGAAACTGCAGTTGTAGGAAACAGAGTTTCATTGATGCATGTAAGTCAATTTCATTCTCTTTTTTGTTCCCATTATTTGATGGAAGG
Source organism: Alnus glutinosa (assembly GCF_958979055.1). NCBI lineage: Eukaryota > Viridiplantae > Streptophyta > Magnoliopsida > Fagales > Betulaceae > Alnus > Alnus glutinosa. The sequence goes on along the minus strand of NC_084898.1, from coordinate 23,225,234 downwards.
GTTGTTTGGTTATCATTGTTTCAAGCCACCAAATACTTTGAAAACACATTACTAGATTTTCTTTTTATACTTCTTTCATTTGTTTGTTTGTTTAATTTCTAAACAATTATTTCATCAGAACTTCTGGATGAGAAACAATTTAGGATGATATGCATTATGCTAGTAGAGATTAAATTAATGCTCCCATGTTCAAAGCTTAACTGACTGACCTAGTGTTCTCAACGAGTAATTTTCACATTGGCAAGTTGAATACGTCCCACCAATGGGCCATGAACTTATTAACTTATGCAATACAATTTTGCTTATGAGATCTACTTCTTTTAGAATATCTGCTCTCATTCTGAATTTCTGCATTGCAATATGCATGTAAAGATTTAATTACTGCAGTGATGATGGGTGGATCTGAATTTTAATATATATATATATATATATATTTCATTTTTTAGTAGTATTAGTTGCATGTAGAGATTTAATTAATGCAGTGAGGATGGGTGGATCTAAATTTATTAAAAAAATATTATTTTTTTTTTCATTTTTTAATAGTATTAGCGGCCACAATTATTTTAACTATTAGCGGCCACATTTGTGGCCCCTAATACTAGACTATTTTAACCATTAGCGGCCACATACGTGTCTATTAGCGGCGACTCTTGGACTCGGTTAACAAAAAATTGCGACGAGTAAAATTATTTTTAACGGCCACCAAGTTCATCGCTATAAAACAATTATTAGCGGCGAGTCAAAAATGTGGCCGCTAATAGTCTTTAGCATCGGATTATTAGCGGCCACTCTTTAGCGGCCAAATTTGGCTGCTGTTGATCAATAACGGCCAAAATAATATTATTAGTGACCAAATTTGCTGACCGCTAATAAGCAAATTTTTTGTAATGATCTTGAAACAAGGCTTAAAAAATCGATAGCATTAAATAAAAGCATCAAATGATATCAAATGCATGAAAAATGTTTCATGCACAACAAATGTACACACTTTGTACAACATCACTGACATGGAAATGATTTTCACTCCATGAACTACCAAAAAATGCGCGATGCCCCCATGAACTATCAACTCGACCAAAAAAGAGCATTCAATTACCACAGTTACATGTTTTGCCCCTTTCCGTTAGCCTAACTCGTGAAAATACTTAAATACCCTCACTCAATTTCAAAAATAACCTAAATGCCCTCAACTTAAAAAAAAAAAAAAAAAAAAAAAAAAAAAAAAAAAAAAAAAAGAAGAAGAAAGAAAGAAAGAAAGAAGGAAAAAAATAGAGAATGGGTGCTGCCAGAGGGGTGGCTGCCACCCCTTAGGTGGAGGGGGTGGCCTGCAAGCCAGCCCCAGAGGTGGGTCCGGCCACCCCAGAGAAAAACTGGGGCGGTCGTGCGGCCCCCCAGATTGCGGGGTGGCCGAACCCACCTTTGGGGTGGCTCTCACGCCACCCCCTCCACCTAAGGGGGTGGCTGCCACCCCCTATTCTTTCTTTCTTTCTTTTCTTTTTTTTTTTTTTTTATGCTCTTTTTTTAAAAAAAAAAAATATATTAATTTTAATATTTTTTGTTAATAAATTTAAACCAAATTAATAAACCAATTTTTTATTATTATTTTTTTTATCAATTGATGTCATTTTTGTCTTTTAATCAAAATTAACGTCCAAAATCGGCATATTCCGTCCATGTTAACGGGTCTAACTAACGGAATGGGGCAAAATGTGTAAAGTTGATAGTTGGATGCTCTTTTTTGGTCAAGTTGGTGTTCATGGGGGCTTTGTCCATTTTTTGGTAGTTCATCGGGGGAAAAGGTAATTACCCCTAACATTAAAAATGAAAATCATTTCAACGTCAGTGATGTTGTACAAAGTGTGTACATTTGTTGTGCATGAAACATTACTGTAAATTCATTCTTAAATATTGGATGAGATATGATACATTTACAACTTTTGTACAACTCTAACAACTTTTGTCTCCTATAATTCTATAAAATTTATAAAAATACAAATACACCATTAATTTTTTTTTAAAAAAAAAATCCTAAAAAGTAAAAACAAAAATATAGAAAAACAAAAAAAAAAAAAAAAAAAAAAAAAGACCGATGACCCATGCGTGGTCGTGGGTCTGTGTTTTTTTTAAAAAAAAAAAAAAAAAAAAAAAAAAAAAAAAAAAAAAACTTTATTTCTGTTTTTAAATTTTTTATTTTATAAACGGGATATTTTGGTCATTTTTTTTCCTTTCGTTAAGCGTTAACGAAAAATCTTAATGGCCGGAAGGTGATTGAAAGGGGCTGATATATATATCGGACAACTATATTGCAAATTTTGGTAGTTTGAAAGTTACCTTAAAAAATGCGTGGCAATTTAGAAATAAGTGAAGCTTCCTTATAAAACGCTTGTTAAGAAATTTTCAAATGAAATGGAGACAATATATGTATTGTTGGCGCACGTTCATAAATTTGTGTAACAAAGACTTTTCTAACATAAATAGAAACAAATCGATTCATAGAATTGAAGATTGCCACACATATTTGATATTTCCATACGAAGACCCGTTTATTTTTCTGAATTTTCTTTGTTGGTATGTGATGCGTGCTTTCTGATGGATGTATGAAAAATAGGAATGAATGTAGAAATGAAATAGAAAGATGATAGCGAACTCCAATTTATGGCTCGAAACAGACCCCAAGTAAATCCAATTAAGACTGGAATCAAACCACAAAACAAAAGTCTATATTAATTCTTTTCTTTCTCTTCAGTAACAACCTAATGGTCTTTAAATAGAAAAATAATAAGATAAAGCCTAAAGTGATAATACCTAAATTCTAATATTCAAATTCAAATAAATTCTAATCCTAATCCGTTCCAACTCCACCTCTAAACCAGCTACGTCTACTACTCCTAACAAGTCTCTCAACCCCTCTAATCAATATTGAAATATAAACATAGCCTAGAAAGATAAAGATAAACATAATCTAAACATAGCTTAGAAAGATAAAGATAAACATAATCTAACTATCAATCTGCAAGCTTAATCCATGTAACGTGGATTAGCCTCCTAACCCTAAGGAACCGGTTCCTATTAATATGAGAATTTAAATCTAGAATCAAGAGAGAATTAACTACGCGGAGATATTCGTTAATTAGATGATTAATTAGGATCCTTAATTCCGATTTCTTAGGATGATCTCATGGTAGAGTTTTTAAAATTTTCACCATTATTTTAAAATTAAATTATTAAGATTATATATGTTAACTCATATGAAATCAAATGAAATTAATACAATGACTAAAGAAAAAATTAACAATCTTTTAAATATAGTAAAATGATAAATATGATAAATTCACAGTGATTTTTTCAACACATTTATCTATGTATATACACACCTGGGTTCATCTTTTGACATCATCTGTGAGCTAGACAATTGGTACAATGGGTTTGTTTCTTCTAGTAATTCTTGGTGTTACTTTTAGCTGCTGTGGAGTTGATGGAAGAACAAGCATGTTCGATGAGCCAGGAGTCATCAACCCACTTCAGGTACTCAAACATTTATGAAAAATACATGCCCAAACATGTAAAGCTTTGGAGAGTGATTAATGAGGAAACTGTTAATAGATATATCTTTAATTTGTTGTTTTCATGTGCAGTCAGGTGATGTTGGTGAGGTCGATTGTGTGGATATATATAAGCAGCCTGCTTTTGATCATCCTTTGCTCAAGAATCACAAAATTCAGGTAATTAATTGCAAATGTATTTTTATTAATTCTTTCAACATTCTTTTCTTCTGTACTATCATCTCCTCCAGAAAATTGATCATGTTTTACTAAATTATATATGCAGATGCACCCAAGTTTCTCAACAGGAAGGATGACAAGCAAAGTTTTCTCAAAAAGCCAACTTGTGGATATCAGTTGCCCACAAGGAATGGTACCTATACAAAGAACTAAAGTTGATCAGGGCCAAACTCATGATTTGAAGTCTTTCTCAGAATTTCATGGTGGAAGCTTTAACACATTTGCAACTAAGAAATTCCCCAGCGAAAATGCAAGTTTTTTTTTTTTTTTTTCTCTAAATGATAGTCATTGTTTTCTTCAATGCATTATAATATTGATTAAATTATTATATTAAACTGACCGTGACATCAATTTTTGACTTAGTCTTTAGGTCTTTACACAATGGGGGTTGCAACTTACCATGGAGCAAGGGCAAAAATCATGGTTAATAATCCACATGTGGATAACCGCCAATATAGTAAAGCTCAAATATGGGTTCAAAATGGACCCGAAGCTGATACAAACAGCATAGAAGTTGGATGGGCAGTAAGTAATCGATGATTTCATATATATATATATATGAATTTGTTTTCTTTTCCTTTCATTATAGCCGTTATTCTGTATGTATATATAGGTGCATCCTGCTTTATATGGTGACAATCGCACACGTCTTACTGCATATTGGACTGTAAGAAATGATTTTCTTGTTCCAATCCCTTAATTTGTCTTATCTTAACCATGAAAGATATATATATACCCTTAAATGAATCCATTTGAACATGAATGCATGATATCAACAGGCAGATGGCTATAAAAAAACTGGTTGCTACAATGCACTATGTCCAGGTTTTGTACAAGTGCATCCTCAATATTTCCTCGGTGGATCTTTTCCGAACATTTCTGTCTATAATGGACAGCAATACGGTTTTGATCTAGCCATTTCTCAGGTACGTAATGCATGCATGCATCTCTCTCCTAGCCACCTACGTACTTTTGTTGACGTTAACATGCAACTATATATATATATATATATATATATTAAAAAAAATGGAGCTACTTAATATTTGTTTATCTTCGATATATAGGATCAATCAACTGGAAATTGGTGGTTGACACTTGATAGTTACCAATTGGGATATTGGCCCAAAAAGATACTCACTCATTTAGCGACTGGAGCATCTTCTGTTCAATACGGTGGAGCAACTTTTTCTCCGCCTGATGTGCATACTCCAGTACCAATGGGGAATGGTTTTCTTCCTAGCTTTGTACCGAATAGAGCAGGTCTTTTTGAACATATTCAAATAATCAATGCCCAGAACCAAATGGTTGACACCAATTCCGAAATGTTGGGTCCTTTTTATGACGTCGGTGCACAATGTTACCGCTTGGACTTTTTCAGTACTTCTTTTTTGGGGCAAGCCCTCTCCTTTGGAGGTCCTGGAGGTGTTTGTCCTTAATAATTAGCTTCAATAATCTCGTCAATGTAAGATGGGTTCAATAATAAGAAGAAGTATTTTCAGAAATTATTTCTTTTGTTAATTCTTCATTTAATCCAATTGATTTTACCAAAAATATTGCTATATATTCATTGAAAAAATTGTTTAATTTAGGAATATTTTGCACTTGAGGGGAACCAATTAATAATAGTAGTTCCGATCCTATAAATAACCAATAAACCTTTCAAAAAAAAAAATTAAATAATAGCCAATATAAATTCATATTCAAATTATTAGTGCTCTAATTTGATGAATTGGACATGTTTAATTATGCTGATCATTTGACTTTGTCGACTCTATTCACTCAACCAATTAATCCAAGTTCAATGAAAAAGTCAAACCACCCCTACTCGTATTATGGGGTGATCAACAATCCTAAAATGCCTGTAGGAGTCTTTATAAACGCATTAAGCATGGAAGGTTTCTTTATTTCTTTACAATTTTTGGTAGGTTTGTTTATTTCCTTACAATTCAATTAATAGTAAATGTAGTTTTTGCCTTTAAAGTGTTATTATATATAAATTTTCATTCTTGCTGGAAAATTGTAATTTCCCATATACAGATAATCATATTTAAAACAAAACATTATGTTGTGGTCGAGAAATCTTGCCCCAATTAATTTTTGGGAAAAATGATTCACTTACAACTCTTAGAGCACTAGCAGTATATTTCCAACCATTTTTCCTATATTTAAGGAGCAAAACTACATTTTGCTTTCCTATAAAAAAAATACTCCACAATATATAGATTCCCTTACCTTTCTCTATATCAATTAAATATTATTTTTTTTACTCTTATTTTATTCTTTTTCTCTCTTTCGTACTTTTTCTCTTTTCCCTATATTAATCAAATATACTTTTTTTATATTAAAATAATACATAGGGAAGGAATAGTAGACATGTATACATCGAGAATTACTATTTATTTCCAACCCCCTTATCTAAATATAGGGTGTCTGCTGTGGGAGGTTTTTGGATGTTTTTCACGAAATTTTCCCTAAATATAAGAAATGGAACCAATATAGGATAACTGCTGCTAGTACTCTTACACAACTTCCATACAACTTCTTCTCACATTGTCTGGGACCCACATGTATGAGTCTCACACAATGTGAGAGGGAGTTGTGTGGGAGGAGTTGTGTGGAAATCACTTCCCAATCCTTGGAGAGTAATGCTATACATCACCTCTCACATTCCCCTCTCATCTCCCTAAAGTTTATATTGCGTGATCCCCTTAGGGGAGATAAGGGAGTGGTGTATAGCATTAATTAATTCTTGGATCAATTATTGTTAAAAGACAAAATAATAATAATAAGGGGAAAATCATATTTCGTCCCTAAGTTTTTATCTGATTTGGATTTAGTTCTTAGGTTTTCAATTTATAAAATAAGGTCCTTAGGTTTTGTCCAAATTTTTAAATTGATCCCTCTATTAATTTAATGTCAAAGTTAACGATTTTTCATTTGTCACATGTGTTTCATTTGATACTTTGGGGTTCATGTTAGCACCCAATACAATGTCAATGTACGTGTCAGCATCAAATTTAACTGTTTTCCATCTAATTTTACAAATCTAGAAGATTAAGATGACAAAGAAGATGGTTTTTGTTTCTAGAGTTAGATTTTCTTCTTTTTTTTCTTTTTTTTCTTTTTCTATGGATGATTTGGCGCTTAATGATGTGATATTGATATTAGGTACTGATATAAACGCTAATGTGTCAATTGAGACACACATGAAATATGACAAACTATTGATCTTGAAGAAAAAGTGACATAGGTGCCTATTTAAAATTTATTCAAAACCTAAAGACCATATTCTTAAAATTAGAAACTCAAAGAGACTAAATTTAAAAAGATAAAAATATAATGATTAAATATAATTTTTCTCTAATAATAATAATAAAAACAAAGGAGCTCATGGGAGAGGTGGTCGATTTTCATTTTACACGCTGTTTCTTATGTCTCTGACTCCGGCGTTATATATATATATATATAGTCTCATCCTCTTGTCCTCCTTTTGTCACCCCAAAATTGATGTGGCTCTTAAAATTACTATTGGATCAAAATCCAATGGAGATCTATCATAAATCCAATGGTAATTTTAAGAGCCACATCAATTTTAGGGTGACAAAAGGAGGACAAGGGGATGATGTGTAGTATTACTCATTAGAGAATATATTCTCCATTCTGATTTGATTGTAAATTTGTAATTTGATTGTGGAGATCACATCACATGGGATTGGGGTTGGAAAGAACAAAAATTTATTTACAATCTGATTTGCATGAGGAAAAAATAAATTCCTAGAAGATATGTAATTTACATTTGATTAGAATCTTCAACAATTTTAAAAAAATTGAAATTCTCAAATTATATGAATTCAAGTTATTTTTTACATTGAATGACGTAAAAAATGTTACATATTAAAAATATGACATATTAGTGGGACAACAAAAAAAAATATTCTAAAATGCTTTTTCTTTATTTTTAAAAAAACGCTTATTCTTTACTAAATTAAAATACTGTTTTTCTGCTCAAAGCTTTTATACGATATAAAATATAAAAACTTGTTAAAAATATACTCAATTTTCATTGTTGACGTGTCACATTTTTAATATAAACTAACACCAAGAATATAGTGAGATGAGTACATACTGCTTTGATTGTAATTGATTGTGGAGATCATGTACATCACATGGGATTGGGGTTGGAAGGAACAAAATTTATTACAAACAGATTTGCACAAAAAAAAAAAAAATTCCTAAATATCACCCTCTCATCCCGAATATATCGAATAAATTCCTAAATTCCTAAATAAATTCGATCTACTTATGTGACGGGGTACCTTATATGACATTATTAACCTAGACTTTTCGACACTTTTTTGATGAGTAATTCTAAGAGTATATTAAGTATCCATCAAAAAATAAAGTGGTTTTTAAAATTATTATTAGACAGGTGATTGATCAAATAATTTTAAAAGCTACTTTATTTATTGATGAACACTTAATATACTCTTAGAATTACTCGTTTTTTATTATTAAAAAAAAAAAAAAAAAAAAAAAAAAAAAAAAAAAAGGAAGAAAGAAAGAAAGAAAGGAGGATGTCATGATGATGACCTACATATATATGAGTCTTTTTAAATGTGAAAACGCATGAAGTATGGAAGATTATTGGTTGCCATCTATATCAAGGGATTAAGGTCTCAAATTTGTAATAATAACCATTATGCCACAGTGGCTACTCAAGTTCTGTTCGAACACTGAAATACGTTATTTTACCCTATCATAATTGAATTATTCAATCCATCAAAAAAAAAAATGATTGAATTATTCAAACATAAAATATTGTTGTGGGGTTTTTATTTTCCTTTTTTTTTAAGTAGGGGTTAAAGTGTATATATTTATATATAAAGGCAAATTTTAAATAAATTAAACATAACTCAGTTTTGATATTTTTATTATTCTCTTTAAATTAAAAATCAATAAGCAAAATTCAAACAAGTTTTTTGAAAAAACAAAAAAATAAAGTAAAGAAAACTACTGTCCAAAGATTTAGAAAATGAAAAATAATTTTTTTTTAAAATAAAGAAAGAAAAAAGGTCTCAGTTTCTGTACTGAAATTGAGAAATTTCAGTTGAATGAATTGTGTGCTTCTCGGCGTTCTCACAAGGCTTTATCTGGATGACATAGCTCTTGAAGCTAACATTTTCTTGCTCCTTTTGTTAGAACAGTTCACTCTAACTAATACAGCAACTCACTAACTGTTATACAAAACACACTATATTCTACACAAAACACATTCTGCTAAACGCAACACAAAACAAATGGAACGCATATGATCTTCTAGACTTTTCTAATGTCATCTGACTATATTGAAATGAATCCTCATTTTATATTGTCTTTGCCACACATCCCTACGAAATCGAGCTTTGCCAAGTGTGTGACTCATCAAGTTCACACATGTCTTCTTTCAATGCACTGCAAACTCTTAAACTTTGGAGACACATTGTAAAAGCCATGACCATTGAGATATATAGTAAGTGAAGTTTTCCATACAAAAAATTAAGCTATTACATTAAGGCGGTGTCTCACCAATCACCATGTAAATCAAATTTGTTACTATTTAATCGCTTTGAGCACATGATAGCTAAATTCAGATCTTCCATCGATCCATAATTTTTCTAGGTTTATGGAACCACTAAATTCTGGTTCCTACCCAGATGAAATGGTTACCCATGTCCGAGACGTACGTCTGCTACAATTTTCCAGCAAGCAATCTTCAATGGTTAAAGGATCTTTCGATTTCATAGGGAATTGGGATAAACTACTACACTGCAAATTACGCTTCAGATGTTCCTTATAATTTTCTTTTTTTCTTTAAGAAACTTGAGTTATTAGAGGGCTTTCACAATCTTGGAACTAGTAAGTGCTGTCAATTTAAATCAACCTAATTTTTTTTTTTTGGGGGGGGGGGGGGGGGGTAATAATCAGATAAAAATAAAAAACAAAAAGACAAATTTAATTTAAGTTGCCATGAAAATTGAAATGGTATCCCCCCTAGCCTTCTTCTCCCTTTTTCCATCTCGATCATGCCTCCTATCCAAAATTGTAGAATATCTTAAACATTTTACATTATCTTATTTTCATATATTCAATGCACATTGTCAAAATAAATTAGATGTAAATAGCAAAATCTAATATTGAATAAATCTCATAAGATAAATTATTTATATACTATAACTAGGTTTAATATAGGGCAAACTACAAAAAAACCCCTCAAACTACAAGTCATATTTAAAGTAGCCCATAAACTACCAAATGTAGCAATATGACCCCCCCCCCCCCCCCCCCCCCCAAACTACCAGAGAGTGCCAAAAGGACCTATTTTGTCGAAATATTCTTATAATACTCTTGTCACATGTCATATATGATATATTCAATTGAAAAATAAAAACAATTTAAAAATTAAATTTAAAAGTCAAAGAAAAATTAAATATATATATATATATATATATATGAAGGGACGGCTCAAACCACTCCTTTGAGCCTGGCCACCCCCATTTTTGCCAATAAGGTGGTTGAGCCACCCCTATGGCCTGCTTGGAAGTAGCCGAACCACCCTATGGCCCTTAGGGGTGGTTGAACCACCCCCAAATTGCAAAATAGGGGTGGCCAAAACCACTCCCAAGGGCCTTGGGGGTGGCTCAACCACCATCGTTTGGCTTAAGGGTGGGTTCGGCCACCCCCAATGGCCAAACCTTAAACCTTTTTTTTTTTTTTTTATTTGGCATTATAAGAGTGGCCGAACCACTCTCATGGGCTATTAGGTGGTTCAACCACTCCCAAACCGACCGGTCTAAGATGACCGAACCCACTCTCAGGTCAAATGGGGGTGGTTTTGGCCACCCGCATTTTGCTCTTTGGGGTGGTTGAACCACCCTCAAGGGCCATGGGGATGGTTCAGCCACCTCCAAACTAGCCATGGGGTAGTCATCCCCTTGGCCAAAATAGCCACCCCTTCTTTTTTTTCTTTTTTTTAATTTTTCTTTGGTTTTTTTTATTTAATTTTTATATGTTTAATTTTTTTTTTAATTGAATATATGACACATGACAAGGGTATTATAGAAATATTTTGACAAAATTAGTCTTTTTGGTACTCTTTGGGAAGTTATATTGCTACACTTAGTAGTTTATAGGGCTACTTTAAAAACGGCTTATAATTTAGGGTGTTTTTTTGTAGTTTTTCATTTAATATATGATAGTACCATAACATTTTATATCAATACTTTTTATTTAAAGACTTGATATAAGATAAATTATTGGTCTTATTTCTTGCAACAATTCACTTTTCTCCCCCCAAAAAATCGACCTCTTTTCAAAATTATTACCAAACAACTTTAATTACTGTTCCCTCATCCACTTTGTTTTCGTTTTCGATGAGATCCAACAATAATTAATTAAGAACAAGAGAATTTGTTTCTTTCTTGTTCGCAGCATTGTGGCAGCATATCAAACACACCCAACCTGCATGTTCAACACGTGGCAATCAACGTGTCGAGCCCCTCGATTCTTCTTGACAATTCACTTCGATCCCCGTCTTCCTCTTTTCCAATTATAAATAATTGGAAAAGATTGAATTAATTAAAGAGCTTCGTGAATTCCTATCAAATATTCAAAGCCTTTTCTTTTCTGTCTGTAAAGAAGAGATATCAGATGCAGTCTGCAAAGGAGAAACTCAGCAACATGGCAAGTTCAGCCAAGGAGCACGTAAACATCTATAAAGCCAAAGTTGAAGAAAAGGTTATTTAATTTTGAACTAGAATAGATCGAGCAAGATCAGAATGGTTGGAATATTATATTATGGAGTACACTCGTATTTAAAGATTAATAATTTAATCAATACTTTGATGATTGCAGGCCGAGAAAGCGGCGGCGAAGACTGAGGAGGAGAAAAAGGTGGCGGAGGAACGTAGAAAAGCTAAGGAGGCTGAAGCCAAAATGAAGCTGCATGCTGAAAAAGGGAAGCACGCGGCGGAGAAACTGAGCAACAAGTATCACCACAGCCACCAGGCCCACCACCACGAGCCACCGCTTGTTGGTACACACGGGCATCAGCCTGTTGGAACCGCGGTTCCTATGCCTGGGGCAACTGTTCCAACATACCCGCTTGGAGGGCACCGTCCAGGGCACAAGTATTAAGTAGATTTGTTTGGCTGTAATAGTATGCCTAGTTGTGGGGTTTTTCTTTCTTTCTTTTTTTTTTTTGGATTTTGTGGGGAAGAATTGCACGCCCTCTCTTATATATTATGCTTATGTTGTGCGTTTTGAGGATTAATTGAGTCGTGCAACTGGTTTTGAATTTTGTATGAGAAGCTTTCAGTTGTGACTTGAAAGATTACTGATCATTTGAGCTAAATGTTTAATTAATGGGGTGACTTTAGACCAAATTTATGCACTTGAGTTATTAGAGGGCTTTTACAATCTTGGAATATTAATTAAATAATTAAATAATTTTTTTTTAATTAAAGTTTTTTAAATAATTAGTAATTTAACCTGATATTATGTATTCAAACTTTTTTCTTCATTGATTTTCTTTTGTCATTTCAGATAAATATTTGGGCCTCACTTTTTTTTTTTTTTTTTTAATATATATGACAAGAAACCTCTCAATGTAAATCACTTCATGTACTCATCTCTATGACATTTCGGGCCCGTGCAAAGGCGCCCCTTTATATGGATTGGGGATAAGACCTGACTTCATTACTGACGTGACTTAAAAAATTGTTTGCACTCAAAGATATTTGAACCTTTAAAGGAGCATTGGGCCTATTAGATAAAATTGATACAAATTTTCATCCGTTTGAACAGTGGCAGTTTGGACAATAGGTAATTTAACCCATAATGCATGATCTACAGAATTGGGCCCTTTTCTGAAGAAATTTCTACAAATTTTAATGGCATCTTTTCTATCATTTATATCAACAAAATGAATCTCATCATGAACCAACATGGAATAAGTATTCCTGCCCATCCCACTTTGTACATTTATATTGCAAAATATTTTTGTTTGAAAAGCATTTTCATCTGTGATAAACTTCCAAGACTTATTTCCAACTTTATTTATCACATAAAAATGAAATCATGACCATGAGCTGAGATGAATACTATTTGATCTTATCAATGGTGTAGCTGAACGTTCTTTTTTCTGTTTTGGGAGGGGTGGGGTGAGAAGCTGTGATTAATTTGCACGGCCTCTTCTTCTATCTGTGTCTGTAGTTTGCAATTTAGTTTGAAAAGCATCCAATTCCCAAAAATTATTGAGCGATGAGAAGCATCAAAGAAAATCCATAAGAATAACACATCTACATTGATACGAAGGGTTGCAGCAGGGTCCACAATCCATACAGGACAAACAATTACTGTTCTTTCTAAACCAACAGACAACATACTTGTGCTGAGGCCTAAACAAACCCTACCACCCAATAAGCCTGATCAATCTCTTTTCAAGGTACTTCATGCCCACTGCAATCTGCCTTGGTGCTCCACACACTGTTGAATTTTCCCATCACGCGACAGACCCAGGTTCTTCACTTTGGCCGGCCTTGTACTGTACTTAACTTCAAACCTCGGGAATGGCCTTTGACGATCTTCTGTATTGGTTGACGTCTCCGGCAGGACCTCGTCGAGGAACTCGTCTGCTACATCTCCGTCTTCATCTATCCTCAGCTGCTTTGCATACCATCTCAGACCCTGTAAATGATTTGAATGTGCAAGAGTTGTTACATTTCCGACAATACGCTAGCAGGAAGAGGATGGCAATATAGACTTGCCACTTAACAAGAAGCAGCACCTACTAGCATGAATGCAGTGTATCCTGAGTGCCTAGCATGACTAAGTTATATATCATGTCTCATCTTCCTAATCATTTAGTAGTCGCATCCTGATCATTAATGAAAGGAAAGGAGTCTCTTTCCACTAGGAGTTGCTTCTCACACTGAAATTTTCAAGCTTGGAACAGTAAGAAGGGCAACTGCATCTCTAGATACGCACATCATAGTGTCAGGCACAACTAATGCCAACAGCTAGAGAAACCAGGCCATAACTTCTGTCTATTTCCTGGACCAATAATAGAACCAAATTTCACGAATACGTGATCAGTGTTAGTCCATATTGGAAATAGGCGTAGACAGCTATGGCAAGAACTGTAACTGATATATTTGTATTCTGCAACCAGACTAATGAAATCAACCCCAGCCAGAGGGGAATGGTTAATTCTATTCAGAAACAATAAAATGAGCTTTCATCGTATTGCTAAAGGCAGGCTGATTTGGTGTTTCCTATGGAGACCAAAACAACTTTGGCCTTTAGTCACTAAGCAGTACGATTTGATGTATACGAAAGCCAAGGAGTTTGCATTAACAGAAATTATCCCTTGGTGAATTTTCCAAGCTTTAGGTCACCACAAGTACAACTGATATTCAAGGCACGGATGCAGCCATCCAAGGGAACAATAAGCATAAGGTTACTAATGAAACACATATCCAAGAAGTTGGGATAAGATTGAACGTTACACTATTAACTGGTAGCGACAAGAAACTCTCATCTATGCATCGAGAGTCTCATCTATGTGTCGAAAGATATATAAGATCTTTCGTTTATATTGTTCATACAAAGCAGTCCAATAAAATGACGACAAGAAAGCTTCGGTCTACAATTAAAACAATGGAAATGCTATTACAATGGAGGTCTTTTAGCATTTCTAACTGATAGACCGCACACTTTCGTTTTCTCAATACATGCAGATGTGAACACCTAGCTAGAAAGAGCAAAAATGGTACATAAAAAATGTTATCAGAATCATCAGCCCAACCTCATCAAACTCCTATTATTTGGGGCATGTTAGACATATGTCTGAAAGCAGAAACAAAACTTCTATTACCACAAAGCCGTTGTTACAAAATCTCAAGTAAAGAACATCTCTGACGAAGCTGAACCCAAAATTCAAAAGATACCCATGTTTCACAGAGTGCTTGAAAACTCAACTACTTTAGTTATTTACATCCAACCGACGTCTCTATTTTATTTCCCACCTCTACCACTCTTTGTGAACTTTTTCTTTCAGCTGAATAAAACCACCTTGGACAACTTTGAATTTAGCCTCAGAAGTTTGATGCAGAAACTCATCAAATAGAGTACGTATCCAAAAACAAGACCCACTAAATTCATTGCCATGGTCTAGATGCTGCATCAATAAAAATGAAGAATATGTGGCCTCAATTAAGTGGTAAGACATCCCTTCTTCAATGTTTTCAATAAATGCGAGTTTCAACCCACAACCCACAGAGTCACATTACAACCATTTAAGCTCTCATAAACAATAGAAAGCTTTTTCTTTTTTCCTTTTTCTTTAATAAGAATTGATACTAGCTTTTATGTGGTAATCTTGAGAACAAAAGATGCTCATCTGGAGCAGACCAAACAATTAATCATAGTGTGTTCTCTACAGGGTTGGGAATGGGGCAGGTTTGGCATAGGGTTCACCCCATCCATGCTCCATCTAGAAATGTACTCTCCCTGTCCCCGGTTTTTTAGAAATACCCTCCCCCAGTCCCCACCCCACCACTTGTTGATACAGTCTGGAAGATCCCTACATTTCTTACCTCAATCTGGCCATTGACAACGAATCCTGAAAATGTATCATAAATTTTACACCAATTTAGAGAAAATATATAGAGGATGGGGGGAAACCTTGGGGGGCTGGATCTGAGCTCAGCAAGGGGGAGGAATCGTGGAGAACACAAGGGCAAGCACTATGGAGGTGAACGAATTGTGAGTTCAGGAGTTTCCTATGAGTAGAAGGGGTTTGAGGAAGACGAGATCACTGGCACCCGGGGGAGTGGGTGGAGAAAGAGAGTACCTGAGATCACCATCAACGAGGGATGAGGAGCTGGCTGAGATAGAGAGAATGAAGAATAACTACCCGTACCGGGAAGAACCCATCCCATTACGGTTGGATCAGATCAGGTACCTGGTGGGGCAGGGAAGATTGCAAACCCTGGTTCTTCAGTTTCACAAAGTCACAGAAACATTAAAATATTATTTCTCCACTCATTTTCTTTCAGTATGGGGCTAATTTCTAACGTCAATGAACCATTCCCACAGCTGTTCATTAGTTCCGAAAGCTAAAAGCTCCATATACTCTGCTATGGAATTACAATGCTAGACTCTAGGTAAAATGTTAAAATATCCACTGTTTGAAGAGTGGTAGGACCGCCAATTGAGGCGAAAAATCCAACATAAAGTAATCATGTTGACAGACTAGAAGCTTTTGATCCCATACATAACTAAGGAATGAATGACAACATTTCCTTGCACTTCATATTTTGAATCTTTTAACAATGACATTTCCCTGCAACACCTACCTCATGCATGTCTGGCACTAGTTTGTACGATGGCGTGTCATTCCCTTATTAAATACCACATGTCAACACACTATTCAATTGGAGCACCCACATCCTCATCTTCAACCACTCAGGATATGAAATCAAAAAGGACCAAGAATGGCTAGCAGAAATTATGGTCATGCTGCCTGCAATTTAACTCAATGTAATAACCCAGAGAAAGCACTAGCTACATCCACACTATCACTCCAAAAGAATTAGTCAAGTTACAATTGAAGCTCTCTATAATCACTTATAAAGCTCAGTCTCACCTAGTAGAGACCAATATGAGACTTAACACCTATGAGCACTTTTATAATCCACCGATTTAATGTGGACAACTCATCTTTCCAATGTGCAACTAACTTTCTGAGATGTCATAATCTACCCCACTTAAATCCATGACGTCCTCATCAGGGCCCATGACATGCAGTGCTTAAGCGTCACATGGTATTATTAGATTGTTCTGATACCATTTGTAACAATCCTGGTATAGTGCTAGTCACACTTTCACTATCACTTCAAAATGACTAGTCAAGTTGCGACTTTAGCTCCCTAGAATTAACTATAGAGCCTAGTCTCACCTAGTAATGAATCAATGTGGGAGTTAGCACCCATGGACTCCTTTATAATCTACTTACTCAATATGAGCAACTCATCTTTCCAATATGAGACTAACTTTCTAGGTGTCACAATCTCTCTAGAATCACTTATAAAGCTCAGTCTCACCTAGTAAGGAGTCAATATAAGACTTAGCACCAATAAGCACCTTCATAATCCACTCACTCAATGTGGACAATTCATCTTCCCAATTGGAGACTAATTTTCTGGGATGTCACTCAATTTCGGTTTCATTGACAAAAATTTCTAGTTTAGATTCTACGTAGATAAATGAGAAAAATGCCAATTCACTGTCCAATTGGTATTTTTTTTTTCCCTTGAACTAGCCAAAGCAAATCTCCCATTTAAGGAGCATGATCAACATTATTTCCAACAACTCCTAGTGCATGTTGTACAAACAACAAACACAACAAAATTAGAGCGGGCACTACGCAGATACTTGGCGAGTGGTGACTTGATGTAGGAGGACATGGTATAAAGAAAGGAAAATGCAACATATACATGGATAGTTACTATAAGTATGCATGAGGTGGTTATTCAAGATAGAGACTTGACTCCCAAAGAACCACAAGGATATGGCAGTAGATGTTACGCATTTATCTCAGATATGGCATCCTACAGCACGTGAGGTAGCAATTAGTAGCACTGCTTGTGCGTCTTCTAAACATGGGAAAGGCAAGGCTCACGTACTATAGCGTTGAGTACTTCATTTGGGCTTTGGGGGTGATGTGGGTCCGGGTTTGTGTGCTTGTTGGGCTTGAGGGTTTTCCGGGTTTTGTGGTTTTTTTTTTTTTCTTGGGATTTTGTTTGGTGTGTCATATGTATACTATCTATGTACTTAGGGGCACCTAACGCTATCAATTGAAGGCTATGAGAGCAATCATTATAGTATTTGAAAAGGTTAAACCACAATAACCAATCAATCAATTTGTAAAGTCAAACAATAATCAACCCATGCATACATATTTTGCAATGTCTAACATCTGTATTATGCATAGAATTAGATATTCTAAACGTCTACCAATACGTCACTTCTTTTCAACCAAAACAATAAGAAATTTAACCATTTTTATGTTTCCCTCTCCTTTTTTTAAAAATAGATAATATGATGACATACATAATACTAGAGGGGCGGGAGGAGGAACTCATCCTCTAATGCATTGACTTGGTGCAAAGCCAATAATATTACACTAAATACTAATCCTGCAAAAGTTTCTTTTTCATACACTTAAGTTCATATTGATTTATTAGATGCATGGAAAAAGATCGATTTTGCATTTGGATTTGCTGAATCCAAGGTGGCACAGATTTAATAAAACAGCTCCAAATTGTCCTTCCAGATGAACATATTTCAAGGTTCAAAGTCCATGAAAAATATTGTACAAAATTTGAAATTGGTATTTCTTTACATCTTCCCACACAACTAAATTGGTGGATGGAAACCAGATTCACACCCTGAAAACCCGCAAATCGCAATATGTGCATGATCCGTTTAATTTAAGTGCAACAATAACTCAATAATTCAATGAGGCACTCATTCAAAACTTTGTCAATAACATACCAACTTAAGTGCAACAATAACTCAATCAACCTTCAGTAAATTTAAACACAACCAAGCACTTATTATCAATACAATTGCCTCGTTTAGATTTTGGACTGTGAGCAAAAATCCGATCCAAAGCCCACCAAGAGAGCAAGACCCAATAACTAAACAGTCATAAAACCACTAAATCTTCCAGCTTTGAATTACCCACAAGAAAAATATACCAGATTTACAATACTAAGTTGTAGACTAACTAAACAAAACCAGAATCAGCAAATAAAATAAACTAGAGAACTAAGCAATTGACCCAATAACTAAACAGTCATAAAACTACAAAAATATTCCTGCTTTGAATTACCCACAAGAAAAAAATACCAACATTACAATTCTAAATTGTAGACTAACTAAATTAAACCAGAATTAGCAAATAGAATTAATCGGAGAACTATGAATCCAATATTGAAATGGGGAGAGGAGTGAATGATCGACCTGGACGCCGCCGTCGCCGGGGTTACAGGGACCGAGGACTGGACCGAGCTGGGGCCGGTCGACGACGACCTGGACTGGCACGCCGAAGCCTCTACGAGGGAGCCCGGTATCTTGGAAATGGGCCCGATTATGGGCCTGAGAATCAGAATTCTCATCGTTGTTGTTGTTGTTCTCGTCGTCTTCGTCTTTGGGTTCGTGATCGTCCTTGACAATTCCTAGAAAACCCGCTATTCGCCTCAAGAACCCCATCGGGCGGAATCGATCGAGGGTCAGAGAGAAGACTGGTTGAGTGGTGGTCCAGTATTATGAGTTTAAGAAAATTGAATAGAAAATAAAGAAGACGACAGGGTTGTGGAAGATGAAGATGAAGATGATATTGCAGGAGTGTGAGGGAGATGGGGTTTGGGAAGTGGAAATAAATGGTCGCGTGTGGACTTTCTGGTTCTGGCTGCTCTCAACTGCTTTTATTTCTCGGCAGATGTTTGTTTGCAGGGAAAATTGGCATGAGTTTTCAGGGAGTTGAGTTAGGTTTTGAAGCCTTGAAAAGTGGTCTCAAACGTTTTTTTTTTTACAAAAAAAAAAAAAAAAAAAAAAAAAAAAAAAAAAAAGAAGAAAAAAAAGTAGGGTTAAAATACCTACTTGCCTTTATTTTTTACCTCTTGAGTTTTAATTTTTATTATAAGTTGTACTTGTAGTATGAGAAAAAAATAGAAATAATACCTTCATCTATTTTTCCATTCAAAATTTACGGAAATTAACGCCAGCGTCATGTTACATAATTCAAAATGTGACACGTGATCATACTATTTTATTATTATTATTATTTTAGAGCCTTTAAAAAAAATAAAAAATAATAATAATAAAAATTGTAAGAGTGGGCCTGTGTGGGGGTGGTTCGGCCACCCCCAAACTGGCCACCCCATGTGGCCTAAAATGGGTGGCTGAGCCATCCTTACAATTTTATTTTATTTTATTTAAAAAAAAAAAAGTGGGGTTAAAATACCTAGCTTTTATTTTTTACCTCTTGAGTTTTAATTTTTATCATAAGTAATACTTGTAGTATGGGAAAAAAAATAGAAATGGTAACTCTGTCTATTTTTCTATCCAAAACTGACGAAAATTAACGGCAGCGCTATGTGACACCATTCAAAATGCGACACGTGATCACACTGTTTTTTTTTTTTTTTTGTAATTTTAGGGCTTTAAAAAAAAAAAAAAATACTGCAAGAGTGGGCCAATGTGGGGGTGGTTCGGCCACCCCCAGATCAGATCGGTTGGCCTGGGAGTGGTTCGGCCACCCCATGTAGCCCAAAACCCACCCCTACAATTTTTTTTTTTTTTTTAAAAAAAAAAAAAAACTTAGTGTAGCCACATGTTGCATTTTGAATGTCGCCACATGGTGCTGACGTGGATTTCTGTCAATTTTGGATGGAAAAATGGACAGATATACCATTTTCATCTTTTTTCATACTGTAGGTACCACCTATGATAAAAATGAAACTCATAAGGTAAAAAATAAAGTTTTTAAACTACAATGGGCAATTTTGTATTTAACCCAAAAAAGTACTCCACAAGTTTTTGTTACTAAAAAAATTATTTTCATTAATTTTTTTAAGTCCAAATTATCAGCCCGTCATCAAAATAAAGAGCAAGGTAAAAACTACATTTTTATCTTATAATTATCTCACATAATGTGACAGTTTCAATTAACTCTTAATTTTTTATTTTTTATTTTTTAAAAAAGGAACAATTGATTCTCTGGCCGGTTGGGACGGCCAAATCAACATTGCGGTATAATTATTGGATAAAAATGCGGTACATGCAATACTCTCAAATAAAATAAAAAATAAATGTTATATGAAACATGTTAGACATCCATCTCCTACCAATTTTCATACAACCAAGTTTTAAATTTACCATTAAATTTGTGAGGTCCAATGTAAATCCCATAAATCTAATGGTTAATTTGAAAATGAGATGGGTAGGGAATAGATTTATATCATTTTTCATGTTATATACTATATTTTATCCTACAACTATCCTACAATGCTAGCGTGGAAGTTTCAATCAACTCAATGAATTTTTTTTTTTTTTTGAAAAATATAAAAAGATAAATGATATAAATTCATCTCCTACTCATTTCATTTTAAAATTTACCATTGAATTGTGGATTTATATTGAGTCCCACAAATCCTATGATAGATTTAAAAATTTTAAAAAAAAATTATTTAAAAAATATTTATGCAATTTTAGAATTATTTAAATTGCATACTATCTGCCATTGATCGATCACCTATAGTATAGTACTGATTGATCACTAGGGTATTTAATTTAATCTGACATGTCTTTGGGCCACACCAATCAATCAGTTACTTTTATCGATCGACCACTAGGAGTTTTAACATGTCGAGTAATGATTGAATACCACCTAAAAATACAACTTTTCACCACCTTGCCTATGTAGCAAGGTGGTCCCCTACCTTAATTTATTTTTAAAAAATAAAAAAACTCAAAAAACAGTGGGGGACCACCTTGCCACATAGGCAAGGTGGTGAGAAGTTGTATCTTTGGGTGGTATTCAATCATTACTCTAACATGTCTCGCACCACATCGATCAATCATTTATTTTTGAGTAATGATTCACTACCACCTAAATATACAACTTTTCACCACCTTGTCTATGTGGCAAGATGGTCCCCTACTAATTTAAGAGTTTTTTTATTTTTAAAAAATAAAATAAAGTGGGGGACCACCTTGCCACATAGACAAGGTGGTAAAAAGTTGTATATTTAGGTGGTAAAGAATCATTTCTCTTTATTTTTAGAGTGATAAATCAGTTACTTTTTTTAAAAATAAAATAAAATAAAATTTACAATATAGTGTTCAATGATAGATCGATCGTGTTTGTTGAGTTAGACCAATCAATCAAGCCTACTCACCGATAGATCGGTCAAAGCTAAAATTCCCTCAAAGAATTGTCCGAGCCTATTTTCCCTAACTTCCACGTCATTCTTTATTCTTTATTAATTCTTAGGGTAAATGTATAATAAATTACTGAGTCGACGCGCGATTTGAAAACGATTCCTCACTTTTTAATTTTAAACATTTATTCCTTAACTTTTTCGCGTTTTTGAATTGGGTCATTCCTTCAATTTTCCATCCAATTTTGTTAACTTCGTTTGGCTAAGTCACTAACTAAGCATAAAAACGACGTCATTTCAATATTTTATTATTTTTTAAATAATTTTATTTAAAAATAATAAAATATATAAAAAAAATTAAAAAAAAAAAAAAAAACAAAAAGAAGGGGGTGGTTTGGCCACCCCAGACCGGGCAGGGGGTTGCTTAGCCACCCTTTTGGCCAAAACGATGGTGGCCAAGAGCCACCCCCTTCTTTTTTTCTTTTTTTAAATTTTTAATTTATTTTTTTTTATTTTTAAACAACATTATTAAAAAAAATAAGGAAATATTGAAACGACGTCATTTTTAGGCTTAGTTGGTGACTCAGCCAAACGGAGTTAACAAAATTGAATGAAAAATGGACGAAATGACCAATTCAAAAATGCGAAAAAATTAAGGAATAAATGTTAAAAATTAAAAAGAGAGGGCCCATTTTCAAATCGCCCGTCGACTCAAGGATTTATTATACATTTACCCTAATTTTTAACCCCTCACCAAGAATTTCTAAACTCTAGTTTATAACAGGGTAAGGTCACCTCTATCCTATTGGGGACCTAGGGTGGTCAGATGAGCACCCTCTCTCCTCCGTTGGTGTAACCACCTCCCTCTCTCTCTAAATTTGTTTTATTTTGTAAGGAATAAGTTTGTCTCTACATAAAACAAAATAAACACTAGATTTATCAAAATACTCACATAGGAAATGTGTGGAAAATTTTCTAAAAAATATTTTGGTGTTTTAGATGTCGTCTCTGGTATGGGTTGCTCGAGCTTTAGGCGACTTAGGCGGTCGTGTAAGGCTCTCAATTGAATAAGGTTCCCAATTAATAATTATACAATATATATATATATATATATATTAAAAAAATGTATTGCTCAAAAAAATATTTGAAGGCTCTAATATGGTAAAAAGTTAATAAAATATTTTTTAATTAAGGTCCCAGCTTAATAATTGTACAATAAATGTTATTTTCAAAACAAATTTTAAGACTCTAATATGGTAAAAATTTTAATAAATAATTTATAATTAAGGCCCTCAATTATGGTAAAAGTAATTATAAATTGAAAGTTTTTCAAAAAGCATCTATAAAATATTGGAAAGTCCAACTTTTTTACTATTTTTAGAAGCTCTATTTTTACATTCATGAAATTAGTCCAACGTGCATAAATTTTTTTTTTTCCAACGTTTATTTGAATTGAATATTTAGAAAAATATAAAAAGTTTTCAAAGTGCATAAATTCTAATTGTTTGCATTGTGTATAATAGATGTGATTACACCATCAATGAGTCTTCAACGTCCAACAATTTTTTTTCGCATTATGTTCTATTACAAATCAATCGTTATATAACTTATTTTTATTTTTTTTCTTTAAATCTTATTATTTAATGTCTTTAAATCAAGTGATAAGTCATTCTATATCTAATAAGTTATAAAATAAAATAAAAAGTTTTAAAAAATATTTTATAAATAAAAAAAAGTGATCTAATTGAGATATTAAATAAAATAAATTTAATTAATATTTAAAATTTAAATTTTATTCAGATTATATCAATTTTTTTTTATAGTTTTATCTCAAATTTTTTAAACCATTCAAATATAATCTAAAAAAATAATTTTTTTTTCTTTCGATATTTACAATTTTTCAAAAATTTGTACGTCTAAACGAGCCGTTAACTTTTTATTTTTGTTTTCCAAAAATCTTTTAAAAATCCAAAAGACAAGACACAAATTTTGCGACCCGGGCCCCAAGCCCCCAACTCTTTTGCACTGATTTTCATTTGAACGGCACGTGCCGCCAGCCTCGCCACGCGTGGGATACAAACCAAGACCGGATGCGCTGACTGCAGCTCTGCGACCTGAAACTTTTCCATTCTGTGTCCCTCACATCCGAAGAGCACGACCATTTCCGACGCTGTAGTCGCGCACGCAACGCCGTCCGTTCTCCAGATCTGACGTCCCACCCACCCCTCGTCACCGTCCATCTGATCGGTGTTTCTGTATTTTGGTTTTGTACGCGATCCACTGGATCAGACATGCCGGTGGCCGCTTCGGCTATATACTTCCTGAACCTCCGAGGCGATGTCCTCATCAATCGCCTCTATCGTGACGATGTCGGGTGATTATCCTCTCTCTTTCTCTGTTGCTCGTTAATTCTTGGTGCTTTGGTGTAAAATTTGATGGGTTATGTGTAAAATGATGCTTAAATTCAAGTATGTGACGCATTGATGTGACAAAATTTTGTTTATAATAGCCAAAGTTTGATGTGTTCAAAGAAGGTTTTTGAATAATGGATTAGCTGTTTTTGTGGGTAAAAGTATCTGTGTAATGGGTATGTCGTGCTTTCATTTAGGTTACAAAAAGCAATGAAAGTGTACTGAATATCGATCACATGTTGGACATGGGTACATAGTTTGTTCTACATACTATAGAAGTGTACAGGCATTTGTGATCCTATTTGTCATGCAGCTTAGATTGGTTGGTGGCAGTGATTACCAAATTAAATTGTTGGGATTAAATTAAATGGTATATAGTTTTTGTAGTTTGTTCTCAATCTATGGATTTTGGGAAGGCCTTATTGGTGCAGGCACTGGTATATACATTTTCAAGTCTCTTCCTATGTGGTTGAGCAACTTGAGAAAATTTGGAGTTGTTTCTTGAGGAGTAGGAGTGATGGTCTTCGAATAGTGCGTTAATTGTTGTTCTGTCATAGTACATGATTTGCTGCTTTGGCTTAGGTGGCCTGATTACCTTGCTGTTGCATCAAGTTTTTAATTGGTTTGGGCACAAAGTCTTGTTCAAATAATGCTTTGAGGAAATGTTGCAAATGCTAATTTCTTATGCAAGTGTATTTATTTCAAATACCAGTTATAGATTATTAATCGTGTGATCAAACTTTATGTGGAAACTTTTGAATTGTTACTCTGGTTTAATTTTGTGTTGAAGTATATCTGTTTCAAAAAATGGCAAATATTTTTGAAGCTCTCTGCTGCCTAGTTGAGCTGTTGAAGCTTCATGCGAAAACTTTATGCTAGGCATTTTTTTGGGTTTTATGTAAAATAATTTTATTTATGCTCGTCATTTTCTTTTTAGTCCACGTTCTATATACCAACTCTTATACTTTATGTCAGGGGAAATATGGTTGATGCTTTCCGTATGCATATAATGCAAACCAAAGAACTTGGTACATGTCCTGTGCGGCAGATTGGTGGTTGCTCTTTCTTTTATATGAGAATCAGCAATGTCTACATTGTGATTGTTGTCAGCAGCAATGCAAATGTAGCTTGTGCTTTCAAGTTTGTTGTTGAGGTAATCAGCTTCTCCTTGTCATTTACATTCTTCTTTGGTTGCAGCTTTAGCCTTTTTCAAAATAGATTTCAAGATTTATTTTTCCAGTAGGAAGTTTTTCTATATTTATTGTCAGCTAGGTTAGTGCTAGATGCAGCTTCTAAAATTCCCTTAATGGGAAGTAGATGAATCCGGAATTAAAGGTTATATGCTTTAGTTTGCAGATAGATGCAGTTGATATGTCAAAAGGCATATTGAGTCTTATTAATAATCTGGTGCTAATGAGCTATAGCTCAAAAGACACATCGTCCCCCAGTAAGAACGGGGCGGAGAGTGAGGTCATAAGTTTGAGACCTATTGGGTGCGTGAGTAACTTACAATAAAAAAAATAAAAAAAGAAAAAAAGAAAAAAGAAAAGAAGAAAAGAATCTGCTGGCATTCATTTTTCAGTATCCATAGGTAGGCTTGTATTTAAATCATAGTCCAAATCCATTTCTCAACATCCACATGCATGCTATTCATAAAATTAAAAAAAATAAAAAAAAATAAAAAGAACAAAAAAAGAACATCCATAGGCATGCTGATATTTCAAATCGTAATCCGTTATTGGGACTGGAAACGTGATCCTATTATGCACAATTTATTGTTAGGTGATGATTAATGTCTTTAGCCTATATGGTTCGAGTGGTTAATGAAGTTCTCAAAACATTCCCAATTTTTGGAAGAAATTTGGTAGCTGATGCTAATGCTTCTCCTGTTACCTTTGCAGGCTGTTGCACTTTTTAAATCTTATTTTGGGGGGGCTTTTGATGAAGATGCAATCCGTAATAATTTTGTTCTCATTTATGAGTTATTGGATGGTATGTAATTTTAGAGGCAAATGCACTCAACTACTTCCATATGCATAATTTTACCCATGATTATTAGACTTGGAATAACCTGGAAGGATCAGGCTGTTGAACTGGTGACCTGGAACCTTTATTTCCGATGAATAATAATTTATTGATAGAAAAAGCCAAAGCCCTTGCACACGAAAAGTATACAAGAGAGACAAACACTCTATTGCATCAGATGTGGCCAAAACCATTTGGCCTGGCTGGTTTTTCAGTGACCTGTGTGATCTGATAGGGTTCTTATGCACCTGGTTGGTTTAATTTTTCCCTATAAAACCTTTCTTTTTTTTTTATCTTTTTTTTTTTTGTTATTGGAAAAACATAACTGGCATGGATTTAACCGAAGGCTACTTAGAAAATAGTATAAGCAAATAACCAATTACGATTAGGCTACAATGATGCTTGTGTTTATACCATCTTTTATATTTAATTATTTCCATACACTCTTGGTAGCAAATTCTAACTTATTTGGAAACATTAATGGATGAAACAACTCAACAATTAATGGCAAAGTCTAGTATAAATTCCAGCAGTAAAAGCCAATGTTGTTTGCATAAATGGCTAAAACTAATGTATCATTATGCTGCTTGTTAGTTGGCGTATGTACGCGTTTTCTTTTTGCATGCTTGTGTGTATGCCAGTATCTTTTATATAGCTTGTGAACTATGATGTGCGCCTGTATTTGTCATGCTTGAATGCTCCTGTTATTTTCTTGTTAAATATGATTTGTGTGTGTGTCAATGTCTCATCTATTCTGTTGCTTGTTCAAAACTTTACCTCTTTAAACCAATCGTTATTTGGCAAATGAAAAGTCGTACATTTTATTTTCAATCAGAATCAAGATCATAACGTGTATGTGTTGATGATTGGTATCTACCTCTAATTGCAGAAATTATGGATTTTGGTTACCCACAAAATCTATCTCCGGAG
The DNA here is from genome assembly GCF_958979055.1 of Alnus glutinosa. Lineage (NCBI taxonomy): Eukaryota > Viridiplantae > Streptophyta > Magnoliopsida > Fagales > Betulaceae > Alnus > Alnus glutinosa. The sequence continues at coordinate 23,198,099 of NC_084898.1, read as the reverse complement.
ATTTTAAAGCTTTACATCACTCAGGAAGGAGTGCGCTCCCCATTCTCATCCAAGGTTAGTTGTTAGTTATATATTTCAGGATTTGGTTATCTGATCGATGAATGCCCTATTAGCAGTCTTCTAGAACCTTTTCCGTTGTGACTTTTATGTTTTCAGAAGTATGTTACATCGTATGTCTGATATGCTTGTATCAGATGAAGATTTGATTTATTCTTCCCGGTGTTTATCATTTTAATAGGCTTTGATAATTTGTTTCTGCCTTATGAAAAAAAAAATAGCCTACAGATAAACCTGTTCCCAATGCAACCTTGCAAGTTACGGGTGCTGTTGGTTGGCGAAGAGAAGGCCTAGTTTATAAAAAGAATGAGGTGATTTTAAATTTCCTTCTCTTTTCTGTATTGGATATGGCCATTCTGTCGGGTTCTTTTAACATTTATACTGTACAGGTCTTTCTGGATATTGTGGAAAGTGTAAATCTTCTTATGTCTTCAAAAGGTGGGTAGTGCTTTTTGGAGGTATTTTGCACCCGGTCATTTTCCTAGTTTTGTCACTTATAATCAGTTTTGTAAATATAGGTAGTGTACTGCGCTGTGATGTAACGGGCAAAATTCTTATGAAGTGCTTCCTGTCTGGAATGCCTGATTTGAAGTTGGGTTTAAATGATAAAATTGGCCTCGAGAAAGAGTCACAGCTTAAAGCCCGTCCCACTAAAAGGTAACTTTTGATTATACCTTTCTAATTCTTCACTACTCTGCCTTCTACGTCTTTTATTTTTCTAAACCACTTTTAAAAAAACACCTAACTTATTGTTTCCTTGATAAAAGTTGATTTTTTTTCTTTGCAATTTTTCCACTTGGTGTTCATCTTTAACTTTTATCTTTTGATATTGTTGTAAACTATATTTGAGCTTGTTATGTTTGTGTAGCACACAAAGAACAAGCCAAAGGAATACTTGAGTCAACCTTTGCTTGTTACCTCATCAATTTGTTATCTTGACTGTTGCAATGTGTGATCCTCATTAAGAAATCAGATTACTTATTATATTATTTCTTACTTTCTTAACTGCCTTTATTTTATTTTATTTATTTTTTCCATTTTCAAAGTAGATCCTAAACTTTTTATCTCCAACTGCATCGGCAATAAAAATTTAAGAGGTTCAAATTCAATGGTTTGTAACAAATAACATATTTGTTTTATTTTTATTTTTTATTTTTGTATATGATGTGCCAACTAATGTTTTCTGCATCTCATAGTATTTGTATTTTTAGAAAATTGTTTCTGCCACCTTTTCTTTTGTTGATTTCCAATTGATTTCTATTTTGTTGCTAATATTTTTGTAATAGAGTATACCTTTTATTTTTTGTATTTTTATATTACAACATACATAAAGAATGCTTTGCTTATGTTTATATTATTATCATAACGTTATCTTTATAGGGGAAAACTTGATCTGTTGGTTCAAGACATTGAGCATGCATTTTTGCCTTGCACAAATTTACTTAAATTACTCATGAACTTATGCAATGCTGGATTGTGCAAGACACTATCTTTAGATTTTTGTCTGACTATCTCTTTGGCAATGCTACTTCTTGCAGTGGCAAAACAATTGAGCTCGATGATGTTACCTTCCATCAATGTGTGAATTTGACGAGGTTTAACACAGAGAAGACTGTGAGTTTTGTGCCACCAGATGGTGAATTTGAATTGATGAAGTACGCTCACAAGTTTTCTCACATACTATTATGTTTTATATACCTGTGTACTGTATTTTTAATTGGCAGTAATGTATGCACTCCCACCCCCTCCTCTTACCCCTTGAAATTTTCAATTTTGTGAACTTTCTTCTATTGTGTTTATCCATTTTTGAAGTTATCTGCTCTACATAATTTTTATTTCTTTTTTAACATGAAAAGGAGAACAATTTAAAATTTGTTAGTGTTGTTTGTTTGTCTCTTGTGATGATAAGATATTGAAATTTTATTTAAAGTATCTTTGGATCTGGTAGTCAGAGAGATTTATGAACTTGGTGTTCTTTTTTGGCATTCAATTTATCTGTGATATTATCAATGAGAAAATGACCTGTCATAATCAAGCATGATATCACATGAATCTCGCCCTAACTTTTGGAGATGTATGTCATAATCAAGCATGTTATTTTGTTGTATGAACCACCAAATGATGTCTGTGACTATGGGATATATTACTTTGTGTCAAAAATTGTTTGTTGTTCTCCCCAAAAGTACTCGTTTGCTCTTGTTCCACTTAAAGATTCATTTTTGCCTTTATTCTATGGTTCCGTCTGTTTACTTTTTGTCAGAAATTGTTTGTTATTCTCCCCAAGAGTACTCGTTTGCTCTTCTTCCACTTAAAGATCCATTTTTTCCTTTATTCTATGGTTCCGTCATTTTTTTAATATTAATGATTTCCAAAACATCTTGGTCAAGCCCAATTCATTTATTGCCTATCAAGGCCTCACCTAGGTTACATTTGTTTATAATGTACCCTTTTTTTATTTTTTATTTTTATTTCTCTTTCATGTTCAATTCCCTCTCCATATACAAGTTTTCATCTTGCTTGGCCTTTGCAACTATGCTGGTTATGTTACTTTTACATTGGAATGTCATTTTCCATAAATCATAGATATGATATATATATATATATATATTATAAGTAAATATATATACTTTTTAATGGGAGACTTAGTACTGGAGGCTCATATATTTTTATACATTGGAATTTGTATTTTGAACTGCATCTATCACTTGGTGTTTCACAAATTTGATGTGATTAGCTTCTTATAAGCTAACTTTTTGTTCATATCTTGTTACTTATATGGAAATTTTTCAATAACATGAGATGTTTAGTGGTGCCAGACATTCTATCTTTTTTTTTTTTTTTTTTGGTCATAACTAATATCCACTTCTTTCATTCTATTTACCATAGGTATCGTATCACTGAGGGTGTTAATCTTCCATTCCGGGTATTGCCAACAATTAAGGAACTTGGTCGAACACGCATGGAAGTAAATGTTAAGGTTTGTAACTTTAACATGTTGAATTTGTCAAACTTTGAATGTGAACAGCTTTTCCATTAGCTTATATATGTTAATGTTCAGGTAAAGAGTGTCTTTGGTGCAAAAATGTTTGCGCTTGGTGTTGTCATCAAAATTCCTGTACCAAAACAAACAGCAAAAACAAGTTTCCAAGTGACATCAGGTCGAGCAAAGTACAATGCAGCTATTGATTGCTTGGTTTGGAAGTGAGTGCCTTAGTTTGCTAACTTCTGTTTGTTCCTATTCAACTTCATTTCTTGTTTTCTTATAGAAGTATTTTAAAAACTACACTAAAGATAAGCCTCAGAGAGCTGCAAGGATTAATATATTCTGTGACCAATCTAGCTGTGATTGCCAAAGAGCACCCCCACCCCCCAAAAAAAATTGCAATTATAAAATATTTTTTTACAATATGTTCTATTAGTTGTTTTATTTTGTTTATTTTTATAATTAAAAAAGTTAGCTTTGTTTTAGTTCTATTGATGTTTCTCAATTAGCGGTTTCAAAATATTGTAGGATAAGAAAATTTCCGGGGCAAACTGAACCAACCATGAGTGCAGAAGTTGAGCTGATTTCCACGATGGCAGAAAAGAAATCTTGGACAAGGCCACCAATTCAGATGGAGTTCCAGGTGATTAATCAACTTCTGTTTGCCACTTTCACATTCCCCATGAAAATGGACATGCATTTATGATTGTTTTGTATTTCAGTCTTAATACCATGTTAAATAAGCATAAGATTGGGAAGAACAATTTTTATAGATTGGACTAGAGTAGAATGTAGCTGAAGCCAGTATAAATGAGGGATGAATCATCAGTCAATTGGTTCATAAACTGCTAAACTGAACTTCAAATATTTTTTTGCGCTTATTGCTATCTTTTATAAATCCACCAGTGACGACAATCCTTTTCTCCACTGCTCTTTAAGATGTTTCCTGAAATCTTTGAGAATGGGACAATAAAATAAAAAATAAAAATAAAATTGATGAGGATATATTTTTCTAATTGAGAAGTTATGTAATGCATTGGAAAACGCCAAGCGGGTGTCACCCAAGTGGACAAGTAGGATGCAAGAGACCTTGACAAGAACAAAAGAAACAAGTGCAATGAATCTAAAAGACCATAGAAGATTGAGAAAAAAAGAGGAAAAAAGAAGAAGATACAGGATCTGCTATCCGTGCAACTATTAAGTCTTAAGTTGCAGTAATGTCTTTTTCACCCTTCTAAAGTTTGTTGATATGTAAATATTGAGTTTCAGAGAAAATAACGTGTGGTAACCTGCTAGTCTGTGCATCAAATGCATGCATGCTGATGGTGTTGTGTGATATGCCATGATGTGGACAAGTAGGATGCAAGAGACCTTGAAAAGAACAAAAAAAACGAGTGCAATGAATCTAAAAGACCAGAGAAGATTGAGAAAAAAAGAGGGAAAAAAAAATACAGAATCCGCAATCCGTGCAACTAAGGACCATAAATTAAGTCTGAAGTTGCAGTAATGTCTTTTTCACTCTTCTAAAGTTTGTTGATATGTAAATATTGAGTTTCAGAGAAAATAACTTGTGGTAACCTGCTAGTCTCTGCATCAAATGCATGCATGCATGCTGATGGTGTTGTGCGATATGCCATGATGTGACAATTTGGCTGCTATATTAGTTTTTTTTTTTTTTGATAAGTAATGATAGTATTATTGAAAGCGTAAGGCGCCCCTACGTACACTAGAAGTATACAACAGGAAACACCTAACTAGAAAGCGAAAAAGAAGTAAGAAATTCAGCAAAGCTGATAGATAAAGGGTACAAATAAGCCATCGACTAGACATACAAAGTATGAAGAAACAACTCTAGCACCTCCTCAAGGGAGCTTTCTAGATTCTCAAAACACCTAAGGTTTCTTTCTCTCCAAATACACCAAAAAAGGCAATTAGGCACCATCTTCCAAGAAGTAGCGCTCCCTGATCTCCCAGACTTCCACCAACAAGCAACTAAGTCAAGCACACTCCTAGGCATGACCCACGCAATCCCAAAGCGTGAGAAAATGTTGTTCCATAGAGCTGAAGCCAAATCGCAATGCAGAAGAATATGGTCCACTGATTCCCCATCCCGCTTGCAAAGACAGCATCTATCCACAATAATTAAGTTCCTCTTCCTAAGATTGTCCAAGGTCAAAATTCTGCCTAGAGCTGCAGACCAAGTGAAGAAAGCTGCCCTCGGGGGAGCCTGAGACCGCCACACACACTTCCATGGGAACCGAGTACCTCCAGCACACATCATAGAACCAAAAAAAGACTTCACCCTGAACACACCTTTCTTGGATGGGACCCATTTAAGACAATCTGCCCTCTCCATATTCACCTTGGTGGAGCCCAGCATCTGGAAAAAAGAGGCAAAAACATCGACTTCCCAATCATGAGCCTCTCTAATAAAGCTCACGTTCCATTGAATGGACCCGCCCAAACTCTCCAAATTATCAGCCACTGACGCATCCTTCACCCGAGCAATGCCAAAGAGATCAGGGAACACTTCTTTCAGAATCAAATCTCCGCACCACAAGTCATGTCAAAATCTGATCCTACTCCCATCCCCCACTTCAAATCTAAGGAGTTTGGAGAATTTCTCCCAACCTTTCCTTATAAACTTCCACAACCCTACTTCAAACGCCCCAGCAACCTCTCGGGAGCACCACCCACCCCACAAACTTCCATACTTTCAGTCCACCGCGACTCTCCACCAAGCATCCTTATCCATGCCATATCGCCATAACCATTTGCCTAGCAATGCGCGATTAGTTTGTAGAAGTATTTCTTTTATAAGCATATACAACTCACACCCATTTGGAATTGTACTGTTAGCTGTCTGCCTAACCCTTTATTTATGGGGGAAGGAGATCGAAAGATCATTGGCAGCTTGTAAAAGTAATCCTGTAAAACTTTTTGTACATTTACATTTTCATTTTGTGAAAGTCTTTCTATATATCATTTATCGTTCTTGAGCTATGCTTTCTGTGAACAAGATTTAATCGTTGTTGAGTTGAGACATGTCTTTTGCTTTTCCGTCTTTCCCCTTACCTCATAAGTGGTGCCCGGCTTTTGCCAACTGTTCGGAGCGTGTTCATGGTACTCAAGCTGCTTAGAGTATACTCAAACATGTTCCCTTATGTTAATTTATGTGTATCATTTCGTGGTTTGGAAGATATAGAGAAAATAGAAGTCAAAAGGGTGTGGGTGCTCGGCGTGCACCATTAAAGTCATAGATATGGCTTTCTTGACATCCCAAATGAGGTTAGAGAAAAGAAGAAATGTAGGACTTGGCATCTGATTAATTTAATCAATTTTGTGGGGGTAATTATGCAAACCGATGCTCTATGTCATTCTCAAAAGTTATGGGACAAGGAGAGTATAGGGGAGCTAACCAGAAATACAACACATTTTTCAACCTTCAGGTTTTTAGTATTTAACATGATCTGCATGTACCTGTAGATAACCGTGTCATTGCAGTCTACACAAAAGGTGGACAACTGACTTCTTGAAACATTGTTTCTGCAGGTTCCCATGTTCACGGCATCCGGTTTACGTGTCCGTTTCCTCAAGGTAATTTTTCGGGTTTAGCAGTATGCCCAAATTTTATTTGAAAATGCAGCGTTTAGCTCATTGGTTTTACTAACAAATTTTCTGCAGGTATGGGAGAAGAGTGGCTACAACACTGTTGAGTGGGTTCGCTATATTACCAAAGCTGGCTCTTATGAGATTAGGTGCTAGAAACTGGAAATGCTGCTGAGACTTCTGATGAGTTGTGGAGATTCAAATATTTGTGTGTACTATCTGAAGGATTTGATTGGTGGCTCGTAATAATATTTTTCTTTTTATCCGGCATATCATTTTTTCCTGTAATATATACTATATAGTAAGAAAATGGCTTTTGTATTGTGTGCATTAAATGATACTGTCGCAAATCGATTTTGAATTAGATAATTCGTTTTGAGCAATGGATTATGATAATATAGTTGTGGATGCAATGATTATGATGTCTTACATTTTGATACTTATAGCGTTAATGAAAGAGAACGTATTGTACAGCAGACTCCATATACGAGTATGCTAGAAGTTCATCTTGTGTTACTCGTGTTCCTCAAAAGATGAGGTGACTTTTAAAGTCACCATTAGACTTGTAATTGATCACTATTGAATTTTGATCAAATGGTGATTTTAAAAGTTACATCATTTTTTTAGGGACACAAGAGTGACACATGAGAGATTTCTAGAATTACTCCTTGTGGAGAATGGCGAAGCAGAGTTTGTTTTGGCCCATAGGCCATAGCACTAAGACCTTGGGGCATACTACACGTCTAGTCTTGAGATTTTTACACTTACTAATTCATCATCATTTGTAATCTATTATTTTGGAAAATGTTAATAGGAGTAGGCACTTGGCGGGGCGGGGTGGGGCCGGCGGTTTTCACCCTTTTTGGCCCTGCCCCGCTCTCCTGGGGGTTGGGGAAATTGGACTCGTGAACCGCTTATTTTAAGGAAATCCCATGCAATATGGGTATGTGCGGGGTAGGAGTGCAGGTTTGCGGGGAGTGGCGAGTTTTGTTGAAAAGACTTATATGTATCTCTAAATATTCGGTTTTTTTTTTTTTCTTCACATTTTCTCCACAACCAAACAAGATACCACTCACAATTCACAAACCAAACAACAAAATAAAACTTCAAAAGAAAAGTCTCAAAATATTTTCTGAGCTAAAATCTCGAAATATTTTTTAAGGAACCAAACAAAAAGTCAGAAAGATACAGATCGGAGTGTGTGAGAAAAAGACCTTGAAAATCTTCATTGTTAGCCACGAGAGCATGTATGAGAACCTCACGGACCTATGGACCTCCAGCAACCTTGACCACCCCGTAACGTTTGCAACGCTCGCCATGGACTTGGAGATCTTGAGAGGTTTGTGAAGAGGGAGTATTACGAGAAGAAAAAATGAAAAATGAAGAGAAGTTGGAGAGTGCGATGCTAGAAGAAAAGAAGGAAAAAATGAAGAGGGGGTTTAGGGAACACTAGGGTTAAGGGTATTTTTATTATTATTATTATTTTAATTTACACGGTGCGGGGCAGGTCCTCGGGATTTTAAAAGATCCCGAACACAAACCGCACCGCACCATGCAATTTGTAGAAAACTCAAATGGAATCCGAATATAAGACACAAGTTAATTGTTTTTGCAAGCCGGAGTGGAGCGGCTTTTTTCGGGTCTTACACACTCCTAAAGGTCACTATCTCATGGGATGATGACACATTACTTAAGAATCAAGTTTTGGACAAAAAAATTTGGTAAGTGTATCATTTCTCATTGTGAATAGCATATGTTCACCTAGCTACCTCATTAAGGAGGCTCGTGTGTATATCAGATTACTAGCACGAAATATGATTTAGATTATCCATTTTATAATAAAGATTAAAAATTTGTGCATTTAACGGTGTATATAATTTCATATTAATTAATTTTTTTAAGACGTGCTAACATCAACTTCATATACACCATTAGATACACAATTTTTCAATCATGACCATAAAATAAATACTATTCATTTAAAATTGAGAGAATTGTTGTCCTTTCCTAATAACATTTAGTATTTACTTTTACCTAAAACTGAAAAAATAGTATTTACTTTTCCAAGCCCATAGTAATTGTAGACTCGCGAGTGACTTTAATTTTCAGAGCCGTTTCCGATTTAACTCCAAATGAGAGAATGTGCGGTTGTTCCTTTGGTAGGCCCAAGCCCATGGGCCTCCTAGGCCTTTTACATAATCCTGCTATTCAAGAAAGTAACCCCCCCCAAAAAAAAAAAAAAAAATATATGTCGAGTATTTCGAACAATAATAGCCAAAGTAGCTATTAAAAAGTATAACTCTCCACTCTAGCTACTATTTTTTCTATATTCTATCCAACAGATTATCTATTCTACTATTTACTTGCATTTAAATATTATTTCTCATTCTTTTTTTTTTATTATATTTTTGCCAACGTTCAACGAAAGAGAAAATATTGAATTTCCATACATTTTTTGAACTACACAATACGAATGTTGTACCAGTTCAATATTCTAACAAAATTACACAATTTATGAAAGCAAAGCAACCAAAAACATAGCAATTGATAATTTCTTTTTTTTCTTTTTTTTTTTTTAAAAAAAAAAGCAACAAAAAATAACAATATAAAAAGGAAAACAAAGCAACTAGAAACATACAATAAGACTCATAATTCTTAAGATTGACCATGCAATTGCCACATGTGCTTGATAAGGTCAGATTGCAACTAAGAATGAGTTTGATTGCCTCTAATGTTCACATGCTTTTCTATGAACTTTAGAAATTTATGGGTATGCTCGTGAGAAATTTGTACATAAAGAGTTTCATCGATTTATTCATATTCAATGTCACTAGCATCATCAGTATTTTGTTTGTCTTTAATAATCATGTTATGTATTATTATGTACGCTTTTATAATGAAAAGTTTGTGTATGTGTATATATATATATATATTTTTGTCATGTTCGCATAAGAGGGGGATAAAGGATTCGAACTAGTGATCTCCGCTTCATGAGATGTGATCCCCAGCCGATTGAGTTACTTATTTGGGACATAATGAAAAGTTTGTAAAAGAAAGAGTGAGATACATGAATATTATATTATTTTAGCTTTAATTTTTCTCTATATTTTATTAGTTATATAATAAACAGTGAACGTCCCATTAACTATTCATTCTATAAGAAAAATAGCCATTTTGCCATATCTGCTGGATTGAATATATATATAAAAAAAAACACTTAATAATAGTTAAATTTGACTATTTTAAGACATTTGACTGGCCTATCGGAGATTCTCTTAGAGGCCCGCCTTATTATTGCTTTAGCCAGCATATTGGAAAAAAATTTCCCTTAATTTTCAAATTTAACAAAAATAATCTTCAGAATCTTTGTTTTAATGAAGATTTGGAGAAGAAAAAAGGTAAGAAAGCAAATAGAAAATATTCTCTTTGACAAAACTCCAAGAGCAATCAAAAATAATAAGAAAAATTTACAGCATTACAATAGTAACTCGCAAATAAATTATAATTATTACCACTAGCATTAGCATACAAATATGTCTTTGCAATTTTCTTATTTATATGTGTGAGTGATTAATAAAAAATAAGTACAAATTTAATTTCAAATTTTATGTTTAAAAAAGTTTAGGTTATCTCAGAATTTAAAAGATCGATATTCCATCATAATCTAAGCTCTAAATTCTTTCAAAATTTAAAAATTTATCTTATTACTTGTTGAGTAATGCTACACATCATCCCCTTGTCCTCTTTTTGTCTTCTCAAAATTGATGTGGCTCTTAAAATCACCATTGGATCAAAATCCAATAGTGATATATCAAAAATTCAATGGTGATTTTAAGAGCCACATCAATTTTGGGGGGACAAAAGGAGGACAATAGGATGATGTGTAGCATTACTCTTACTTGTTTGGAAAATCATTCAACATATATGTACAGAGTAATGCTACACATCATCCCTTTGTCCTCATTTTGTCCCCCCAAAATTGATGTGGCTCTTAAAATCACCATTAAATTTTTGATATATGATTATTGGATTTTGATCCAATGGTGATTTTAAGAGCCACATCAATTTTGGGAGGATAAAAGGAGGACAAGGGGATAATGTGTAGCATTCCTCATATGTACATGCACGCTACTATAATGTAATCCTATATATACAGAATTTCTTATTATTAAAAAAAATATAGACATTTTCCATCATATTTTTAGGATTCTAAAAACTTCTATGAACTCCCCATAATTTTTCAAAAAATAATAAAAAGAAAAAAAAGAAAAAAAAGCACATGGTCAGTTGGTTATTACCTTTTCACCATAAATCTTTTTTTTTTTTTTGCACCAAAAAGAAAGAAAGAAAAAAGAGCGAAAATTGTTAAGGTACATTTGATATTTGGGTTTCGTGACGACTTCAAATCAAATCGTAGAAAATAAATAATTTGAAATTGTGTTTATTAAAAATTACGATTTGAAATTGCAAAAAATTTTAGTTTTTCAAATCGTAGTCAATGGAGCGTTTTTAATTTTTAATTTTTTAAAATGCATAATTTTAAATACTGAACTGTAATTTTAAAGGCTAAATTGTAATTTGATCAAATATTTAATTATATTTTTAAAAATCAACATATTTCAAACGAATATTTTAAAATTATACTTTTTGAAATTTAAACCTCAACCAACCTAACTAAAAGCATAAAATTGCAAAACCTAAAAAAAATTTGAAAACCCTAGTTTAAAAAGTTCAAACAACAGAATTTTGCGGCCCCGCTTTTCATTCCCTGTTTTTTTATTTTTATTTTTATTTTTTTTATTTTTAATTTAATCTCCACTCTCAAGTCTCGACCCCCTCTCGCTATACGGGACGTAGGTTTCAAGTAGATACCTCACTGACCCAAATCGCCTGCATTTTACTCAACTTTCTTGGATTCCAAACAACCCCAAGAAAACCTAAAGAGAAAGAAAAAAAAGGAAATTCTCGTATGGATTCACGGGAAGCTCCTCCTCCTCCACAGCCTCCGAACATGATGTTGGGCCCCACCTCGTACCCCATGTCCACCAACACCAACAGTTCCAACAATTCCTCTATGATGATCAGCCCCAACTCCGGCGGCGGTGGGCAGACGATGATCCCTCAATCCTGCGGCGCCGCCCGATTCCCCTTCAACTCGTCGAAGCCGTTGGATTCCCTCAACAACAACACCAACAACTCCGGCCCTTACGACGGATCGTCCGGGTTCAGCATTGACGCGTCGTCGGCGTCGGCGGGGAAGAAGAAGAGGGGCCGGCCGAGGAAGTACTCGCCGGACGGCAACATTGCGCTGGGTCTGGCGCCCACGCCCATCTCCGCTTCTTCCGCGGCCAATCACGGTGAACCCGCCAGTGCCATTGCCGGCAGCGGCCCTGGTTCTTTGTCGGAGCCTGCCCTGAAGAAGCACCGCGGCCGCCCTCCCGGCTCCGGGAAGAAACAGTTGGATGCTTTGGGTAAAATGTTGGATTTTGTTGATTTTGTTTGTTTGTGTGTTTGGTTTGATTGATGGTGTTGATTGTAGATAGTTAATTCGGTGTTGCAGGAGCGGGTGGGGTTGGATTTACTCCGCATGTAATTATGGTGAAAGCCGGCGAGGTAAGCGATTGAATTTTAGTTATTATTGAATTGGTGGTGTTGGAAATACATGAATTTTTGTTGTAGTACATCTTAGGTTCTAGTATGGAAAATGGAGGCAGTTGGGGTAGGAATTATGTTATGTGAGTTGAATGCTTTTCCTTGTTAAGTTCGGTTGCATATATTAATGACTTGTAGCTCAATGAAAGACGATCTTTAGCTAGTTAATTGATATAATTCTTTGGAAGGAAAGTGTTAAGGGTTTCTCATCAACTTTAAGCTTGAAATGCCTTGGTTGGCTTGTTTTGTAAATTTTGTGTTGCCACTCATATTTGGACTCATCATAAAAAATTATACAGGGAATTAGATGTTATTAAAACGAATTGGACCCATTTCAATTCTTATGCACAACAACATGGTTTTGTTTCCATGCTCTATTTCAGTGCCTAAATTGTTGATTTGCTTTCGTCGAAGTAAAAAGCAAACGGTTTTACAAAATGAAGCTCATTCAACTTTTGTTTCGTTAAAAAAAAAAAAAATTTATACTCAAGTAAAGGATTATTCCCCAAATTGGGTTGGCTTCATGAATCCTTTGTCAACTCATTGTGTAGCGATTTTCTGTTTCGTATTTAATTTTGTTATTTAAAAAATATCCGTACTTGCACACTTGGCAGCTCAATTCCTTTTGGTTCAAAAGGATGAGGGTACCTTGGAAGTATTTCTTTTGACTATTTTTATGGGGGGCTTGTATTATTTTTTCAGAACATTTAATTCACGATCTCCCATACCCCTTAGAATGCCAGTTTAATGGTTTTGTGCATAACTTAGTCATAACAATTGAGGCATAATCCTAGAGCCGGCTAAACCATTAGGCAAGTTAGGCAACTGCCTAAGGTCTCCAAATTTTTTTTTTGGTAAGTAATCAATAATATCATTAAAAGCATAAGGCGCCCTTAAGTACACATGGAGTATATAAAAGGAAACACCTAACTAGAAGAAGCAAAAAGAGTAAGAAAAACGTTATAACTAATCAACAAAGGAGTTAAATAAGCAATTGTCCACAAATACAAAGTTCTAAAGAATAAAGATAAAATCTCCTCTCGCAAAACTTCTGTCATTCTTCTCTCCATAAACACTATAAAATGCATGTAGGGACCATCTTCCACATTGCAGCACTCTGCGGACTACTAGAAATCCACCAGTAGGCGTACAGATCGACAACAAGTCTAGGCATAATCCACGACAACCCAAAATGACTAAAAAAGGCAATCCAAATGGCATAAGCCACGTCACAATGAAGAATAAGGTGGTCTGGGAACTCCCCATTCTTCTTACGCATGCAACATCTCCCCAATTTGATAAGGCCCCCAAATAGTAATTGATAATAAAAATTTATTTTCTAAAAAGATAAGTAGGGGTTTAATTATGGTCAATACTCTTAATTAAGAGCAATTATAGTAAACAAATAATTAAAGATGAAAAAATTTCAATGCCTAAATATTAATATTATACCCAAGACACATGAAAAAAATTTGCCCTCACTGTCATAGATATATAGTTGGGGGTAGGTATCTTTAATTATGATTTTCGTTGATAGACCGAAAAGTTCTTGAAAATTGATAGCATTAAAAGATAATTAATTCAATAACATTAAACGCATTGCAAGATTGCTTGTAATTCACGCATTGTAAGATTATTCTTGCGGTTGTTTCTTCTAGAGTTCCCACTTGATTTTGACGTATATATATATATATATTTATAAAACCGTTTAAAAGGATAGATAGTATTAAAAATCAATTGCATTCAATTCGTAGCATTAAACCATTAAAAATCGATTTTGATACTATTCTATCTCCACCATCTTCTCCAATGTTCGATTCTTGAAAGTCTCATAGTTCAAAATGGAAAAAAAAAAACATTTTTTTTTCAACTATAAATAACTCTCTTTATAACCTTCCATTTTATTCTCAATTTTGTCTATTCACGTCTCATTCGAAAATTCTCTTTTCCCATTTCATGATTTTCCAACTCACGGTTCAAGTCTTTAAATCATTCCATAAATGATTAGTGATAAAAAAGATTAGTAAATCATTAATTTTTTTGATTTCATTATTTCATGAATTATTGGATTTCCATATACGAGGAATATAACTAATTATTCGCCTAACATAGACGTTAGATCAATATAACTAATTATTATTTAATTAATATTTACATAAAGAAAAAGGCCCCATTTAACCTTTTCGTCGTAGGCCTCTAAATCTGTTGAGTCGGCCCTGCATAATCAATTTGATCTCGAACCTTAGATGGCGACACTAAGGTGTCACAATAAGCAAATCTGGTTATGCAAACAAGGATTTGAAGGATTTTTATTTTGTAAGCTGATATCTTACTCTGTTCAACTGCTGTTGCCTAAACTTTTCCATTTAATCTAAAACAAAAATTTCAGTTGATGTTGTTGCAAGTAACAGTGGATGGAGAGATAAAAGATGGGATTTGTTCTAATGTTAGTTTTTATAGGGATTATTTATAATTCACAAAGGGTAAAAGAACCAAAGGATATTGGTTATGTTAATCCAATGAACAGAGAAGGTAGCTTTACACACACACAGGCACAAAAGTTTACCTGCATTTATGAGATAGAATATGTAGTTCATTTAATAAGATTTGAAATTTTAAGCCCATACTGCCTACTCATAAGCACTCAATTGTTTATGTCCTAGTAAAGAACTTAACTTTAACGGTGTCCAACATTGAGACTACCCGTTTTAGGTGTGTTCATGCAATGTAATGTTTGGAATCATTCAATTGTTCAACTAAGCTAATTAGATTTATGTATCCAAGGTTTGATGACTTTCAAGTAATTAGGTTTATCTTTTCTTGTCTTAACTTTTACTTATGTAGGAGCAGCTGAATATAATTGCGAGGCCCATGCTAGACGCTTGTATATTCCCCTGCAAAAGACTTCTGGGGATTATGTGCGTGTAATTTGTAACATGATGAACCCATGATATTTATTAACCTATAACAAAATAATGTGTTTAAAACATTTTTTTTTTAATTTTTAATTTTTTTAATTTTATGAATTTGAGTAGTTAATGTTTAAAGATGTTTGTGTAAATCATTGAAGCTTGTGAGTGAAGCCTTGGTGATGTTAGGAAGTTGTATCCTTCTTTTAACTTCTAAGGTGTTGTTCTTTTATGATGTAATATGATCAGTTCAGTTGTAACTATTAGTTGGATCTTAGAAGGGAGCTGTTTATTTAAAATATAATATCCTTCTAATTAGTCTGACATTGTGGTTTGCAGGATATATCATCGAAGATTATGGCCTTTTCACAGCAGGGGCCACGGACTGTTTGTATTCTCTCTGCAAATGGTGCCATCTGCAATGTTACCCTTCGCCAACCAGCAATGTCTGGTGGTACTGTAACATATGAGGTACCTTTTCTATTCTTATAAGATCCATCTTATATTTACTCATTATTATTCATGTACAGCAATATGGGGACATGTACATGATACAATAGGTTCAACTAATGTAGAAAGTTCCTAAAAGTGAAATACAATCTAATGAGGACAATAAAGTGCACACATAAATACATACATACAAGCATAACTATATGTGTGCATATCACGTCCTTGCATATTACTGAAAACTTATACTTGCCTTTTCCTTTATGATGTCCATGCTTTTTAATATTCACGCAAAATATAAAGGCTGTGTTCATTTTCTGTACTAAAATGTAATATCATTGCTGAAACTTATCAGTAAGAACTAATTGCCTCCAATATTGACAATGGTGGTTCCTTTTGTTTTTTTAAAACATTCTCTGTGAATTTTGAATAGCATGGTTTGAAATAAGCATAATCTGTGGCTCAACTTACATAGGTATAACTGCTAAATTTAAAGGCTATGAAAATGTAGAACTTTTGGAGGCACCTTAAGAGTAGACCAGCTTATGCTCTTACTAACTCTTAAATGATTGGACCCTTCTGTTAAGAGTTCCACATTAGGTATGCCTGGTTTGTGGGCTTTATAAGTTTTGAGCAAACCTCTTCCTTTAAGACATCTTTTGAGAATGAGTTAGGCTCATGGACTTTTACATGGTATCAGAATCACAAGTTTCTTGCGATGATGGACATTTTCCTCCCGTTGTTGTCCACGTGTTTGGCCATTAGTTGTCACATGTGAGGGAGCGTATTAAAGTGTCCTACATTGTTAAGATTTTTTTCACTTGGGCACTTTATAAGCCATGGTGTCACATCCTCTCTCAAGACGTCTTTTGAGAGTAAGTAAGGCCCATTGAACTTTTTCACCGCAGCAGTGGGTTTAGCTTGCCTGTTTGAAGCACAACAAACTGCCCAAAGAAGAGCCCCGTTTTCAAAGTTCAAAAAACCAGCCACGCCCACTGATCAACCACCATTACCATCAGCTTCTCTTTCAAGAGGAAGAAACCCAATGATAAAACGACTAAACCCAACATAATTACAAGAACGAAGATCTAAGGGATTGTGTTTTAATTGTGATGAGAAGTTCTCACCGGGCCATAGACTTAAAAGATTGTTCATGATTGACGGATACTACGAGCAAGAGGAACCACCGGGTTAAGCAGTTGATCTCGATTTTGGCCCAAAGGATGACATTCCGGAAATTTTGCTGCATGCCATAACGGGAGCTCAGGCACCGCAAACCATGAGGATTCGAGGTGAGATTCATGACCAAAAGTTGATTTTATTGGTAGATTCTGGTAGTACCCATAATTTTCTCAGTGAAGCATGGGCTGAACGGGAAGGGAATCACACCCACCACACAAATCTCGTTCGAAGTGGTCGTAGCCAATGGGGTGAAAATAGCCAGCAAGGGGTTGTGCAAGGGTGTTCGTGTGGTGCTCCTTGGAGAAGTTTTAGAAATTGATTTTTACTTGTTGCCATTGGGGGGACATGACGCGGCACTGGGTGCTCAATGGCTGAGGCTGTTGAGACCGATACTTTGGGATTTTGGCAGCTTGTTGATGAAGTTTTGGTTGAATGCACGTGGCTTATAAAGTCCTTTTCTTCCCCCTGTCTTGCTGGTTCCAAAATGTCCACTGCGGATGGTGATCCTTTATCTCCAACTGACATTACTACATATCGCCAGACAGTGGGTGCTTTGCAATATTGTACCTTAACATGTTTGGATATTGCATTTTCTATAAACCAGTTATGTCAACACATGCATAATCCTTCTACGCTTTATTGGACAACGGCAAAACGAGTTCAAAGAACCCGCTCTGATACCATGTAAATGTCCATGGGCTTAACTCATTCTCAAAAGACGCCTTGAGAAAGAATGGGACGCCTTGGTTTATAAAGTTCACAACCTAGAGAAACCTTGGCAGTGTGAGACTCTTAACACGTCCCTTTACGTGTGGTACTATTGTCCAAACACGTGTACAACGGGAGGGAAGGCCCAATATCGTCCAAGGCCCTGGTACTCTGATACCATGTAAAAGTCTATGGGCATAACTCATTCTCAAAAGACGCCTTAAGGGAAGAGGTTTGCTTAAGGCTTATAAAGCCCACAAACCAGGCATACCTTGGCAATGTGGGACTCTTAACATGCCCCTTCACGTGTGGTACTATTGTACAAACACGTGTACAGCGGGAGGGAAGACCCAACATTGTTGAAGGCCTTGGAGCTTAGATACCATGTAAAAGTCTATGGGCTTTACTCAGGTGAAGGAAATCTTAGCGATGTGGAACACTTTTAACACCTGCAACTGCAATACATAGAATCACATATTTTCAGTTGCCTAAATGTGATTCAGCTGTCAGTAAGATGCTCTGTAAATGTTAATCTTGAAATTTTCATGGTACTTTGTTCCCTTTAGTAAAATGGATATGCTTATATCAATTTTGAAATAAATGAAATATGCTTGAAATCTAAGTTCCACGGATACTCCTTGAAGTATTTGAGTTATATCTGATGCCAGTTGTGCAGAATTTATCTGGGAAAAAAGAAAAGTCCAAGCATGTGAAAGTGCTAATATTTTTCTAGTATATTAAAACTTATTATTATTCATCAATTTTTTTTTCTAGTATATTAATAATTTCTTTTCATACATAATAGATCTTTTTCATATTTGAAAATTGTAATGGGAGTTTCTCCAATAAGGAGGAATACACGAGGGACTGCTTAACAATTCTGCTGTCTTACCATATATAATATTTTCCATATCAAAACACCCATGACAAATCTTTTGCCTTCATTTACAAATAAGTTTCCGTGGCATATTGCAACATGTGATTGGTCTTCCCATATAGATGGCTTGGTTACAATAAGAGCTAAAGATTTATGTTCTTTCCTTTTAAAGGGTCTCTTGTATACTCTCTGTGTACTAGGGTTGCGCCATTTGTGCCATCTGCGCTTTCATAATAAATTGACATTACTTATAAAAAGAAAAAAGAAAAAGAAAAAAAAGAGAGAAAGATGCATAAATGAAGCTAACACTATTTTTTTTTTTTTTTCATAATAATTGATTTTCCTCTCGCTAACCACCCCCACCCCCCCTTCCCCCCCCCCCTTTTTTTTTCTTTTCATTCGAAAACCATGGACGGAAGTGGAACAAAATGAAACACCTTTAGGAACTTCTATCTCGTCATATTGGCATTTAGAAGAGATTGGAACGAAATTTGATGAGTGACATCTACAACAATAAGAGTTCCTTATTTGAAGCCAATTGAATTATTGCATCTTGTGAAAAAAAGATATTGAGAAAAATTTATTGTAGTTTAATTGCATAAGATAAGGAAATGTAGTGGCTTGAATTATGTAGTGAATTTAATGCAAGCATTAGACAGGTTTAACCAGAGGAGAATAAGGGAAGAGAGGTTGGAAGTACTTTTGATATTTACGATAAGAATTCCGCCCCCCCCCCCCCCCCCCCTCCTCCCGTCACAGAAAGGATGTCTTAACTTGGAATGGCACGATTATTAATGAAAAGGTGCAAATATAGTTATCTTTCTAAAGTGTCTTTTAATGTATATTGGAGGTGGCACAACTTTGTGAATCTTGTTTGCTTTTCTAAAAAATGAGGGTGATATTGGAAATTAAAGAAGTGAGGCTACTTTTTAGTAGTGGATGTATATCTTTGGCAATCCTAAAAATGATAAGGGATCTAGGGAGTATTAAAAAGCATTGAGAGGCATGACCACCTCACCTATTTTGCAGGTAGTATACAATAGCG
Organism: Alnus glutinosa; assembly: GCF_958979055.1. Lineage (NCBI taxonomy): Eukaryota > Viridiplantae > Streptophyta > Magnoliopsida > Fagales > Betulaceae > Alnus > Alnus glutinosa. Next base: position 23,178,630 of record NC_084898.1, on the reverse strand, counting down.
CTACAAAATGAATGAAAAAAAAAGTAGGAAACATTTTTTTTTTTTGGGGGGGGGGGGGGGGGGGGTGCATGTGGAAGAAAACTCTCCTAAACTTAAGCTATATAAAACTTCACAAATGAAGACAATTTTCAAAAATTGCAATTGCTTCCCAGCTTCAGTGCAAGCTCATAAGTAAAGACTAATGTTTATGCAAAGAAAGAAAGATCAACTCCAAGGCTTCATCTTTCACACTGGAGAAATACTTCAAGATGGCTCTTACAGTGTGGGAGTAATCCTGTTATTAAGGACGGGAATATTCTCTCTCAATTTTGATCTGTCAAACTCCTTTGACCTGTCTCCTGCTTAAGATGATACTCTGCAGCTGTTTTGATTTCTTGTTTACTGCATTTATGCCTATTTTTTTTTTCTTTTTTGATTTGTTTATTGTTTCTGTATCTCATAAAATAGTTAAGATGTGCTTTGTGAAGTAGAATGCTGGACAATGGGATCCTATGATGGTATGATTTGCTCTAATGATGTTAGGAACATTTTTAGTTGAATTAGTTATTCCTTCCAAACCAAAGTAGATGTTTTTGTTTGAAATTGCACACTATTATTATAAATGTTCAAATATAGGGGGTTTCTCCAAAAGTCTTTTACTTTATGCTTTTTGAAAAAAAAAAAAAAAAATTGAGAATGAAAGTGGATATGTATTTTAGGATGTTCCAAGACTGAAAGTTAGAAATTTAAATTTGGTCAGAGGGAGTATTATAAATCAGACAGTACTTACAGAGGAAAAAATAAAAATGGCAATCACAGCAAAACAGGCGGTTTGAGCGTGTTATGGTGTCATTTTTGTTTGCAGGGTCGATTTGAGATAATCTCTCTATCAGGTTCCTTTTTGCTTTCTGAAAACAATGGCAATCGCAGCAGAACAGGCGGTTTGAGTGTGTCCCTGGCAGGGTCAGATGGTCGAGTTTTAGGTGGGGGTGTTGCAGGAATGCTAATGGCAGCATCTCCAGTTCAGGTATATTGCTTCACTGTTATAATGTGTGTCGTTTATGAAGTTATGATGGATTATTCACCTTCTGCGCATTTAAGAAGTTTTTGAAGTGGACATACAATGTGTTATAATAGGGATACCAAAAAGTGTATAGACACCTGAGGAATTGACAAGGATACAAATACATTATCGTAACTTTGTCTGAATGGCTTCCAGGTCATTGTGGGTAGCTTTGTTGCGGATGGAAAAAAACCGAACTCGAATAACTTGAAATCTGGTCCGTCTTCAGCACCGGCATCCCAAATGTTAAACTTTGGTGCATCTCTGACGGGTGCCAGCCCTCCCTCTCAAGGGGCCTCAAGTGAGTCATCAGATGAGGATGGTGGTAGCCCTATTAATAGAGGCCCTGGATTCTACAATAATACTAGTCAGCCCCTACATAATATGCAGATGTATCAAATATGGGCTGGCCAAACCCAGCAGTGAAGATGCTACCTGTTTAACGGTTTAGCTTGCTTGGTTATTGACTTTGGAGATACCTTCTGCATAGTGGATAGAGGTGAAGTCCAAAAGCTAACAGAATGCTCTATTTGAGGTCTATATCTAGTTCTCTTGCTCGGGTCACTTTGTTCTTTTATTTGAAGTTAATTAGTCCTTTTTTATTTTTTCTTCTTCCATAAGATTGAAAGATGGCTATTGTTGATAGCTGAGGAAATGCCACTTGATTTTTAGGATCTTGGTCAGATCAAATTGCTTTCTAAGTATTTTGATTTGCATCTATTGTTTCCTGTTAGCAGTTTATGGACTTAATATGCAAAACTTGTTCTAGATTATGAGATTTATAGCAGTTCAATAGAGTTTAGTGCGAAATTATTCCTAGTAATTTCACCATGTTCGCCGTTGTATCTCTACATTTTCTGGAGCTTCAGTTTTTAGAACAGTCCCCTCCCCTCATATTATTGATGATGGTTTTGGGTGATTCTGATTATAATATTAAAAAAAAAAAAAAATCTTTGGTGATCGGTACCGTTTGAGTAGTAGTGTGATCGAATGGTCGGTCAGTGGTACTTGATGCCAATCGAACCAATCAAATTATTATTATTATTATTTTGGAAAATATGCCAAGGACAGCATGTGCTTTTATGCTGGTTGACATGGGAGATGGTTCTTAGGCATGTGTTTTGAACATTTGAAAATCAAGATTTCTATTAGATTTTCCGTCATCATATGGGATAATCTCATATGAGAAATGTTATATATCACACTTTTATCATACTTTGTTCATGTACCGTCAATTAATCTTTAATATTATTTTTTAAATAAGGATTAATCCAAGACTGACCGGATAAAATTTTGATAAAAGTATAGTGTATATAGCACCACATATTAGATAAGAAAATAGAGTGAAATTATAATTACGCCTCTTATTAGGTAAAAAATTTAAACAATAAGAAAAAAGAAATGGAGACTAATTTCCATGGACAAAAATCCATAGTCGTGCGCTTGAGGACCTGAGGTGGTGGAGACTCGCGACCGTGGGTCTCCTCAGACCCATGGCCTAGAGACCCACCTTATGGTCATGGGTCAAACCCACAACCCGGAGAACCATCGTGGCCAACGGGCATGGATGTTGACAAACCATGGGGGTGTGTTTTTCTATTCTTCTTTTATTTTTTTTTAATCTTTTATCTGAGGGCATTATTGTATTTTCATACTCTTTTCTATTAGCTATTTGACAGAAATGTTCAACAAACGTCTTGATTAACAAACATCCAAATCAGATGGTTAAAAAAATAAATAATAATAATGGTAAAAAAAAAAAAATGACCATTGCTAGAGTTGAGACTTAAATTAAGATGATAAACAAGATAGTTTTTGTTTAATATAGGGATTTATTTAAAAAATTTGGACAAAACCTAAAGACCATCTTCTTGAAATTAAAAATTTAAAGAATAAATTAAAATAAGATAAAAACTTAAGGACTAAATATGATTTTTCTCTATAACTATAACTATATAAGCAAACTTAAAATTAAACTTTCATTCTTTCAAGAAATTGGGCATAATAATTTACTTGAATGGCTAGCAATTTAGGCAGGTAATGTGAGAAAGCTGTATGTGACTCGCTTGTTTAAATAAATTTTGAATTGTCCGGCCACATTCCCGAATAAATGGATCGTATATGATAATTACGTACTCTCACAAATTACCTATCTAAATTGCTTAATTCCAGACAAATATTTGCTGGGATCCATTGCTACCAGATATTCTAGGAAGCTTCTTGGTTGAATGTAAGAAGCTGCAATGCATTTATCAATAGGAGAAAAAGCCCAAGATGAGGGGCAGCTGGGTCTTAACTGGTTCATAGCTAGCTTATGTTGACCTGATCACTGTCTACAGCTCACATCAATGGTCCATAGTAAGTGCCGACATCTTCAACCTAGAATCCCCCACGAAACCAACAAAATCATAATAATAAAATAAAAGGGCAAATAATTCCTTATTAAAATAAAAAAGAAAAAGAAAATTAATATTTCAAGGGTAAGATTTAAGATTATCCCCATTGTTGAAATAAGTTGCTCATATTTACTTGGGGATAGAGAGTTATACGAAAGTACTAGTATACGAGAGCACCGGTGTTTTAGGGTTTTTCATATCTGTTCGTACAGTAAAATTTTGTTATAAATATGTTATTGAATATAACCACATTCCTGTGGACGTAAACATATTGGCGAACCACGTAAATTTGTGTCTTGATTTTTTCTTGCTTTCCCTTTTCGATTCTATATTATTCATTATTGTTGTGCACGGTAACAACACCCATGATACATGCATAATATTGAAGGCCTATTGCACAATTCTATTGAAAAAAGAAAAAAAGACGGGTTAGAAAAATACATAAAACTGTTTTCATTTTTATGTCATATCATAATAAATTTATTTATTAAAAAATATCTCTAGAAAACAACAAAAAAGAAGAAGAAAAAGAGCAATTATATATATAATTGAACAGGTCTTGGAAAAAATTGAAACTAGATTACGTAGTATATGAAGAAAATGCACACAATATGTTACATTTGACTGGTTAATAACATTACTAATTAATTCCTTTTATTGGTTCGTCGAAATAACCCAGTTTAATATTAATAAGAATGTGTTTGTTAATAAAAATAATAATAATAAAAAATAGTGAAACGTAACACTGCGTCACTTTTGTTAATAATTTATTTCTAGAAACACTTTCCATCATAAAATATCATCAGCTTTGCCTCACGCGCTTTGGCCTTCTCCATGAAACCCCTGGCCCTGACGCATAATCGTCTGGAGCGGACATGGAAGTCGGCCCAATTCCACTCTCGCCGTCTCACGCGCTAGCCATTTTTTTTTTTTGTTTTTCTGTTATTATTATTATTATTATTTTTGGCAATCGACTAAGAATTCAATTGAAAAATATCTTATAAAGAAATATGGATGAGATGTAATATGACTCTAGAATTTATTTTGCGGTTAAGATTTTTATTATATTGTTTTTAACGGTAAACATAATGTCAGGTTATTTAAAAGTTTTAAATGACGTGAAAATATATTTAAAATATGAAAATAGAGAGATTATATTCTCATTTTTTATTTTTTGTAAAAAAAAAATCTCTCACTATGATGATGAGGTTAAGACGACTAAAAAAAAAAGAAAAAGGATATTGGTCCATGGTGGTATTTCCATTAGGTTTAGGGTTCCAATCATTTTCATGTAAAAAAAATAAATAAATAATAAAATATATATATATATATATATATATATATATATATAAAAGAAGATAAGAGAAAAAAGAAAAAAGAAAAAGAAAAGAATTCAACCTATTAAATTTTTACATATCTTAAAAAATTAAATTAAACTCCCACGAATATACGTGCTAATTCTTGTTCAAAAAATATGGTGTCCAGAAAATAAAGCAACGACCAACTCGTCAACATCCGATTGATTCACACGCGCCATCAGACAAAAGTGGTCCCTCTCACGCTCCTTATTGTAGAAGTCGGCAGTCGTACTCCGATTCCTACCACCAAGACAGCTTCTTCCTGATCACTCCAACGGCTCTATTGCCAGCAAATACGACATCATCGGCCACATTTATTTATTAAAAAAAAAATAATAATAATTACCTTTCGTTGTTTATAAATACTCTCTCTCTCTAGCCGTTGGTTTGGCCTATTCAATCCGACCGACCCTTTCAATTCAACCTCTCTTTCTCATCAATTCCTTCGCTTTCACTTCCAAACAACCAAACCCAGAATATTGATAGTGTTTATATATAATCCACTGACCCACCTATTCTTAGACTCATTTCAATACCATTTTCCTCTAGTCTGAAAACAGAGTACGTGTTTTTTTTTTTTTTCCCTCATGGATTGCTTGGTCCTGCCGGTGAATATCTTCAGGAAGTGCTACACGGGGGGGTCACGGCTAGGCTACCGGCCTTTGAACGAAGATGGTTTCGGCGAGTCAGGGCGGCTGGTGACGGTGGTGGTCGGCAAGGAGAAGAGGGAGTTCTTGGTGGATCCGTTTGTGCTGGAAGAGAACCCATTTCGGGTTTTAATCGAGATGATGAAGAAGGATGAGGTGAAAAGGAGCGAGAACAGGGTGATTTTTGTGGACGTGGATGCGATTTTGTTCGAGCACATGTTGTGGTTGATGCATAATGATTGTTCTTCTTTGTTTAAGCTCAACCTCAAGGAGATAATTGACTTCTATGCTCATGATTTTTAGAGAAAAACCCAGAAATAAGGTGCATGAATGAATACATATATACATATATAAAGGAACAGTTTATACGTGTACTATATATGTCCATGAATATATAGAATACATTATCATCTCATTCCTTTGATTTTCCAACTCTTTCTATTTTTTTTTTTTCTTTTTCTTCTAATTAGCTCTTTCTAGCTTCTTCTTAATTATCTCCATCAATTTTAGGTAATTTGCAATTTGGTGGGTTATTTTATGATGTATTTGGTAAATCACCACTTATCTCAAAAGTTTAAGTAAATTTAATCGTTTAATTAATATTTTAACAATTTTTTTTACGTGTGAAATATTTAATTAAAATGGAGGTAAATGAAATGGACAGTTCGAACTCCGATCACTATGTTAAATTATCACTTGTTCCAAAAGCTTAAGCTGATAGAAAGATGTAAATTTAATCACTGAATCAATACTTTAACACTCTCACTTAATCAAACTACATTTTAATAGGTGTGGCTTAACACGTGAAATATTTAATTGAAAGGGATAATTACACTCCCTATAGTTTAAAAAGTTCATGGGAGGTCCTCGTAGTATGCAATAATTACAAATCGATTCCTGGCATCAAATTTTGTTAATTTTTTTAACAGATTCCGCCAAATGCCACGTCAACGACACGTGTAGTTAATAAGATGGCGACACGTGTCCATTTTAATAAAAAAATATAAATTTATTAAAAAATAAATAAAAATACTTTAAAAAAAAAAAAAAAAACTGAAAGGGTGGCAGGGCCACCCCCAGCCACTGGGGTGGCCGCGCGCCACCCAAGAGTTGTCTGGGGGTGGCTGCCCAGTGGCCTGGGGTGGCCCGATGGCCCCTTGTGGCTTGGGGGTGGCCGCGAACCACCCCCGGCCACTGGGGGGAGCCTTCAGCTTTTTTTTTTTTTTTTTTTTTTTTAAAAAAAAATATGTATTTTTATTTATTTTTTAATAAATTTATATTTTTTTTATTAAGATAGACAAGTGTTGCCATCTTCTGACGTGGCATTTGACGGAATCTGTTAAAAATTTTAACAGAATTTGACGCCAGGGATCGATTTGTAATTATTGCATATCACGAGGACCTCCCATGAACTTTTTAAACTATAGGGAGTGAAAAATAATTATAGCATACCACAGGGACCAACGGTGCAATTGTCCCTAATTAAAATAAGAATAAATGGCAAAGTCAAATCACGTGAAATATAATAAATTACTACTTATTTTAAAAGTTTAAGCTAATAAGAATAAATAAATTTAATTATTTAATCATACTTTAACATCATGATTTACATCTACATAACCATGCAATGCTACATATACAATTATTTTACATTTTTTTTTAAAAAAACTTTTAACATGGTAATTAGAAGGATATTATATATATATATATATATAAAATTCTAAAATAAATATTTGCAGACACAAACATAGGGGGGCTAGCGTATGCCATGGCTTCAGGGTTTTGAGAAACAATATTGAAAAAAAGGGTTGCATAAGCCTACAGCCACAGAGAAAACAAACAAAATAAGAAGGCAAAGAGAAGGCAACTAATTAATTATTGGTTAAAAGACGTTGCAAAATTTATTACAAATTCAATTATAGATAATGCTAATAATTTTTGATACGAACTGCGAATTGACAAGAACATAAAGAGTTAGGGTTGGAGAGTCTGACCCGTTTAATTAAATATGTTGGATTAGAGTTGAATAGCTTATATAATTTTATACCCATGCTTCGACACGACATGAACCTGACACGCGACATAATAACATGTAATTTTTGACATGACCCGACAACCCGACACAAACCCAATATAAAATTAAAGAGTTAGGATTAAGGGATTAGACCCTTTTAATAAAAAAGGTCATGTTAAGGTTAATTTATATAATCTTATGCCTATGCCTCAACATTACCCGAACTAGACACCCAATCAAAAATTGCCACCCTTAATAATAGATAAATTTGAAAAACTAAAAGAACATCCATTTCCGTTTTGATAGGCCATTAGGTTGAAAGTTGGGATAGGTTAAAAAAACAATTATTAAACATTTTCTTTTGTCTTAATTTTTCTTAACACTGAAAAATACTAATTTTATATATTAATTTAATCTTCAATTTTAATATATTCTTCATTCATATATATATATATATATATTATCTATCTTAATTAATATATTTCTTATTCATATTTTAGTCCCATCATGGATAAGAATTTAACGTTCATCGATCAGCATGACGAGATCGAGGGGCCTCCTCTGGAGTCTGGAGTCTGGAACATCTGCGTAAGCATGTTGCTACTTCTTAACTAATGTTTTTTTTGGTTGGTGAAAAAATCCCAATTTCCTTTTGTTTACTCCATAGGGACGGCATAGCCAAATTAACATAAACATTGAGTAGTACTTTTACCGAGATAATTCAGATAAAACATTGATTATTATTGACTGCTTTAACCATAAAATATAATAGAACACCTACTGCCCTTTTAGATCACTTCAAAGCTAGGCCCACATTTAATGGGTGATGTAATTAGAAAGGTCACCGACATTTATGACTCATAAGTACAAACAACATCGATCGACATTTAAGATTGATGTCACTAATTAATCAAATTAAGGTTGTTTATTTGATTATTCCTCGTAACTTAAGATTACGCATCTTAAGTTACGAGGAAGAAGTAAATTTTACAATCTCTTTCTCTTAAATTATTCAAATTTTTGTCAAATTCGAATGGTCGGATCTTGATCTCGATCTCATAATCACTTCTAGATTGGCTAAAGTCCAATAATATATGTGTCACTCACATTGAAATAGGCATAAAGTACACATGGAACTAAGGTACCATTCATCTACCTATTGCGAATTTCTTGCAAAGGAAGACTTACATCTTGGCCTTCCTTAAGTGGGTTTTTTTTTATTTTATTATTATTATTATTATTATTATTATTATTTTTTTTATATATATATATAAGAATATTATTGTCATTTTGGGTTGTGTGATTTAAGTTGAATTTAACAAAAAAGAAAGAAAAAAAATTCTAATGAACGGGATTAAAAATGCATTTGTGATTGCGATTTCGTAGACAAAAAGTGCGTTTTTAAACCAAATCGCACAAAGTGAATCGTTTATGAATTGCATTTTTAAGAAATTGCGATTTGAAAACGCAAAAAATCTGGTTTTTCAAATTGTAGGTAAGGTGGTGCTTTTTTTGAAAACGCATAATTTTAAAGACTAACTTGCAATTTTAAAGGTTAAATTGTAATTTTGCCAAGCGCTTAACTTCGTTTTTAAAAATCACTTTTTTAAATCGTACATTTTAAAATCGCAAACCCAAACGAATCCTAAGTGAAGAGGTAAATAATTTGAGAAATTAATTACCACTCTTTTTTTTTTTTTTTAACCAAAAAAAAAAAAAAAAAGGAAAATGGAGACATTGCAATTGACAAAGTTTAATTTGCGCATACAACCAAACAAAAACCACCAAAAACCAAATTCCCTCCGCTTCCTACAATGTTTGATTTTTTTTAAAAAAATTATTTTTCTGTCTTCTTGTGAATTAATTCATGACCAGCTCCATGCAAATCCTATGCTTATGAAGTTATATATATATATAATAGCTTGTTCTGGGAGCGGCTCCCTATGTTATGGTCCAAATATAAAGTAAATGCATTTAACGGTGTACATGATGTTTGTTAATGGTGGCATGTATGTATTTTAAAAAAAATTAAATAATGTGGCATTATGTATGTACATCGTTAAATATACTGACTTTAAACCCTGATTATGAAATGAATACTCTCAATTTCGAACGAAACGGAGAGAATCCTTTCCGGCTTGGTTTTCCTGCAGTGAAAGCTACATTAAATGGATTCTGCCATTCATTCCTTTTGAAAGTTTCGAATATTTATGGAAGCATAACCAAGAAATCAATTCTAAGAAGTTTCGAATATGTATGTATATATGGAAGCATAACCAATTAAGAAATCAATTCTAAACTTTCTTCAACTCCAAAACTATCAAACAGTGAATGTTACATAGAATTTAAAAGAAAGTATATGTAATTCAAACATTGCTCTCCAATCCCACATTTTATCAAACGACTGCTATGCATACATATTTGTTAAAATATTGATTAAATGATTAAATTTATCTCTTTTTATCAGTTTAAGCTTTTGTGATAGGTAGTGATTTAACATGGTATCAGAGCAGAGGTTCTGAGTTCGAATCTTGTCTCCTTTATTTATTTCCCATTTCAATTAAATATTTCACGTGTTGGGCCTCACTTATTAAAAGGGAGTTGGAGCTCACAAGTGAATGGGAGTATTAAAGTATTGATTAAATGATTAAATTTATCTCTTTTTATCAGCTTAAATTTTTGGAATAAGTGGTGATTTAACAATATTTAATCAAACAACTTGACAAAGAGTTGCCACTGATTTTTCTACAATTAATAACATAGAAAAATGCTTAATTCAAAGGTCTCCTTAAGGTTTAAAGTTTATCAATTTACTCCATAAAGTTCTAATTATTATCAAATAGCTCACTCTGCCACCTTCTCTTAATTTTCTAACGGTACTCTCATGTCACACCCAATCAAAAGTTGACATGTTTCTAGCTACGTTCGAAGGAGACAGTTAATGATAAGAAAAATGCTCTACTTTCAATTTTTTTTTTTTTTTTGGGTCCAAAATTGGTTCTCAAGTGATATATTACCATTTTTTAAAATAATGAATTTCATTCATTATTGACATATAATTTGAGAATCAATTTACGAGGAAAAAAATTGATAAGTTTATAGCTCGAAATCCAATCATGCTAAGAAAAAGTAACCCGGCCTTATCTGTCAATACCTTTGGCCCAACGACTTCGATTCTTAAGGTTGGCTTGGGCTGCCTTGTTGAGTTGCCCAAAAGCTTAAAAAAATATAAGGTTTCCATTTAAAGGTTTAAATACTCTTTTGTCCCCAATAGTTTCAAATCTTTTTTTTTTTCTTTTTCTTTTTCTTATGTGCTTTTATTTTTATCACAAGTGATACCTGTGTTATAGAAAAAGATGAGATAATATCTTCATCCATTTTTTGTTGTCAAAACTGATGGATTTCCACGTTAGCGACACATGGTACCATTAAAATTGCGACATGTGGTTGCTATATATATATATTTACTTTATTTTTTAATTTTAAGACTTTAAAAAAAATTAATAAAAAATTGTGGCCTTTTAATTTTAAGGCTATTGTTTTTTTTTTTTTTTTTTTAAAAAATGTAAGGGTGGTTGAGTCACCCAAAGGCCAGTTTTGGGGGGGTGGCCGAACCACACTCCATAGATGTGGTTCGGCCACCCCAAGGTCCAAAGTGAAAAAAAAAAAAAGAAAAAAAAAAAAAAGAAAGAAAAAGAAGAAGAAGATGTTTTGGCCATTGTGGGTGGCTGAACTACCACCAGGCCAAATGGGGGTGGTCAAGCTACCCCTAAGCCAAATGAGGATGGTTTTGGCCACCCTCAATGACCGAAATGGGGGTGGCTGGACCACTCTCAAGGGCCATGGGGGTAATTTAGCCACCCCCAAAACTGGCTAAGCCACCCCCAAAACTGGCCTTGGGGGTGGCTTAGCCACCCCTACATTTTTTTTTTTTTGAAGCCTTAAAATAAAATAAAAATTAAGAAAAAATTGTGTAGCCACGTGTCGCAATTTTAATGGTGCCCTGTGTCGCTAACGTGGAAATTCGTCAGTTTTGGACGGAAAAATGGACGAAGGTACCATTTTCGTCTTTTCCCATATATAGTACAGGTACCAGCTGTGATAAAAATGAAAGCACAGAGATCGAGTAAAAAATAAAGATTTGAAACCACTGGGGACTGTAACATATTTAACCCTTTTATTTAAAATGGCGTGGAACATGTATAAAAAGTGACTCATTACTTAGCTTGATAGTCTGTTGCTCTTCCCTCATTTTGGCTTCCTCTTATCTCTGGATGCCTTAAAAGGTAATTATGATGTAGCCATCCGTGACAACTTTGCTGCATGTGGCAGTTGCGGTTATTAGTAATTTTGTAGGTGAAATCATTCTTGACTCAAAAACTCTCTGTCTTTGATGTCCTAATAAGTGGAGCTTTTAAAAGCTCTTCTTGTTACTCGGCTCATTGCTTCTATGGGTATTGGAGATTTTATGCTTGAAGGGGTTGCTCTTAGCGATTTTAGCTGTGAATCAGCCTTATCTGTTTTTCTTTTTGGCATTTTGCTCATTTTATTTAGGATATTAGATTATATCTCTCTTCCTTTCTTAGCTTGAATGCTATAAAAGTCTCTAGAAGTGTCAATTTATGGGCACATGTTTTAACTAAATGGACTGTTACCCACATTGTATTTGATAGCATTTTCACTGGATCTCACATTCTTTCTTTTATCATGATCAAAAACAGAAAAGATTCACCCTTGTAACATTTTACTTATTCAATCAGAAAAAAAAGAAAAAAAGAGAAAAGGGCTGGTGCCTCTATAACTTGGACATGTTGATGGAACTGTTCCTGCATGAATACGATGGCTTTTATAAGGAAGGTAAACAAAACTTTATAGGCAAGAAAAATGTTTAGGATACCACAATTTTTATTAATTTACAAATTTAGGTGGCATATTATATTATTTTATCAGTTATATATAAAATGCCATGTCAGTTTATAAATAACTTTGTAATAAAAGTTGTAGTACTCTTAATACCATTCATTTTTGTTTCTATTCTTTAAATTTCATCCTTTCTTTCCACGCTATAGAGGGCGTCATTCATTATCAGGGTCTAATATTTTATGAAAGCCTTTAGATTTTTTTTTTTTTTTCATTTTTTCCTAAGACAATTAGAATCATAGTTTGAGAGTAGACTATATATATATATGTTGATGAGAAAATAAAGGCATGTACCGGAAAGTTAGCATATTCAATGACATTTCGCTCTCTCAACGTACCCTGGGCCCTCCCTTTAATTTTCCCGATATATATATACATTATTCCCCAATCCCACAGTTGGCCTGGTCCTCGCCATCTCTACTACCTTTTGGTGTGTAATAAGATGTTATTCGATCGATCTCTTTGGAGACTTTAAACATGTTTTTAGATGCATAACTATAAGATTATATGAGTCAATCATAATCCGACCAATTTAATTAAACGGGTCAAACCTTTTAATTTTAATTTGCTAATTTTGTGTTGAGTTTGTGAGTTGAGTAGAAATTTGTTTGCCCTAAACAGAATGCATGGTTCATACCTATTATCATACTCTATATATATTAATTTAAGCTATGTCAAGAAATGATTTTGATCAGAAGTTTAAGTTTGAGTCTATAGTAAGCTGGGCCTGGGTTTTGGCTACCCAACTAAAGCAGAATCTAATCGTAAACGTACACCTGCTTATTTCTTTATGAACTGGTCTAAACAAGATGAGAAGCATAGATGCCATGGAAAAATAGCTCCGGCACTGTCCAAACTATTGTTCATTGACAGGCATCAAAGAAAGGTAATTCGTTGACCCTAATACATGCAAATACTCCTATATATATATACTAATTAAATATTTCCCTCGTCTTGGTCGTTAATGTGAAACACAGCACCGTTCATATATCCTTATACCTCGAAGTTCATCAGACAATGACCTTCACCAGCAGGCACGTATATACCAATTTCCGGCCTCTCTTTCAATTCCATATATATATATATATATATATCCTCATCAACGTACCTTTTCAGCTTGGATTTGTCTATTTTTAAGTTCTCCATATATATATGGTCAACATCATTACTGCATAACTTTCAGTCAATGTTCATCATGACATATTTTGCATCTTATAAATACTGTTTATGACATCTAGGACAAGTGACAACAAAATCATTTCTTAATACATCTATCTTAAAATCATGTCGTGTCTAGCTAGGATGATTCATAAAATATATAGTTCGATGTTGTAATTATCATGTTTTGGATCTTCTGAATGCTATCTTTTATATATACATTCGTTTAATTTAAATCAATATAATTAAGCATAAGAAATTAAGCAGTCACTATTTATTAAACAAGCCTCATATATAAGAGGGGCATTAAAACAAAATCCGTAGTACTTTGTCATCATTAATTATTGTCGCAACCTAGCTAGTACTTGTCGCAATACACTATTAACCATAAATTAAGCCCCCATAAATGTTGTTACACAATATCATTGTTTACTGGAAGTGCATTAAAATAAACATAAAATATAATTATGGTTTCTAGTGGAAATATAAAATTCATTTGCTCTTGATTGACAGCTTAGAATCAAATGGTGTAAGCATAGACAATTTGATATTATATTGGACATCAACCGCACCCGGCCGTCAGCTCTTTTTCATTTTTTTCCGATTCATTTTCTTTTGGTTAAACAATATTATTGATTCCACGACACTTGAACTACTTTAATTTTCCTTAAGCTAAGATATGATCATTATCTCCTAACTCCTAACTACCCTTCAAGTATCTTTGTTAATTTTCTCCTCGATCCTCCTTCTCCTCCTATCTTTCATCATCATCATCATCAAGTCAAAATTAGGATAGGATCGAATAATTTTAACAATTTCGTCAGTTCACAGGTTTTAAGAAGATGAAATCTTATTAAGCCCATGATGAAGATTGAACATAGGCAATGAGGGCATGAGGTAATCTAATATACATATGGCTTATCTACCTAAATTAGGCGAAAAAACTTTTCCCTATTACTTATAATATTTAAGCAGACTTTCTATCATTCCCTAGATTATAGTGTTCACATATTTTATAGAAAGAATGGAATTTGTATGTATGTTTATTTTCTTCCAAGAAAATGGGAGGAATAGCCATGTATCGACTTGCACGGAAATTACATCTTGTGAACACCAAAATTGTGGCTAGCTAGTAGCTAGCTCATGTTCAGTCGCTAATATATATGTATTACATTCGCATGTATCCGATTCAACTTGTAAATTTACGGTTAAAATATTAATTAAATTATTAGATTTATCATTTCTTATCTATTAGCTTAAACTTTTGAGATAAGTAATGGTTTAACATAATATTATAACAAAAGTCATGAGTTCGAAGCTTATCTATGTCTTAAACATTTTGGAGTAAGTGTTTAATACACACACATATATATGAGTGATCGTTGCTACATAGCAGCACTTTTTTTGGAATTCATCCGGAAAAAAGTGCTGCTCTATAGCACTTTTTTAATTTAATGTAACATGAATAATTACAAATGTATCATGGAGCAATACCTTTTCGGATGAATTCTGAATAAAGTGTTGATTTTTAGCATTAGCTATATATATTTCTCCGTCAAGAGTAAAGTAGCATCCCACCGTCATATTGTATATACTTATAATAATCCTTGGATGTAAGAAATTTTTTCTTTTTAAAGGCCACTTCTTTAAAGAAACACTTTATAATTCCAGCTCCAAAGAAGATTACTCCTTTTTTTATTCTAATTAAGCTTCAAAAGAGATCACTTGCATGCTTGGTTTAGCTCCAAAAGTAGAGCTATATATTATAAAGGCAGGGATTTTATCATCAAATGGGTCTTGGAGTAACCAAATTAACAATCTCCGATTGAGGCCTAACTAACATACAAAGTTGATTAGTGAAGAGTAAATGATCCAAGAAGTGATGATCAGCTCAAACAATCCTATTTTTGTGGGATTAATTAATAAATACATTAAGTTGTAGCATTTGTACGTTTTTCCTTCCATTTTCCATAAACTTGAATCATGATGCAATGCACACAAGCCTTGGACGTTTTCTGTATGAAATATTTATTATATATAGAAGTTCTAGTACGTAGTACGAGTTATCAACAGGATATATATGGCGTCATTACTACTATATATATATAAGAGCTCTTCACGCAGTGCTAGAGGCAATCCCTGAAGCTAACAGTAGCCTAGCTAATTCATATTTTAACCTAAAGTTGGCCTGAAAACTGATTAGAAGATATCTTATATATATAAGCATATTCCATTCCTTAATTGCTTTAAGGAATCAAATGCACTTGTCCATAGATCGATCTATGGCACCAAGCCCACGTGAGAATTTGTTTCAACAATATATGGCACCTCACATTCATTCATTTAAGTGGAGAATAATTTAAAGTCAGTACCTGACAGTAGTATATTTTCCCAATATTTAAGTCTACTGAAAACCATGTTTAATTATATATATTAGCGGTAGACTGAGACAATGGCTTTTGATCAATAGGTTATAATTATTGAGTTATCAGATCACTGTCCCTATGATTTGAATTCCCAGAATTCTAATCAACTTGATTTAGTTGATACAGCAGTCAATTTTGTCTAAGCCATTTGAGAGATGAGCTGAATTGTTGTATCATTAAGGTATATGGAGGGGATTGGTAATTGAGGCAGAAGAAGGAAGGCTTAGCAACTCATAATTGTGTATTTGTTGAAGGCTCGAAGCACTTATTAGTTAATGCAATTTCCCTAAATAAGAATATCAAACCGAAAAGTTTAATAGTTAATTAATTTCTCCAATTTAAATATATCAAACAGACAATTGTAAGAGTTACATAATCAAACTGCATATATAGGAATCTTGATATATATTCAGACAGATAAGGATTCTGTATTATATCCTTCATGAAGAAGAGGAATTCAGCACGAGAACAATGCCTCTAGATTTAACCTCTTAAAACATATATACATATATATGCTCAAGAACTTTTTAAGCTACCGCATGCCCCAAGTTTTGCTTAAATCACCATTTATATATCTTAAAAACTAAAGTTTATAAGAAAAGATAAATTTAATTATTTGATTAATTTTTTAACATTTTTTCTCACTTGTGGGCCAAATTCTCTTTATTAACAAGCTAAGGAGAGTCAAAATGTGAGATAATTAATTGAAATAGGAAGTGAATGGCATAAATAAGATTTGAACTCAGAACATTTGTTGTGGGACTATGTTAAATCACCACTTTATTCCAAAAGTTTAAACTTATATATAAGAAATCGAGAATAAATTTAATCATATAATCAATTTCTAACCGTTAATGAAGATAAAGGTTTATATATATATATATGCATACAGATGTATCTGTATGTGCTTTTCATTGCTGTCTACGTACGTACCTGCAAGTGACAAAATGCCTCAAAGGAACCATGGAGGGTTTTCAAGCTTGTAAAGGCATCTATCCTTACAGTTCCTGGCTGTTCCCAACCCAAATAGTTTCTAAAAATATTAAATATATATATATATATAGATGTTTTGGACGCGGAGTAGATGACCTTGAAATCAAGGTTCCAAGGCAAATGTCTACACATGCAGTTGACTCTTTCCTCAAGTACTCCATAAAATGGATCATGCAGGACACACAGCTAATTAAGTTGACAAAACTACTAGATCTTGATCAATTGGGTAGCCTAAAACGCCTCTTGATTTCCATTTTGGCCATGATATATAATTAGATTAAATTCCTATAATTGCCTTTCTATCTCCGAAAAATTACTTGAAAGACAAGTAAATAATCATGAATAATCATCAACTGGCCGTCAACAAAGCGGACCTGGCCATATATGTATAAGAGAAGAGTGGAAAACAAGGGTGTTGAAGTTTCTGTTCTTTTTATATTTTCAAGAGAGACATGGAAGAGAAGAGAGATTTGAATGCACTAAAAGACTAACAGAGATCATTAATTCGCAAAAGGAGTAGATAATTAGGAAAGTTGGGCTGAACAATATTAATGTGACCCTCGGGAAAACCCTTGTTCTTGATGATTAGTTTTTACAGTGTTGTAGTTGTTGTTATTTTCTGAAAACTATGCAAAAAAAAAAAAAAAAAAATCCCATGTTCCCAAATCCTATAACATGTACTAAATGAAAATACTTTTATTAAATTAAAACTACATAGAAAAGTATGGAGGACATATATAGAGAAGGGATAGGTATAATAGTTGATCTAAAAATAGATAAATAAAACCTAGTCCAAAACAAAGAAAAACCTAGGTGATCTGTTAGTATATATCAGTGGAAGTTTAATTAGTTAGTACTGCCAGTTTCTAAACATAATGATGACACATATAGTGATAATATATAGAGAAAAGATGAATCCTCAAACCATTTCATATTAGCAGAAGTAAGAGAGTTCCAGCATCACAGAAGACTAATATTTCCAGAAATCAAAGAGACCAAAATCCAAAAAGAAAGTGGTAGAAGAAGAAGAAGAAGAAGAAAGAGTAGTGGCTACAACATCAACGTACAGAAGTAGAAGAAGAAACATGACCGCGGTGATGATACAGTCCATGAAATTTCCTGACCTTTTTATGAACGATCGATCCCAGAAGCCTCTCCCATCCAATGCAAAAACCTCCAACAAATCCCATAAATCGCCCTATCTGAAAGATCATCAGTACATTACATCAAACGCCCTCAAAACGGACCACGCGCCGCCGAATTCCCTGCCCACCCATCAACCGGCAACTGAACATTCGGCGGCATATTGAGCGGCATATTCAAGAAAGGAAAACCCGCAGACGGGTCTGAAAACGGGTTGTTCCCAATACCTCCTCCACCGCCACCGCCGCCACTTCCACCACCACCCGAGCCCTGCGACGCAGGAGGCTGTATCTGAAGCTGCTCTTCCTCCTCCAGCGGCAACCTCTCGTATGCAACGTTAGTAAACGACGCTGCGATGACGATGACCGGCCCTGCGGCAATCAATTCCCCCACCACACTCCCTCCCACCACATGCCCCTGCCCGCCAGCCAAAAATATGGTCAAGCTTGTCGCCCCAGGCGGAGCCGGCGGAGGCAGGAAAGATCCCGAGAGCGACAGTATCTCGAACCTCCCGTGGAGCGTAACTATGGCCCCCGCCGCCGCCGGCTGCCTGAGGGTGACATTGGTGACAGTGCCACTGCCACTGAGAATACAGATCCCGCGCTGTCGACGGCGAGCATAGGTGGCAACACAGTCAAACACGTCGCACCCATTCCCCACCTCCAGAATATGAGCTCTCAGCGTGTTTGCGCTCTCTCTGGTTATTATCACCGGCGGTTTCGGCTTGTTCTTGGACCCAGGTGGTCGTCCGCGGGGGCGCCGACCCCCGATGTCACCTGGGCCGGCTGCGTTGCCGGTGTTCACGAGGTCAAGCCCGTGGTGCGGGCCATCCTCTCCGGAGTACTGGCCGCCGTGGTTGTTGTCGTCCTCCGAATCTTCTTGTTGTTGATGATGATGTTGCTGCTGCTGCTGCTGTTGTATTTGGAGATTAAAGTCCGGCCTGTGGAGCTGGTGAACGTAACGAGAAGCAGTGCCTAAATCCAAACCAGCCATAGACACATCAAAGGGAAACAAAAGGAAAACAGAAAACAAGGAAAATATTAAAAATAAGCGAATTAAAAAAACACCTTAACTGTTATTTTTTTTAGCTTTTGTTTATTTTAAGGGAAGTGGGAAAACATTAAGAAAAAAGAAAAGAAAAAAGAAAAGAAAGAGAGAGAGAGAGAGAGAGTGATGGAAAGAGAGAGAGATAAGGAGCTCGGGAATTCGAGGCCTAGATTTTTTAATTTTTTTTTTTTGAGGAAATAAAAAAGCAACGACAAGAAGAAGGAAGAGCAAGATCGAGTACAGAGAAAGGGAAGGCGAGGAAGAAGGAAGATCGATGAGAGAGAGGTTTGGGAAGAGAAAGACTCAAAACGCAGTCATTTCTCTCACACGAAAAGTTTAAATATATGCGCTTAAAATAATAATTGGTTGAGAAATCTTTTATATTGCTTTCTTGTGTCGAAGGAGGAAGAAGGGGTCGTGGCATGCAACCCCAGTCGCATTTAGAGAGAGTGAGTTGAACGTACGCTATGCTTGCTGGGAACTTGAAGAAGGTGGTCTGGCAATTGGCATGCATTGATAATTGTTTAATATTCATTTAAAAAACTGCTAATTCCATTCTGTCTTCTTTTCTATTTTTTCACTCCCATCAAGTTGGAGAAAACTTTTTTAGATTAATTACTTCTCAAGTTTGAATCAAGGTTGTGTTATTTGTTTAGATAAATATGCAATAATAATAATAATAATAATAATAATAAAATTATGATTCTTAAATGAAAAGAATTTAAAATAACAAGGTTTTATATCCATTTTTATTTTAAGATTTATTTACATAGTTTTGTTAATTAGATAGAGTTTTGAGTGAAGGGCGGGCGCG
This sequence comes from Alnus glutinosa, assembly GCF_958979055.1. Taxonomy (NCBI): domain Eukaryota; kingdom Viridiplantae; phylum Streptophyta; class Magnoliopsida; order Fagales; family Betulaceae; genus Alnus; species Alnus glutinosa. Next base: position 23,158,672 of record NC_084898.1, on the reverse strand, counting down.
TGGAGTGTGAGCAGCGTTTGTTAATCCAATGACATAAACATATATATAAGGAAAAGAACCCTAGACGAGGTGGAGTTTGTGGGTGGGGATAGCCGATGGATGTTGGAGGTCATGAACTGAGGGTTGGACTTTGTGGGGTTCCAAATCTAACCATGGTTAAGGGTGAGGGGAAGTTGACTAGGTTGGGTTAAGTTGAAACGTGAGGAGGGGGACAAAGTTTTATAAAAATTACAAAAACGAGGGGAAAATGGGCAAGTGGGAGATGGTGCTGCGGCGGATGGGTCCCACTCTTGTCTTCTTCACCCACCCTGGACGGCCCTCTTCCTTCTCCTTTTAGCCGCTCCCATCCTAATTGCTTCATTGGCTCCGCTATCATGCTTCACACCCTATTATATCATAGAATGAACCCCCTTTGATTTTGTCAGAATCCAAGAACAAGCTTGTTCAATATATATATATACCTTAAGGTATGTATATTAGTTAATTACATCCATGTATGTTAAAGTCTTAATTACATCGATCAACATCACCATCCTCTCCATTAATTATCCCATTTCTTAGAATTTACACATAGTGTATAAATATCTGGCCGGCATCACATAATACACAATTAATACGAGGCTTAGAGTAATGTTAAAAACTACATTTTTATCTTATAATTATTCAATAATGCTAATGTGGGCAGACCTAACCAATATTTGGACCATTTCGACACATTATAGAATAACTAATGTAAGATGAAATTAAATGTGGTTTCTAATTATTATTTTTCTAAATTAATTAAGCTTAATTCTTATGTAATGTCCCTAACTCAACACGTACCTACTATGGAAATTCACACACATATGAGTATGGCATGAGATATTATAGATTATTAAGTTGAACAATAATTATTTACTGATTTAATTAATGATTTTAGTCACTTGATTCTAAGAGATCGAAATTAATCCAAACAATAAAGATGCAATTTGGATACTTTAAATTACAAAATGTTGCATGTACGTGTTGGAAGGTATTACTTAATGAATTTAGTCAAAGTTAATACTATATTAGGGTTAAATGGACTTAAAAGTTCAGATAATAATATTGAAATTTAATTTAGGCAGTGGAATCCTCGATCAATTTAGTAGCAATTAGAAAATCTAGTGATAGCACCCAATCCTAGCCTAGATCGATCTTTTTATTATAGAATGGTAATGGACATAATGATATATGTATTATCCGAGTGCATGTTTAAGTGTAAGATCGATTTACCCGAAATTTATTATTGATTTCCTTGTTAAATTATGAGATTGCTGTTATGTCCAAGTACAGACAAAGGTTGTCAGGTTGTTTTAAAATTGAGTTCTGTGTTGAGGACATAACCATACCTTGGGTATATATATATTATACTATATTTTATAATTTTAAATAATCTCTACATATATAATAATGGTAAACTAATAATATAATTTTTTGAGGTCTTTAAATACATTTTATATAACTAATTGACCAAATTAAATTCTTTATTAATTAAGCTAAGGAAAGCTGTAGTTGATGTTCTCATAATAAGTATTTGCAGTTTAATATGACAGAAGGAAGCATAAATAAAGTTGGTTCTCTTTTTGTTTTTTTTGTTTTTTTTTTTTAAAAAATTTATTTTTTGGACAATATATAAAAATTAAGTTATAATTATAGTTTCCTTATCTATGAAAAAGAAATCAATGTGAATTACGTACTTTGAAAACACCAAAACTTGAATGCTACAACCCGTGGGTGTTAATTCGAAATTTCCAAGGAGTCGGCTCGAGTAATAAAGCTTCGTTTGGTTCATGAAATAAAATCTTAGAATGAAATGATTATTCTTATGGAATATTTATTCTTTTATTTTGTAGGAGTTTATCCTTAGAATAGTTATTTTCATTGGAATAACTATTTCTTTACGTGAAAAATACCGATTCTTCTAAAAAAATGAGAGGAATAGTTATTTCAATATGAATGAATTACAATTTCCAGGAAAAAAAAACCACTCTTATTTTCTAATGTTCTTTCGATTTTTTATTTTTTATTTTTTAAAAAAAATTTCAAAAAAAAAAAGAAAAAGAAAAAACGAAACTCAACCCCTTACACAGTGGCTGGCCGACCACCCATTGTGGGTGGCACAGGCCACCCCCGGCTCTTTGGTGGGTACCAAACTAAAGATTATGAATAATCATTCCATTCCACTTTTCTTTTATTATTGGAAATAACTATTTTTTTTTTCTTCAATAGAATACTCATTCCGCAAACCAAACAAGGCCTGAGTGATGCAAAATCTGACACATTCCCTCCTTAAGCGAGCTACCGTTAGACTTGTGATAAAGATAAGTTCATCGCAGATGATTGGTGACAAGCAAAATCAGTGGCAGCTGGTTAAATGAGTTGATTATCTTTATTATCTTATCATTTCAATAAACGTAGTTGAAGTGTGATCAATTACTGAAGTACCAATGTTTATTATTTATGTTATCCTAGTAGTGGTTATCAAATAAGAGGTTGGTGCCTATATATCAATGTAACCGAGTTTATTTTAATTAATGAAAGCATTCATGTTTTATGCTAATTATCTTGAGATAAGATTCATCTTTTTGTAGTTTGATTCCTCTTGCTTTCGGTGGTGAGAGTTTACCAAACGCTATTAGTGGCCAGTAAGACTCTGTGCAACATGAAATTTATTTGTCTTTCTTTGGTTCTTTTTTCGTCCTGTATTGGTACGTCACTTGGCGCTGGTGCTTCATGAAGTATTAGATCTAAGGTTCTATCCTCTTGAGTGCAAACAATTATTTATGGCTACACCCGCAGTCAAAACCTCGAGTTTTACCCGACTCGTTTGGAGGGAGCACTTTGTAACGTGTCCTGAGAATCTAGTTGGGGCGAAGCTTCGAATTAATACACAGGTTATCAAACATATATATGCTTGCTCTTTGATGAGAGAGATAAAGAAAGAAGGAGCTCAGAAAAATGAATAAAGAAAGCGAGAGAGATCACATGATGAAAATGTTTTTTAAGGGTTTGGTTAGTCATTTTATATAGAAATCTAAAATGCATTGTAGATGCTCTAAGAAAAAGGTACTTTAATTTATTTACAATACCTAAGATAAATGGTTGAAAAAAAAGAAAAAAAAAGAACAGAAAATACATTTAATTAATATAAATGAAGACTCGTGCAACTCATGACATTGCGTAATTTTTCCACCCAAAGAGTTATTTGTTACATGATTTATTGAGGAGATGTTGAAGAGGTCTTGCTTTGGTATTCCCAAAGGCTAGCTCTTTGAAAAAACATATTGAGCTTAATTAGACTAGGACCTCGTCCTTGTGTTTAAAGAAGAGGTCCTCAAATTCGCCTTGGCCATTAAAAAGGCAGAACGCGTAAAATAACAGCTTAGGGCTTAGGAGGAATTGCTAGCTAGCTAGGCAAATATATGGACGTTCAAACTGAGAGAAGGTTCTTAAAGTCATAATACAGAAGACTAAAGAGGCCCGAAGTTCAAAGTTGGAATCAAAGAAGGCTTAATTTTCTTAAGAAAGATGGTAACTTTTACTTAACCTTGGCTTACCTAACTGAATCAAATTGCCAGTAAACTATAATATATATATTAGCTGTGACAAAATTCTATAAGCCAAGAATTCAGCGCACCAATAGCAACTTACAAATTGTTATCAAAGATTAAACAATTAATTTATATTCTACAATCTAAACATTTGACAATTGTAACCACGACTCAAAATTTCAAACCGACCGGCCATATGCGGCAATTGGAGGCATTGAAATTTACCATTGATCAATAGCATAGTGTCTTAAGTGAATAAGGGTCCATTTGGTTTTCATACGTGCGATTTAAAAAATAGAGTTTAAGTGGGCCGGCTTTGAATGAATGCCATTCAAAGAGTAGCGACCTAAACAGTAATATTCGAATGGGGTTTCAAATGGGCAAACAAATTTCAAATGTATATTGGCTAATTAAGGTTTTGGTTCAGTCATTATTACATTTCTTTTTCTTGTTCTTAAGTTTCAATTAGTATATTTTCTTATTTAAGAGATTATGATTTTGGGATTACAAATATATTAGGGATAACTTCACATAAGGATATCAAATTATCGCGTGTTTTCAATTAAGGGTACTGATGTAGCAAAACTGTCGATTGGGTGTTTGCAATTATCAAAACCGTGCAATGTCGGGTATTCTGTCAGGTTCCGCTGTTAATCAATGACAGAATACCCATCACGTGCGACCTACATGATTTTTTAAGCAAAACTACGTGATTTGTTAATATAATTTTATTGCTTTGCATATTTTGATGATTATATGTGTAGTTGCTTATTTTATAATTGACTGTGAGATTAACTTTTTAAAATTGTGGTATTTTTTGTAAAGCACCTATTCACCCCCTCTACGTGTTGTTTGGGGTCAATTGGAAAATTTCATGTTTACACATAACCTCCTTACCATTGTCGCAATAAAATTGTCATTTTTTATGTTTTTTTTTTTTCTCTTTATAGCTAGATTCAAGGAATTCAAAGAAAGCATATTCTTCTCTCTTTTTTTACCTTGGCAATGTTTCTAACCATAGGTAGAGCTAGAGGTGGGTGAGGGGGCAAACTGTGTTTCTCTCACACATGTGACACATCTCTTCAAAGTTTTCAAAGTGCTTAAAAATCCATGCCCAAGGGAACTAGCTAGCTATTGTGCGGCCGGTGGAGCTTAGTAAAAAAAGTAGTTATTGTGCCTAGAATAGAACGAAAAAGTTAGCCCTTTTCCCCTTCCCATGCACCCACTAGGCAGCCCATGTCCATAGTATTTTTTGGTCTCAATTTCGTAGTTTTGCACTTTAATTTTACTGCATATTGTTTATCTCTTTCTTGAAAATTTTCAAGTATATATGTAACTAAAATTTATATTAATTTATTTTTTAATAATTGTTGATATATATAATTACCAAAGATTATAGAAAACAATAATTCTATGGAGTCCCAATCGAATTCTAAATAAACTCGTACGTGTTGAGGTAGGTTTAGTCAATCTACTAGTAGATTATTGCTTAAGATTTTTTATTTTATTTTATTATTATTACCATCCTAATGGTAGAGACCAAATTCGAAGACTATCAGCAATGTAAAAATTATTTACATTTATATGTTTTAAATGATAATTAGTTAAATTTTGTTGGATTGTTTATTTATTTCGCTAGTTATATTCTTTAATTTTTTTAATCATTTTTTTTTCAACTCTATCTTTTAATCTTACACCATCATATAAACCAAAATTCTGGTTTCACCACTGTAATTTCTATCCTCATAATTAATTCTTAAGCAATATATTAGGATGGCATCAAATTAAAGGTGTTATATATAGTAGCTGTAGGATTTAAATTCGGGTTAACTCTTCTTAATTAGGTGCCTTAAACCAACTGAAGAGCTACTCAAACACTCTTAGTTCTAGTAATATTTTTCCATTCATTCAAGTCAAATTATGCAGCATATTTGTTTGACGTACGGTACAAATATCTAATCAAAACCTTGTTGGTCAAATATCTAATCAAAATCGTTTTCAAGGGGTAGCTCAATCTGTTAGGAACCATACTTCATGAAGCGGAAGTTACTAGTTCAAATCTCTATTTCCTCGATCTCTTGTGTGGACAATTTAAAAAAAAAAAAAAAAAAAAAATCTAATCAAAACCTCCATTAGAAAAACTTAAATCCACCCATATAATTGGAAGATGTATTGCCTTTTTGCCTTTCTAAAATATTGGGTAGGGATCAAAAGAAGGGAGCAAGGGAATGAGTAGTGGGGTTTATTGGCTTTTGTTAAACTAATTAATTACTCTACAATATGCCAAGTCATCAGCTAATTATCAAATTTAAAAACTATAAAAAAAAAATTGGAGATCTCCCCTAGTCTCTCAAAAAGCAAATCCCAACTTCTGCTTTTAAATTAAGCAAAACTCAATATTTTATTTGATCAAACTTTGTAGCAATTATTAGGTGAATTAAGTTATAAATTAGGATTAACTGTAGCACACAAATATATTAATTACCAATGCATTATATATATATATATATATATATATATATATATATATTTAGGATCTCTTCTAGTCTAAATCTAATCAAAACCTTTGGAAACATGTATACATATATATATGTACTTTTTTAGAGCTAGCGTTGCTTCAAAATTAAAAATATCTAGCTGAAACATCCTCGTACTATTTTACTACCCAATCTTTCTTAAGAAAGAGATTGATGTCTGAATGTTGGTGATCAATTCAAATTAAACCGAACCAAAAACAAGTACACAACCATATATAAATATATATATAATATGTGGCTTTTTAATTAAGTGTGCAGATGTATGATCTGATTAAGAAATGTTAATTTGTTTAATTAGTTTTCAACTGATTGCTTTTTTGCACGAGCGTCGTTTATGTAATCATGGTCAGGAAGAATTCGTGACTTGCTTTTCTTTCATCAACAAGGATCAATTTAATTAGCACGGAAATCCTATTTACAAGGCTTCAGAATTATTATAATAATGAAACCTTTTTCCCCCTTATTAAAGCAAAACGAGTGGCCTAGCTTAGCTTATTTGGTCCATCCCCTTTTTAAATGAGAAAACTAAACAAATTTATCTTATTAAGTCTTCCTCGATCACATTATTATATGCACTTTGAAATGATTGCAAAGGAAGTAGATCGATAAGATGTCATCTAATCAAACCCATACAATTTCTACACCCCATTTTTAGTTTCTTCTATAGAATCATCTAATTAAATGGTAACTAAAATAAATAAAATTTCCAAAAATAACACTATATTTTCATACCCATCTTCATTTCTTCTACATAACGGTATGTTGATTAATGCTTTTATTTATTTATTTATTTATTTATTTTTATGGGAGAACTTCACTTAAGGGTGCCAAACTTTCACCATTTTTGAAAGAAGATATTTGAACTTCAAACCGTCTCAATCTAAGGTATCAATTTTTCGGAAAGTCTCAATTGGGGGTCTTCCGTTAGGATTTTTCGTTAAATCCTATCAAAATTCTTAAAATACCCCTCATGTTTTTTAGGAAAAAAAATTGCTAGGATTTGGGTGTTGGTTAGAATTTAATAGAATTTGCAAAATTAATACACATGCCTAAATCTTTGAAAATTTTTGTAATTTTTTTTTTTTTTAAAAAAATAAACACATAAATATTTTGAGAATTTTGATAAGATTTAACAGAAGACCACTAATTGAGATTTTTTGAAAAATTGATATCCTAAATTAAGATAGTTTGAAGTTTAGGTATCTTCTTTAAAACATGATGAAAGTCCAGTACCCTTAAGTGAAGTTATCCATTTACTTATTTATTTTTTATTTTAAATTTTTTTTTTGATGTGATATAAATGTAAAAATAAGTTGTGTTAATTTTTTTTTTTTTTTTCAAAAATATCTTTAACTCAAAGGCATGGGCCAATTAAAGCGCGTAAAGAGAACGCTCTTTGAAGTGCAGAGCAAAGTTTGGTGATCAGAGTTGTACGTATGCTTGTGAGAGAAGTTGAAGTACTACTTGAAAGGACCCAAACAAAGATTTTAGAAAACGAATCACAAATGTCAAATCCAATTCTTGGATCCACGTAACCTCAACGCAGACTAAGTTTAAAATACCATTTCGTACTCTTTGAAGTATATACTACTCTACCTCTCGTCCTCTCGTGTGCCCCAAAGGACAAATTTATATATGTTTTTTCCTCTCTACCCAAGAAGATACATACACTTAATTACTTGCATTAACATTTTTGAAACGTTATTGATTAGTTAAATTTTACTTTAATAATAATAATTAAAAAAAAAAAAACACCAATTGGTCAATATATAATTAAGTACTCATTTTTTTGACAAAGACACTTTGACGAGGAAGCCTTAATTAAAGAGATATTTTGTGCCCATGGTTTCTTGAATGAGGATTGTTACACTTACAACTCATTTTACACTCTTAACTTTTTAAGTGTCAAGAGCCACATCAGAATTCCACTACCCCTCTTCTTTTTTATTTTTTTGTTATTTTATTGTGTGGCTCACTCCTGGCATCATTTCGAATGAACGGGTTGGATCATTGGAATTGCAAATCAAGAAATTGTAGGGGATTTCAATCTATTTGGAACTCCATTATGTTTGGTTGGGAAATTGTGTTGTTTGGTTAGGACTTATATAAATATGTTGGAATTCTCCTCTTAAAGAAGGTATGGACTTTTAATTTTTTTTCCTCTTTCTTTTTGTATTTTGGAGAGAATGAATAAATAATTGGATGCCGGGTGCATTTTAAAGGCCATCAATTAAAATAGATAAAATAACTTTTGATTAGCTATTTTATATAGAAATTCGACCAAGTCATTGAGGATGCTCTACAAGATGCCTGTGGAGACTCAACTCCCCTTTAGTTAACTTATTGGGACACTTTAGTTTGTTACCTTTTCCAAGTACATTTTTTGTGCATGCAATTCTCTAACATATAAGAGCACTCACATCCAGCTATTTAAATGCTATTTAATTTTGCTAGCCGTGAAGCAAAACATGTCAAACAAAAAGTGATGCATGTATCGCTAGCTAAACTAACAAAAAATACTTGTTGAGTACTGCTACAACTTGTTGAGTACTGTAAAGATGTTCAAATTGGGCACTTCTACTTACGTTGGATCCCAATTCGTTTGACTCAAGGAAAAGTCTATGCATATCCGGGCAGTAGTCCTTATCCATCATGGCACTCAACCAAGATTTCAAGAAGCTAGCTACCTGTACTTGCCTAAATCCAAATCCTACTCAAGTGGTTTCCTTTTTCTCCCCAACCCCAACTTTCATTTTTTCTACGTGGCTTCTAGCTAGGCTCTATCTCTATCTCTCTCTCTGTCCCTCGAGTCTCGATCTCTATCCATTTGTGTAAAAAAATAGAGAGAACGAGCAAGTGGGAGAGGTTTACTGGGGTGAGTAGTAATTGAGGGAGAGAGGGATCACGTGAGGTCCCATGTCAAGAAGGCAGGAGCTTGGGGTTAAGGGGGCACCGTATAGCTGTCGGCCACGAGGCAGCTCTGTCATTTTCCATTGGGAATTGGTCTCTCTCTCTCTCTCTCTCTCTCTGAAATTTCAACCGCTTAAATCCCGGGTGTCCTTTATTAATGTGCCCTCCTCTTACCTGCCCCTAATTCCCATCTCCACACTCCTTCTGCCGGCGCGTGGATCCCATGCTCCGGTGGGATCGCAGTTTTAACTCTTAAAACGTGCCAAGAGACCACACAGGTGTGTGTTAACTAGCGAATAAAAGGGTTTTCGTGAGTGTTTTTGTCAGCTTTATATTCCTGTCTTGAGCGGTAAACTGGTGCGTGGGGTTCCGAAGGGTCTTTTTGCTTTGCTTGGGGCAGAGATAAAGCCTGTGTCTTTCACAATCCTAGAAAAGGCCCCCGGAATTTTAGGCAAACCAGAGAGGTTTTCTGTCTGTCTCTCATCAGTCTCACGCACAGTCACTCCACCGGCTCTCACTCTCAAACAAACACCACCTACGCAGCATGTAGCATCGCTTTGATTTCATAAAAGACAAACCCACGAGGGATAACCTTCAAAACAAACAAAGAGGCAAAAGAAAGAAGTCAAAGACAGTGAAAGCAAAAGCCAGGTAGCCAATCAATCCCTTGACTTGTTGATTAGACCCAGTCCATCCTTGGAAGATCCACCAACTCCCACCCCCCGTATCCTCCTCGTGTCTACATCATCATCTCTCTCTCTCTCTCTCTCTCTCTCAAATGTCAAATTCAATAGAGAATGCTTCTGGGGGAGTTCCTTCTGGCTCGGACTGAAACAGGTTTGGGCAAACATGTTAGGACATCTTCCCTTATTCACGGGCTGGAGCCCCTAAGAGATGCCGTGAGGCGTGAGCCACTCTTGCATGGGGTCATTTCTCATGCTTCCTGGTCTCTAGGTCTTTCTTGTTTCCAAACTGAACTACATCTTTTAAATATGAAAAGATATTTATAAAAATAACGTTATTTACTAAACTGATATGAAATATAACATAATTTAAAAACATCATCATGTCATTTTAATTGTATGGTAATTTTTTAAATAATATGATGTAAATTAAATTGGTCGTGGCCCGGTGTACGGGGCATGGGGCATGGGGCACGGTGTATGAGGGAGAGTAAGAATGTTTCATTTAAATTATCATGATTATTATTTTTTTTTTCATAAAAAAGAAGAAGTATTTTCTTCAATGTAATTGCTGAATTTAAAATGTATATTATCAATTTACGGCGACTTTTACATACAAAATAACTCCTTTCATAATGCGGCGTAGTGATGATATTTCCAAGTTTGATGGAAATGATGGTTGTTTTTCGTTGGAAGGAGAAATTAATTAGTAACTAAATTTGAAATTGCAGGTTTCGTTAGGTATATTCTATTTAATTGTTTGTATAATAACAGGCATTTTTGCATGTTATATACACGTTTTTGTTAAGCTTCTATACGAATATATTATTGAAAGTAACTTGTACGTTACTTAATTAATTGCAGCATTCATTCCGAATATGGCTTAAAGTTTTTTTTTTTTTTGAATAATCATCTATTTTATTGAATAAAATTCAATTACCTATTGGCATAATGCTCCTTATAAATAATACCGGCCACATACAATTTGGAGTTTTTTCAACCCAAACTCTATCTATGACACACAAAATAGTCTTTTTGGCTATAGTATGAGCGGTTGTGTTCGCATTCCGCTTGACATGGTCAATGATCTAAAATCTCAACTGGCTCAAGTTGACGTTGATTCCATCCACGATATGTCTAAACTTATTTTAATTCTTGCATGGTGCTTTAATCGCATTGACAATTTATAGAGCATCTCCCTCCAATACAATATCCATAAAACCCAGTTCCTTACACAAATCCACAGCATAACTTCAACAACAACAGGTTCGACCATAACGTTCATTGTAGTACTACGTGCAGCTAGAACGACACCCTCATGATCACAAACAACAATTCCAATTCCAATATTGGATCTCGTTCTTTTAATTCACAGCTGCATTCCAATTAACTTTATACATACTTGTAGGAGGAGTCTGCCATAAAAAGGAAGACTCTATAGGGATAGAACTGTTGGCATCTAAATCATTTGCGGTTGTCCTCCGGAATATAATTCATCATTGGCGTAATGTTGTGAGCATAACTTTTTGGAAGAAAAAAAACTTTACTAAATTTTAGTGACAAGAATAAAATTAATTGTTACAAGCAATATTAAAGAGTATAATGAAATAAAGTACTTAATAAGGGAATTCCCTTTGAAACCCACTAGGTTGGAAACTGTCTTGGTTATGATCACAGCTAAGACAGTTTCCAACATTCCAGTTGGCCAAATCTGTATTAATCCAGCCAATTAAGTTATAGCTCTAAACTTAAGTTACCTGTGGGTAAATTAAAAACAGTCACTAAATTCACAAAAAAAAGAAAAAGAAGTCATTAATGCTTTTTAATGTGTAAAGGTCCCGTGCTTTAAAATTTACAATTAAATGTAAATGTGAAAGTTAACATTTAATATCAGTTTAAACTTTTTGAATAGTTGTTAATTCCACATGGTATTAGAGTAGAGATCATGATGAGTTCAAACTTTGTCTATGTAATTTACCTTCAATTTCAATTAAATATCTCAAATATTGGTTTAATTTATTAAGAAAAAAAAATTTAAACTCAATAAGTGTTAAAATATTAATTAAATGATTAAATTTACCATTTTCTATCAAAGTTTTTAGAATAAATAGTAATTTGACACTTATTATTTATTTATTTATTTTTATCAATTGACAATCTCAAATAATTGAGAGCACTAGGTTATGAATCTTGCAAGAAGAGACGAAATTAGAATTTTTTATCTGAAAGGGCCAAAGCATTAAAGAGGGCTAAGTTTAATTTTGAACAGAGACCAAACTAATTTTTAGGCAAAAAGAAAAATATTTTAACTATTAACTATATAATATGTATATTCAAAACAAGGGGCCGGAGTGGGGGCATGGTCCCCTCGCCGATCCCTACATAGCTCCGTCACTGCTTCCAAGCAAGGCCTTCCACATAGTGTAAATACACGCGCTAATTTGTCGTCTTTTGACATAAAATAATAACAATATCTTAATGATAATCTTGATGATAACATCATCTACACCAATAATACTGCATTATCACATTAATGCGTCTTTGGACACCAAAGCCATAATTAGCTCCCTCTAATGTATCTTTAAATCCGAGATCCCCCACAATCTCTTGTCTTGACAATATAAAACTTATTTTAATAAAATTTCAGACTTTGCCACATTGCTACCAAAGGTTTGCTTGATTTGTAAATTTCACCAGATAATTAATTAATTCATAACTTTCAACTGTCTCGGGTGATATTTTCCTATGCTTCAAGCCCGCCCAATAGGCCAATAGGATAAGATCTCTTTGTTAATAATTAGTCCAAGTAGTACTGATTAATTTTTTAATAGCTCATTTTGAAATTAATTAATTTCATTTAAATATTAGTGAGTTACAAGGTTATTGGAGCGAAACTATAACTATATCAATTCATCTTTTCTTTTAGATAACGAAATTATACGATAGCTTAATTTGAAGACCTTTTTTTTCATAGCTTTTGGTTATAAGCACTTGTATTATATATATATATATATATATTTTATGTCTTTTCTATATAGTGCCTAGCCAACCTAGGATAATTAATTTTGGACCAATCATTATATGAACAGGCGCACTTCCTAGTTCTGTAGACACAAGAATCCATTTTCCTATTATAATAATAACATGAAAAACTGCAGACATACACGGATGGATCTATTTATAATGAATTAATTAGGATCTTCTCTTTTTAAATTCAAGTTTTTTTTTCAAATATAAATAGTACTATTTATTTTAATAGTTCTCTCTTACACAGTTACACTAGAAAAGATTAATATATATAGAAGATAAATAATTACATGCAACCCACGTTCAAAACAGTCTCATTAGTTTTATATATATGTTGATAGACAAAAAGAACATATGGATCAAAATTACTATTTACAAAGGTCAAATATTAAACTATATATGCCGGCCACAGGTTCACAAAAAGTGGTTCATGAAATATTTATCAAAATTAAAATGAAGGCTGGTGATTCTTATATTAATAAATAAGCAATTAATTAAAGTTTAACAAACAGTAATTGTTCAAACTCGGTAAATTAATCTTCACTAGATATTGTAAACTACCTAATCCGGCCTCTTGAACAATCATTTTCTTTCCATTTCTTCTTTTATGACTGAAGTGATCATCTAAATTTTATAAAAGACATAAAATAAAATAATTCAACAAGAAGGGATAAATAAAAAATAATAATAATGAGGAGATGCATCAGCGTAAGTATCTAGGGCATAACATCAAAGAATTAAATTAAGAAGTGTTGGCCGTTGCAGAAGCACAAAGTTTATGCCCATACGGCCGTGACTGAATTAAGCTCTCTAAATTCAACTCCACCTTTATATATATATATATATATATATATATATATATATATATATATATATATATATATATATATATATATATATATATATATATTGTGATTATTCAATTATTTATTTACTTATTTGATTTAGTTTTTTACCTTCCTCTTTCGTGCATGTCCATTTCATTTACTTGACGGAAATATAGTCAAATAATAAAGTGGCATATCTGAAATTTTATTATAACTTGATAGTGACAAGGTTCAAACAACTGGACGCAAGAGTATTAAAGATTACAAGAATTAATTGGACGAAAGGATATTGCAAGGATTTTACAAAGTAGAAATGCTAGTAGTGATTGCTCTCAAGTTCACTCTTAAGTTTGCCATTTAAACCCTTGTTATATATATATATATATTTCCAATGGCCATGTAACTAGCCCTAATTTCTTGACCATGGCTGAAAAAAAAAACGTGTATATTATGCTTATTTCCTTTCGCTTTGTATTTGATTGACTTGTATAATTTAGATTATACTCATAAGACAACTCTAAATTCTTCAAATTAAGCTTCTGAAAACATTCATGCCGGCCATTTTGGGAAATAAATTAGGGTATATATACCTTTTGCTTCAGAAAACTTGATGTTTTTTCATCTTTCAGAGTTCTTCAAATATCTTATATATATATATATATATCTCCTATAAGCTTCTGAAAACATGCCATGAGCAACTGTACACTGCAATCAAATATTGATTAGTTGTAAACCCTTTTTCGAAATAACTCAAAGATCAACATCACATTGACAAACACAGCCAAACCATCTTTTTGAAAAATGCTCGCACTAAAGCCAACTTGTAAACACAATATAATATTCAATCAACGATAGTAAATTAAATAAATTTTCGTTGTTCTTTTCAAAGTGGCCCTACGTACTAGCAAGTAGTGTAAAATAAAACAAAAACATTGTCTAAACCGACGCATTATCGCATAGATTCCTGTTGTTTGAATTTAATTAATTTAATAGAAGAAAGTTAACGAGAAATCGTGGGTACAACACCATGATTATGAGCGGCCCATGTGGCTGAAAATGACAGCATTTTCGCTTTATTATCATATGGGACGGGCTCTATCTTCTCAACTTGCGTAGCTCTTCAACGTCAATTATCCGTTTATTTAACCTTTTTTCTTTTGTAATATCTCCAATATTCCAGATCTATCAGCTCCATGTAGGCATGGCAATTCGGGTTGTTGTGTCAACCCATTTAGTTGGCGTGTCAACCCATCGGGTTAGCGTGTCAACCCATTTAACTAATTTGGTAAAAAATGTGTAATTATCGCGTCATAAATATGTTATAAACGGGTTGATGAGTCATAAACGGGTCATAAATAGGTTGGTGGGTCATAAACAGGTCATTAACGGGTTATAAACGTGTCATAAACGGGTTATAACCTAAACTCAAACCCTATATATTCGTGTCGGATTCGCGGGTCGTGTCAAAATTGCCAAGCCTAACTGCATGCCACCAGAATGGCAGCCCACCTCATTTATGTCTTCCTTGAGGCATCGATCGGAGCCTGGCCAATCGAAAAGATCGTCGGCATCCGCTTGATACATCCCACTTTCACTAGCAAATTATGGCACAAAAATTAGAACAACTAAAGTGTATATATATATATATATATATATATATATATATATATATATATATATATATATATATATATATATATATATATATATATATATATATATATATATATATATATATAATTTTCAAGCGGAGCAGTTTGTACACTTAATTGTATTTCTATTTCTTCTGAGATACAAATGCCAATTTTAATTTTTTGGTTTCTTGGGGTTGCCCAAGTGGGTATTCTCCCCCACATATATTGTTGGTTGAGGCTCGAATCTCAGTACATATATTAATGCATGATTAACTGGACGTCTGTACAAAGTTTCTAGCTTATAAGTATAAAAAAGAACCAAATTTAACACATGAAGACATGCATTAGTCAACTGTGACTAAAGATAGAGTGCATGTCTTAATGAGAAGGAATCGGCTATTGGGCTTCACATGGTCCTAATGTTTATCCATTTATGTAGTGGAGTAGCATAAACCTAGCAGCTTTCGGCATCTATATATGCTCCCTGCAATTAATGTGTACGTCACCCCTTTTAATGTGAATCCTAGAATGTAGGACATGGTAAGGGAGTTGTGTTGGTTGTCCCATTAAGTATGGATTGCTTGAACTACCGCTTTCAAAAAAATTTCTTTTCCCGCCTGCTATAAAAACTTCACTTTTCAGTTATTGAACCTCTTTCCAACCCTATCTTTAATGCTTTGGAAAGAATTGAGTTATAGATTTTCCAATTAAAGAGGGTAAACCAAGATATTGATCATACCGTTGGGCCTCTTGCAATCTTGAAAGGTGAAGGATTTCGGATTTCTTCTCAAAGCTCGTGTTTTAACTGAAAGAAATGGAGGTCTTCTGAAAATTAAGCTTCTGACCGGAAGCAGCTTCATATATACCAAGAATACGAATCAGTTGACGCCATTCAACAGAATTTGCCTTACAAAAAGCAAACTGTCATCTACAAAAAAAAGGTGACTCAATTTGGGCCCATGTTGTGAGGTGGGAACCCTAGTGATACTTCCATTACGCTTTGCTTGTAAAATCAAAGCACTAAAGGCCTCTGCACAAAAAAGAAACAAGGGGATAACAGGTTTCCATCAACCAACACAGAATATGAGACCGAGCGAATACAAGCCATAATCAGACAAATCCATCAAGAATCAAATCCTAGTCTTCTCATAACTTCTTCTAGAAAATCTCGTTTCACCCTATCGTAAGCTTTACTCATGTCGAGTTTAATACCCATAAACCTAACCTTACTCTACATTCTGGTTTACATAGTATGCATGGTCTCATTAGCAACTAATACATTGTCAGTAATCAGACGCCCAGGGATAAAAGCACTCTGATTTAGAGAAATGATATATGGCATAACCACCTTAAGCCTATTAGTCAGCACTTTAGAAATCAACTTATATAAAACATTACACAAGCTAATTGGTCTAAAATCCATAACATTAATAGGACTATTCTTCTTTGGGATCAAGGCAATATGAGTTACATTAATACGATCATCTAAGACACTAGAGTTGAAAAAATATAGAGCAGCATTACAAACCTCTTGATGGATAGTTCCCCAATTTTGTTGGTAGAGGCTAGCAGAAAAACCATCTGGCCCTGAGGCTTTTAGTGGCTGCATCTAGGACAAAGCTACGCTGATATCTTCCATAGTAAATTCCGCAAGGAGTTCTTGATTCATGAAAGGGGTAACTTTCCTCTCAATAACTTGAGTGCATTCTTCCACTAACAAATTATCCCCTACTGAGAAGATATCCTAAAAATACTGAGTAAATGCTACATCAAGTTCTAGTTGGGTTGTGCACAGCCTCCCATCTTCGTCCTCTATTTGCAGAATATGATTTCTCCTGCTCCGTTGATTAGCACAAGCATGAAAATTTTTTGTGTTACGATCTCCCTACCTCAGCCAGGACTTCTTTGCTCGTTGTTCCATCTTGTGTCCTCCTGTTTCAACAATGAATGCAACTCTTCTTGTAAACGCATCTCCGACTCTCCCAAATGGGGGTTTTCCTGCATTTGAACCATCTGTAGCTCCTTTATTTTGGATTTTGTTAGTTTTTATCAATTTTTCAACTAGGTTACATTTTTTTCATACCCACTGTTGCAGAGCCCTCTTGTAGCCTTGAAGTTTCCATTAATTATATTCCACTGCCTCCCACAAACTATTTTCTCCTTCCAAACTTTTTTAACAAAAGCTGAATGATCCTTCTCTTTAGTCCAGCAAGCTTCATAATGGAACCTTCACAATTTTTTCCAGCGGAGAGCCGAAGAATGGGAAAAAGTGACTGGGATGGGGTTATGATCCAAGTAGCGCCTAGCTAAAACTTGAACCTCAGTGATATCATAAACCTCTGCCCATGCTGAGTTGGCCAACCCCCTATCCAACCTCTCCCATGCACATAGCTACATTTCCATCTCTACCATTAAACCAGATATACTTTGGTCCCCTAAAACCCAAGTCAAACAGCCTACAATCATCAAGAGCTTGTTGGAAAGCCTCCATTTGGCTTCTGGAATAATAACCTGAGCTTTGTTTTTTGGCATTGTAGAGGATTTCATTAAAATCTCCTATACAGAACCACGGTTCTGGTTGCATCCGAGCCAGTAGTCTCATAAGAGACTAAGCTTCTGGTCTTTTTGCAAGTTTAGGATGGCCATAAACCCTGAAAATTTCCATAATTGAGCATTAGCACCAAGTTGAACAATAGGATATATTGATATGCCTACAACTATTATTTTGTATATCTACCACCGTGTCTGACTTCCACAAGAACATCAGCCCCCACTCTTCCCCTTACAATCTACCGTGAACACATGATCGTTACCAATCTTATTCCTCACAAAACTAGATTTATTCTACATCAATTTGGGCTTACCTAAGGGTAACCTATGCCAAGGTTGGGAGTGTTACAACAATGATTAATTAATTAGTTGTTGGGTAAAATCCATAAATCTCTTCAACCTACAATTCGATTGACATTGTCTCCCATAAAATTTCAATTTAGACAATGTTTCTCTCCAAACTACCAAAAATTGTCAATGTTTCCCCCAATGATGAAAATATCCTTAATAAAATAAAAAAAAATACTAAAAATTCAAAAAGAAAAAGAAAAAGAAAAAAAAGAAACTATTTTAACTCTCTCTCTCTCTCTCTCTCTCTCTCTCTATATATATAGTGGTGCAAGACTAGCTAGGCTTCATTCCGACAGGTACTAATTGATTAAATTGAGCTTATCACACCTTCTTTTCTTTTCTTTTCTTTTCTTGTTTCTTTTTTTTTTTTCTTTTCTGTACAAGTTATATTTTTTACAATGAAGAAATTTGTAGCGATTAGATGACATTGGCGATTCCCTAAAGCTTTAAATATAAAGTGAATCCAAAGAAATTAACCAAAAACAATTAAGCACTACTAAGCTAATTAAAAAAAAAAAAAAAACCCAAACTTTTATAATTTTTCTTTTAATTTTTAAATTTTGCCACCCTTGATTTGTATATATATGTTCTATATTTATTACGTTTCACTCATGCTCCCAAACTTAACACTTGCATGCAATATTACAAAATTAATTATCTAAGAGGATAGCGGCAAATATATACATAATAAAATGGGAAAAATACTCTTCATCAAGTCTCATGAGTTTGAGCTTTTTTTAAATTAGTACCTGAGATTCAAAATTAATCAAATTATTGAATTGATCTATTTTCAAATCACTCACTCTGTCACACTTCCGGTTTAATTTTATGACCAAATGTTACATTATAAGTACGTACCCAATAGTATTGCGAATGCTACATCATAAAATGTCACTTAATTAAAAAAAGCCCCATCAAGTCATCGACAATGATGATTAAAAATAAAATAAAATAAAAACCGATCAAAGAGCACTATAAGAATTTGCTTCATTAGCGTCGAGCTTATTAGCGGCAACTCAAAAGTCGTCGCTAATAAGGGCTTATTAGCGTCGACATTTATGTTGTGGGAGAGGCGTACAGGTCATGAGGCTACCCTTTCATATAGATGTGAGGGTAAAAAGGTCAAGCCCCAAGGATGGGAAGAATAATTTTTTTTTTTTTAATAAAAAAATCATATGGATTTCATATATATATATATATAGAGAGAGCACTCGACTACCCCATATGCTCTTTGTGATGCTTAATGAATAGACAAAGTTGAACATATTCTGGATTCATACTAAAAGCCAGGAGTTGGTGCTTAATTGAAATTAAAAATTGATTAGGCTCATGATGCCACTCGATGCAAAAGTTTGAACAACTCTTTTGGATAAATATTGAAAGCTAATGGTGTTAACATCAAATTAAAATTAGTGTGATGACTTAATCTGATTAAAGGGACTTCAGACACCTCAACTATGCATATATGCCATGGCTTCTTATGTCATGTGTAGACTGACCTAAAGCACATTTTTTTGGATTTTGACCTAAAATCTCCACCTCTAACTTCTTTGAATTATATAAATAGTTAAATATTATGCCTAGAGTACTATATATTGTCGATCATATGGCTTTTACCGTAATTGAGAATTGATACATATAATTTTGGGGCACTTCTTGTGCTGCTATCAAGTCTTTTTACAAATTAAGTGGCCGTCTATAATTGATAAAATTATTAAATTAAAAATCAAAATTTTCAATTTAATTAATTAGTAGCTAACTTGTTACCAATTAATACATTCTTAATTATTTCACTAATTATGGACTATCATATCAGTATGAATAAGAATTATAATAAAAACTGGAGTAATGCTGCTCTTCACATGCACCGGTTGACATGATGTATTTTAGGTAACTTTTTTTATTTTATTTTATTTTAAAGTGATGCAAATGAGAAGTCATGCATGCACTTAAAACACGCTATGTCAACTAATATGAAATGCATGTGTCACTACAAGAAACTTGCACATTAGTGGCCAAATTATTAGCGGTGACACCAAAGTTGCTTTTAAAGATCACTCTTTAGCGGCGACATTTAGAGGTCGCCGCTAATAGTCAATAATTAGCGGCGACTTTGTCGTCACCACTAATAGTGGTCGTAAATTTAAGATAGATCATTAGAATGGATAGCTTTGCTATTTGGTTAGGATTGACCCTCCCAACCATGACATGTATATGAATACCTGTTCAGCAAAATTTTTGTGGTTCTTGGCTCAATTTCAATTTCTTGACAAATATGAGATGAGTCTTGATCTAGTTCTTTCGATCACTTTCATATCCTTATAACAAACTTTAATACCAATGATTACCTTTTGTATAATCATTACAATTGGTTTTTAATGATATGGTGTGAAAATATTGTATAATGTAGGAGTTTAATGGTAAGTTTGGCCGGTAATTATATATAATGATACCCAAAAATATATTTTTGGAATTTTTTTAATATCGGTCAAGTATTGGGTTAGAATTATTTTTGCGGCGTGCAAAATTATTATTAGCAGCAACACATGTCGCCACTATTCACCAAGCATTAGCAATGACCCCAACATGTGGCCACTAATAGTCATTTGCGTCCGACTATCACCAACGATCGCATTAGCGGCGACATGTGGGTTAGAATTATTTTTGCGGTGCGCAAAATTATTATTAGCAGCAACACATGTCGCCACTATTCACCAAATATTAACAACGACTCCAACATGTGGCCACTAATAGTCATTTGCACCCGACTATTACCAACGATCGGATTAGCGGCGACATGTGGTTGGTAATGGCGACCAAAAGCTCATTGTGGCCGCTAATAAGGAAGTATTTTTGTGGTGTGTATAAAAGATCATGGAATAGCATTAATTTCAAACATTTTTCTTATGTATAAATGGTTGAATTAACCTTGGGCGGATAGATATGATGTGATATGAGGCCCAAAAGATAAAGCCTACCCTGGTTGAGAATTGTAGAAATGCCTTAAAACATTTAGGTCGAATATAGTAGCAGCGTGAATCACGTGCACCCAAATTTTCAATTGCATGTGCGACGAAATTCAGCAGAAGCTCCAAAAAGCCAAGAGCCATATTAACGTTCAAAGTCTGCCATGTGATCAAGTGCGGTTCACGAGACCCGAACATCAATGACTTTGCCATGTGCTGTGAGTTTAATATATTCAATTGCTTTCACACTCGATCGATCTCACGTGACATACCTGTGCTCCACCTTTAAGTCGTTTACTTAAGTATACCACCTGCCTGCTAGCTATAAATTTTTTATTCACATTATAACCATTAATTAATCATTAATTCGTGTATTCTTTCTTTTTCTTTTATATATATAATCGTGTATTCTTTCTTTATCAACTGCGAAAGGCTGGCCAGGACTGTTTGTGAGAGTGAAAATATACCTAGCTAGGTTTGATTTTTGGAGATGCCCAAGACTTTTTGGAGTAATAATATGCATGTACTTTTTTTATGTGTTAAATAGCTGTGAAATTGTGATTTTTATTAGATTTTTTTTTTTTTTTGGTTGGGGTGATTTTTATTAGAGTTAAATTCCTTGTGTGAGCTAGCTTCTTCCCTAGGAGGAAAATATATGCATATAGCTAGTTCATTCACTCTTATGTCCAGTTTGTTTTGGCGTAAAATGTTTTCTGAAAAATGATTTTGACATTTTTCGATATTTGGTGGGAGTGAAAATAATAGTCAACTTGAAAATGATTTTCGTTTGACCAAAACTGCTTAGTAAATCTTGAAAAATGAATCATTTTCCCCAGACAGAAGATACATTCGACATTCTTTTAAACGATGCAGTCGACCTTCGTGCTCAAGTAGTCGACAACCACCGAAATCTGGTTGGTGTTGGAATCATGTCCCCAGAATCTGACAACGTCCGATTACTGTAGTCCGATTCCAACGACCGGATTCTAGCTAGCTTTGCCGGAATCTGGCCAGCCCAAATTCCGGCGACTAGAATGGTTGGATTCTGGCCATCTAGTTGGGATTTTGCCAGAATGGCCGGATTCCGGCAGCTTGCTGGGATCTGGCCAGAACTGCCGAGATCTAGCCAGAACTGTCGGCTTCCGGCCTACTGGCCAGGATTTGGCCAGAACGGCCGGATTCCGGCACAAATGGCCAGATTCCGGCCACCTTCGTCGGAATCCGGCAACAGTAGCCTGAATTTGGTGAAAGTGGCCGAAATTCTACTAGTCAGTGGCGGAATCTCATCACCGTTTAATTTTTATATTATTTTACATTAATATTTTTATGTTGTGAATAAAAATTGATTTTTATAAGTTAATACGATTGATTGAAAATATAAAAAATATATATGATTTTTTCGTACGAGCCAAACATTAGAAAATATTTTCGGCATGAAATATTTCCTGAAAAATGATTTTTTTAAAAATATTTTACGACGGAAAACATTTTACGTCAAAACAAACGGAGCATTAGTTATAACATTTTTCCTACGAGAAATGCTATACATTATACTTTTATTCCACAACTATCTCATTATGCTAACGTGGCAGGGTGTAGTAGCCCATAGATCGGTCATTGTTAAAAAAAATAAAATAAAATAAAATTAATGACTACTAGACTTTGCCATGTACGTTAGCATTGTGAGATAAAAGAAAGAAATGTGTGGTATATATATAGAATTACTCTTTTCTTGCCGTCTTTCGGTTATGGTTGTAGTTCTTCTATTGTGACTATTGCTTATAGTATTTTTTGTGGACTAATGGTAGAAACCACATTTTATTCAAATTATCTAGCATTAATTTGTTAATTGACATAGAAACTCTGCCCATATTAGTTTCGAATAATCTATAGCAAGAAAATTTGAAGCCATTACACGTATTAGGGATGTACTTGCGGATAGATATATTTACAATATCTGTAATTGTGTTCACAACTGCATTTTGGTAAATGGGCATTTTGGGCCTTTATTAGGGTATATTTTAAACGCTTTTGGAAGTAATTTAGGTTGGTTTTTAGTGTTTTGGGCTTCTTCTTTTTCTTTTTCTTTTTCTTTTTTTTTTTTTAAATAAAAATTTAAAGCTATAATATTTTGAAAATATATTTATTTTACATTACTTTTATCTTTTTGCCTAAGTGCTAGCTATACGAGAAAGCAACACAACTAACCAAAAGAGTATACGAATACGGTTAAAAACAAAAACATATTCTACAACTGCAGGTGCGGATTGTAAATAGTTACGAACAGTAGATATAGTACTTTGCAATTAATATATGTTTTCCTACAATTTCCATGTCAATTATTTGACCACCATGTATTCCAGATTCTCACATTTTCCACAACTTTTTAATCGTGGGGTACTTTACAATTAATATATGTTTTCCTAATTAGTCACTTAATTGACCAAGCATTGTAACCGGTGACCACTAATCATTTTTTTGACCCTCCATATATGAGCATTTTATCACAACCTTTGATGAGATCGAGCATTCCTGGATGCCTAGAGAACTGACTAAAGCAAACTGAAAACTCGACAACACGACATGAGAGAGAGAGAGAGAGAGAGAGAGAGATGCATGCATGCATCTAATCATGAGGGCACCATTAATTTCATGGCTTTTCTGTCATTCCTTTTGAAATGAACTCCCCCAAGCTTAATTTGTTCATGTGGGATGACTTCTCCTTTATTGAATGGATGAGCTAGGAACCTACTCCATTATTTTAATTGATGATATAGACATAGTTAGGACAAGCAAGAGTATAGTAAAAGATGGTGGCATTTATAATTAAATTAGAGCATAATTAATTGGTAGATGGAGAGAAAAAAGGCGAATAATTAAAGCATATAGTTATTGGAGCCAAAAGAGTCCAAAGAGACCTATTCCTTTAGGGAGAAGGATCGGGCATATGCAAGTGGGACGTGTGGTGCCAAGAGTAGGTAAAGAGTACTGACTTACTCTTTTGCAAATTCTGCTGCCCAGGATGGTGGCCGGCCGGGGATCGATCGATTTCTTGTGCAAATTTACACTCCTCCGATCCTCTCATTGGATGTGACTCCAACCACACGCAAACCATCCTCCAACTCAGTCATCTCCAACCTCATCGATCATCATCAACCAGTGTTGCTCACAAGTGTACGTGCATGCCCATAAGCAACCCAGAGAGAGAGAGAGAGGGGTTGCACCGACAAATAAGAGAAACTAAAATGGCAGATCGAGGAAAAAAATATTAATAAAGGCTACAAAATACGTTATTCTCCTTTACATCTCTTTTGCAAATTTACTATTGAATATGTAAAACTCACATTTCTCTTATTAATATATATAGCTGTAAAAAATGCAATTAATCTTAATTTACGAGTTGATTTATTATTATTATATTATATAATATGGGATCATAATATTGTGTATCGCAAAATATATTATAACTCAAAAGCAATTTATCGAAAAATTAGAAATTACATCTGGAAAAGACATCATTGATACAAAGTCTGAACATAATCAATCAATGGCCTATTTTTTTTGGATGAATAAAAATTCATTAGAGGAATAAAATTGAAAGTAAATATATTAGGAATGACAATCACATAAATAGGCCAATTAAGCAACCAAACTGATGCAGTGTGGGGTAGTGGAAAGTTGATTTTTAAGCATAATAACTCATAACTCTTCATAAATTAAAAAAAAAAAAAAAAAAAATACTGAAAAACTAAAGAAAAATTTATTGAAAAAAACTGAAAAAATACATCAACTGGGTATATATATATCCAAATTGTCCTTATTGAGCTTTATTAGAAGTAGGGTCTGTTAGGTAAGAAATCCAATTCTGCCCAATAGGTCAGGACCGTGGCCCATTAAGACTTGCCAAGACTGTCATATTCAACGGACTCGATAATTTGCCAAGACTACATAAAGATCAAGGAGGGTTAAAAGCCGATCTCAAGTTGGTTAAAGACCGACTTGGCAACTTATGACAACCATGAAGGAAGTCCCACGACTCCACGATCTCAAGACGGTTAAAGACCGACTTGGCAACTTATGATGACCATGAAGGAAGTCCCACGACTCCACGATCTCAAGTCGGTTAAAGACCGACTTGGCAACGATCGTGGAGAATATATCTCAGTCCCATGATCCGCACAAAAGGGAGGTGCCCCCACGATCTAAAGCCGGTTGAGGGTCGACTGCGCAATCTTTGCGGAGTTCAAACAACGACGCCACGATCTCAAGTCAGTTAAAGACCGACTCGGCAACGATCGTGGAGAGTACACCTCAATCCCACGATCCGAGTAGTTGACAAGCATTCCGGATCTGACACGTGGTCCAATGGAAAAGACGGACCACTGTCAACACTCCCTTTATAAATACCTCACAATTAGACAGGTATAATTTAGATTGTTCACTGTGATTAAGAGTAATATACACTTGAGATAATACTAACAAAAGCATCGGAATGGGATTGTCGGGTTCCCCTCGACGTAGCTTTCTCTCTTGCAGGATAGTGGAGATAAGCTCATCAAGTTCATCAACTACCATACCAGAATCTGTTCTAACAGGGTCATAACCCTAAAAAATTAAAATATCACGAAACAGGCTGCAAAAAAAGGGAGGAAAAAGCAAGAAATTAACAGAATTCTAAAAGTAGATGAAGTTTATTTGTTCTTAATTAAAAAGAATTCAAGCAACTAACAACCTTTTTCCCTCAAACCCAAGATTAAAATTCAAAAACTTCCTCTCTACAAGCTAGTCGATCATTGCCTGAGAAACTACCTAAATAAATAAGTACTTTTTAAAAAAAAAAAAAAAAATTATCGATCCACTAAAGCATCAAATACAAGAACAAAATTCGTTGTTTTGTTTGAATAACTAGTGCAATTCCACTACCATTCACTCATGTTAAAGAGAGTAGGAAGTCGATCGGTTCAACAAAACAGGAGTTTCTGGATGCTTATCCATTTCTGTTAAGTAAAGTGACAGTGAAAGACAAAAGACAGCAAGAAAACAAAAGCAATGGTGGAAGGAAACCGAACTGAACCTTATTAAGTTGGCCTATATATGGTCTTGATGATAAATAATATTCAAATTAATGATAAATTTAATGGAAAGGTCATAGGTTTTCATGCAATTTCAAGATATATATATATATATATATATATATATATATATATATATATATATAGTCCCTAAGTTTTTCAATTTCAATAATCTGGCATTAGGTTTCCCTAGTTTCAAATAAACTCCGTTAATCTATCGTCTAATTAATTAATTAACAGTGGTGTATATTCTCGTAATACCAATTAACTAATACAACGTGGCTCTCGTTTGACATGTCATATACCAATTGTAAGGGTCACATAGCACAATTACTTTAAATTACAGAAATATCCTAAATAAAAAAAAAATTAAAATTAAAAACAAGTTCTTTATTTAGGGTGTATTTGTAATTTTAAAGTAACTATACCATATATATAGCACATATAGTTGACACATGACATATCAAGCGAGTGCCACATGACATTAATTGATTTGTCTAACATGATATACTTTTAATTAATTGGACGGTAGGTTAACATAATGACCTATAGAAAAAAAAAAACCTAAGTACCTAATTGTCTAAATTGGAATAACAAAAAAAGCTAATTAAGGACTAAATGTATTTTCCCTAAATTTAATCTTAATCCTAATTAATAACTAACAATCCTTATTAACTAAAATTCTACTCTAACATAAATTCTAATCCCCTCTTAGTTTTATCTGTAGCACTTTTTTACCATGTTTTCTATTTGTTTGATACTTTGATATCGAAACCCAGTATATTTCAATATCAATATTCATAAAAAGAATAAAAAATAAATTCAAGATTTAGGGGAAGTTAAAAAAAAAAAAAAAGGCATGATTTAAAAGTTCTCAAAATAAACAAGCCATCAAAAGGATCAGGCTCAATGCCCAGCATATATGCATGGACTGAACTGAGGTCATTGCCCCACGACTACACTAAGAAGCCGGTGAACCTGCTCAAGCAAACGAGGCCCACGACCCGGCCCATTCCATGCAAGGCTAAAAAGCCGAATAATTCAATCATAGTATCACCATCAGATCATAAATAGGCTCAGGCCCAAGAAGCCCAAGGATACCCAATTAAGGAAACCTTACACTAGCCCATTACGAGGAAGGCCCAACATTTTATATATCGATCTGAAATCTTGTGCGAGGCAACAACTAAAAGAATCCCCAACATTTTATCTGATGCAATATATATAAGCATCTCCATTTAGCTCACTTTTCAAATTTTAGCTAAAATTCATAAAAATCATCATTTATCAAGCTCTTTTCTTATTCTCTATTATAATACTTGTCATATTTGTACTCAATATTTGGAGAAACAATCTTCCTCTCTATCTCATTTTTATATTCATTTTCTCTCTCTCTCTCTCTCTCTCTCTCTCATTTTCTCATTCTTTCTTGGTTTGTGGAGTGATTTTGAGAATAAAAAAAAAAGAAAAAAAAGAAGCTAGAATGAAAATTATATTTAGTTAGAATAGAGTAAAGATTTGGCCAAGGGGGTGGCCGGTCCACCCCCAAATGGCCCCATGGGGTTGCTATGGCCACCTCTATTTCCTTTTTTTTTTTAAAAAAAAAAAAAAATTATTATTATTAAATAGGGGCATTTTGGAAATTAACACGTGTAAATGAGACAATTTTAAAATTTTTTTACCAAAAAATGCACATGCGGCACACATAAGCTATTTTCCGTCAAAGAAGACAGAAATGGCTAACAATGTGCTTACATTGAAAAATTCAAAAGCTTTGTTGGACTACATTGCCACTTTTTAAACATCGAAGGCAAAAGTGAAAAAATTGTCAAACTTTGATGGGTAAAATGTATTTTTTCCCCCTTTTAAATCTTTTTACACCCAGATTAATTCTCTCTTTCTCAATTTTATATAACAGAGAAAGCAGTAGATACCGGTAGGATAGAGATCATTTTATGATTAATGTTGATTTGTATATCTTAATTTAAGAGATATGCTTGAATTTGAATTTTTTTTTTTTTTTTTTTTGACATGTCCACACAAGAGGGGGGATTCGAACTAGTGACTTCTATTTCATGAGGCGTGGTCCTTAACCAATTGAGCTACCCCTTGGGGACTGTATTTGAAATTATTCAAATCACATGTAAAGCTCTATATGTTAAGCTTTTAGCATAAATGATAATTTAACATAGTAGCACAGTAAATGTTCTGAATTCGAATATTGACTCCATCAATTCACCCACAATTTCAATTAAATATTCTACGTGTTGGGCCTTACTTATTAAAAATGTGGTTTGAACCCACACGCGATGGGGAGTATTAAAGTATCGATTAAGTGATATTTACTGCTTCCTATCAACTTAAGCTTTTGGGATAAATGATTATTTAACATGGTATCAAAGCCAAATGTCTTGAGTTTGAACATTGACTCCGTCATTTACCTTTAATTTCAATTAAATATTCTACATGTTGGCCGGCCTCACCTATTAAAAGAGAGTTTGAGCTCACACATGAGAGAGAGTTTTAAAGTATTGATTAAATAATTCAGTTTGTCACTTCCTATTAGCTCAAGTTTTTAAAATAGCTCTTGTAGGGAAGTCTCAATCTCAAGCTTTCCAGTGTATAAAAGACAGGGTATGGAACCAGTTGAATAATTGGAAGCTCAAATTTCTTCCACAATCTGGAAAAGAAATTCTCTTGAAAGCGATCATCCAATCCATTCACATTTACAGTATGAGGGTTTCAAACTTCCACAGAAATTGTGTAAAGAGATCAATGGCTTAATGCAGAAATTTTGGTGGGTGCACAAAGAAAACACTTCGAAGATTCATTGGATGGGTTGGGAGAAGATGGGGTTCTCGAAGAATCAAGGAGGTCTAGGGTTCAGAGATTTGACTATCTACAATCAAGCTCTTTTAACGAAACAAATCTGGAGGATACTACAGAATCCTACCTCACTCATAACACTTATTTATCAAGCCAAATATTTCCCTACAGGTTCTATTATGGAGGCTGCTCTTGGGAGAAATCCCTCTTATGCATGGAGAAGTATGAGGAGTGCTAGGTCAATGGTTTTAAAGGGTTTGGTCTGGCATATTGCCAATGGGTGTGACATCAAAATTTGGGGGGATCGCTAGCTGCCCACCCCCAACTCTTTTGTTGTCCAGTATCCTAATAGAAGCCTCCCGATGGATGCAAAGGTATGCACACTTATTGATCAAGACATTAAATAGTGGAACACCAAGCTGACTTTTGATGTTTTCATGAATGAGGAAGTGTGAATCAGTTCACAGCGCCTACTACATGGAAAAGGACTACCAAGCTACTCAGAGGAGCAGTTGCTCATATATTAATGTAGAGGATGACATTTGGAAGGCTATTTGGGGACTTGTTGTCCCTAATACTACGAAGATGTTTCTTTGGAAACCTTGCCATAATCTCCTTCAAACCAAGAAAAATCTTTTTCATTGGCGAGTGGTGGGTGATCAACTCTGTCCTATTTAAATAATTGAGGTGGAATCAGTGATGCATATTTTATGGACTTGTCCCTCTGCCACGGATGTTTGGTGTTCAGGACCTAAAAGTCTGCAAAAAAATTGGAGGGGGGAACCAGCTTCAGTAATGTTCTTGAAGCTCTATTGCAAAGATGTGGTTCTGAGGATTTTGAGCTTTGGGCAGTCATTTCGAACAAGATATGGCTTCAGAGAAATTACTTTGTGTTTGGAGCAGCTTTCATTTCTCCCTCCCAATTAGTACGGGAAGCATGTGCTTCTATTGATCGAGGATTATAAGTGTGCCAATTCTCGAGTTGCACTGGAAGAAGATACTACGATCGTTACTGCCTACCATGTCCGATGGCAAGCTCCCCCATCAGGTATTTACAAAACCAATTGGGATGCGGCTATTGACAAAAGGACAAAACGTATTGGTATCGGGATCATTGCGTGCAATTCGCAGGGCCGGGTCTTGGTAGCTCATAGCTTCACACTAGCATCGATGCTGATCCATCCGTTCCAGAGGCTTAATTGGGCTTATATGCTGTTATGCTTAGCAAAGACTCGGGTTTGCTTTACATCATAATAGAAGGAGATGCTTAGCAGGTAGCTAGTAAATGAGATTAATTCAGACTTCCCTTCTCTTAGCAGAATTGGGCACTACACTGATAGGATTAAGTCAGAACCGAACTTCCTTCGCTCCTCTACTATACTTTATGTGAAAAGAGAGGCAAATTATGTTGCTTATGCTATAGCAAAAGCAGTTGTGTTTAATGTTATGGATTCAATATGGGTGGAGGAAATTCCACCTTATGTGTCTGACATTGTTTTTTGGGAGTCTTCACGACCCTAATTTTGACCTTAGGGACTTTGATTTATTTATAAAGATGATTATTTGTTAAAAAAAAAAATTAGAATAAGTAATAATTTAACAGATACAACTCTAAATCCTAATTAGCTTAATTTATCAAGCTGGTTAGCCCTGTTGATCCCTTGATGTACCCATATAGGACGATCTAAAGCAGAATTCATGCCCCAATAAATATATGCTAGCTGATTGATTATTGAGCATCCTATCTACTGAATAGTAAACTCAGTTGTATCCCTAAATCAAATTCCTTGATTTGCTATCCTTCTTAGAAATATGTACAATTCTTTTGAATTTTTTAGGCATTTTATTGAACTTATCGCTTGTTTTGATGGACACAAGAGGAACAATTCACATCATTATACAGCATAAGTTGGTTCCACACAGTCACTCCATGCATATATATATATATATATTATATTTTCAAGTCCTACCTATTTTATCTTTTTCCGGATGGCCCTTATCTTTGTCTCTTTATTTCTCTACTATATGTATATAAAACAAGTGATAGAAAGGGATTTATGACACAAATCACCAAGAATATCCTTCAAACGATAAGATCAATACTCCGATCCGGTGATCAGGAATGAGATAGATTTTAGAACTAAATAAAAACTATTTAAGGTCAAGTACTGGTCAAGGCCTTACTTCAAATTATATATCTTATATATGCTTAGTAGGATATGGCGATTAAAATCTAGCTAAAAGAGATATAGACATGGTGATCGACTGAATTAATTAATTAAAGTGAGTTTATATGTATATATATATAACACCCGCATGTCTTGGTACTAGGTGGCAGGAAGATCCGAGACGATAGAAACAAAAGGAATGGAAAAGCAAGATTAATTAACCCTTCTCGGTTATGTCGCTGGCCATGGTGGAAAAAGCTATGGGGATAGGAGACCGTTTCTTAATCGACTTCTTCTAGTTCAGTTTTGGAGAAAGATAAAATAATCACCAGTTACTAGATTTACAGAATTTAATTAAAAAAAATGTTCATTAATGAGGTTTAATTACTATAATATCATTCTCTCGGTACGTATTCTTTCATGTTGGAGAAATTCTTGTTGTTGGATCTTTGATAATGCGACAAGAAGAAAGCTAACAAAAGAGAGGATTTAAGAGCAAGGTGACAACAATTAATTTAGTTGGGCATGACAATCTACATCCAAGAGAAGTGCGTCGGACTTAATTACACAGGCGATTAAACTAGCTAGGCTTTGTTAATTAGAAGAAGTTGTCTTCATTCGGCAAGAAAAATGGAGAATATATATATTGAAAATAAAATTCGACTCCTAATATTAACCGCAACCAAGCATGCAACCAAAAATGTAAAGCAATAAAACACATATTTGGTTATGAAGTGAAAACTCTTTGTACCAAAGAGAAAACCCACTCTGGGGCAGCCAAACCCAGAAAATCAACTAATAAAAGAAATAGCTAGTTACAAGACAGTCGTACTCACAATACATTTACAATAGTCGTACCTTAAACTCCAACAAGTAACTATACTTGAACGCCTCTCTTATCTCTACCAAACATGTTTATAGAGTTCTTTAATTGATCCCTTAACTAGAGCTTATCTCTAGTTAAACTTAAAACTTTGAACGGTTACAACACAAAATAAACTCTAAGAGAGATACATATAACTTTTATACCTAATAAACATTCTCTTAGCACAATGGAATTCTATTCAGAATCCTTAAAGAAACAATGCCTAGAATCCCATTAAAATAAGCTTCAGAAATTTTAATTCTACTCAAATTCAGATTTCTACTCGGCGGCGGGCAACAACAAACCCTATGTTTTGCTGAAGGGCGTCCAGACGGCTTGACCTATCGTTCGGATGGTTGTAGGGAAAAGCTTCTCCGTTCCCAGTCTTCACTTTTGCGTTCGGACATTCTTGCAAACAGGTGCTCTCAGTGATTCGCATCTGTTGGGCCGTCCGGACAGGTAGCGAACATGAGCTCTCTGTGGTTTGCGTTTGATGGGCCGTCCGAATAGGAATCAAACACTAACGTTCTGTAACTGGCGTTCGGACGCTACTTTTGGCCCTCTAGACGGTCTGCGGGGAAAACCAACTTTGGTGAGCTATAAAGACTTCAGAATTTATTCTAACTTTCTCTGAAAAATACATTGCCTTGTTCAGCCATTTCATTTCTTGATCAATTGCCTTGTTAAGTCATTTCCATTCTTGATTAAATATTCTTCAATATGATCTTTTGGAATTACGGTGTCCTTGATAAAGCGGTGTTTTTGCCGACAAAATGTAGCAAATAAAATAAGTCAACTTATTCAAACTTGAGCCAACAATTTTCAAGGGAAGTCGTTTCTATTCCTTGGCAACTAGCTAAGGCATTTAAATATAATTAAGCGCATAATTTGCTTCTGACATGAAGCTCGTAATTAATTAACAGCCAAGAATTAACCATATAGCCTTAATGGTGGAGTCAATATAAGATAATATATATTGTTACGAGGAATGCTAGTGTTTTTTTGGTGTTCATATGGAATGATATAAATGTAATAAAAAAATTACGTCTATGTCATTTTGGATGACATGAGTGTAATTTTTTAATTTTTTTTATTACATTTATGTCATTCCAGATGGACATCAAAAGAACACTAGAAGGAGCTCTAGCATTCCTCGTATTGATATAGACTATGAAAACTGTAGTATATATCCTAGCTATACGTAGGTTTTTTTTGGATGAATAGTATCCTATACATATGTTACTTTAAAATCCGACAAATGGAGCACAAAAGACATTGGTTTCAGATTTTGTTCTGTGGTAGTTGATACGTACAAGTGATTTATCAGATTTTCTGTTTTGTAAAAAGGCAATTGCATTTATGAAGCTATTAAGAACAAGGCAACTCCTGGAATTCAAACCATGAGCAACACTTCTGTTGTAATACTACAATATGACCTTTTTAACTTAAACTTCCTCTTTTAGTTTGTCTTGGTTTTTGCTTGATGTCTGCAGAAAAACTTCATGTCCAAATCCTTATGCAAGCTGGCAACTGGGTGCTACATTAATGAAGAAATTAAACTCCAGTGAAATAAACAACAAAAGGGAGAAAATTAAAGCTGAATTCTAATTGCATATAACTAATTCCCAGTGATCAGTGATGCTTTGTTCTTTTCTCTGAAGTTTATGTACTCCTCTTTATCATATATTTACCTATTTTCTATTCTATCTTTCCTCTACGTGAGGATTAAAATTTATATAAATAAACAGGCGGGCGTTGAAGCCAAAGTGAGAAATCGTCCTCGTAGGCAGTAAAAAGCTAGTTTTGTGGCTAAGTTATTTTAATGTCAATCTCACTATAATCCAACTGCTTACTTCAAAATTTGGGTGATGCATCCGGTGTTAGAGCTTCATTTTGTCTCCACCCTCCATTCCCTATTTAACCCTTTTCTCCATTCCTTCCATATCTTAAATGTTAGTACTATGGCAGCTGAGCTTGGCCTTCTCTCCTTGACCCAGCTCCAAAAATTGGCTCATTCCAAACAAAATCAGAATCTTCAGCAATTAAACCCTACTGCGTGGATGTGGAACCCTAAGCAAGATCAGGAAGACGATGACTCGTGGGAGGTGAGAGCCTTTGCAGAAGACACTGGAAATGCTATGGGAACCACCTGGCCGCCGAGATCTTACACTTGCACCTTTTGTCGAAGGGAGTTCCGGTCAGCCCAAGCCCTAGGCGGCCACATGAACGTGCACCGCCGTGACCGTGCGCGGCTACACCAAGCGCCGCCTAATCCCGCCGCCATGACACCAGCTTCCAGTACTTCTTCATTTCTAATCCCAACTCAAGAATTTGTTGCCAATGGCGGATTGTGCCTGCTCTACCAATTACCAAACCCTACCGGTGCCTTCATGACCTCAACAGTACCAATAAATGCATTTACTGAGTCATCATCACCTTCTACTCTTCCCTCTATCTCACCCTCTCCACCTCACCCTTTGATGTCTCCTAATTGCTCTCCATCCATTGATTTTCCATTGGGAACACCAGGTACCGATTCTTTTCACTGTCACTCTAGCAAAGCAAGAGAACCCTCATCACAGCTAGCCAACAAAGATAAAAGCAACGAAGATGTTGATGAAGATCTTGATCTAGAGCTTCGGCTAGGGCAGAGACCGATGCCATCATAAGAAGCAAGCAAACATGGTGTTTGAGAAAGAGAGTGACATTAATGTGTAAGATACAGTCTTTCATGGAATTGTGTGAGATTTTTTTGTTTCTTTTTTTGGTTTTGTCTTTTTTTCTTTCTTTTTGTTTACCTTATTTGATGATTGATATTTCCTTTGTGTGAGATAGTGAAGGCGCATATGGAATAATAAATAGAAACGGAAGCCAAAAAGAGCAGCCTGTGATTCAAAGAAGCAGGATTTATTTAAAAAGAGTAATGAAAGAAAGAAGATTAGGGTTTGAGTAATAATTTTTGCTCACTTTGTACATAAAGTGTGTTCAACAGATATATTTTTTTTTTAAAAAAATAAAATAAAATAAATAAAATAACACGTGTGCAAGAAACATTACTGTTAGCTAGGGTTTTGAGTGATGGACTGGTAAAGCTTGCAGTGCAGTGTCATTTTCTGCTACAGATTTCTGAGTAAAGTCTGTCTGGGCATACATTTCCGTAGGGACTATTTCTATCACGTAAGCTAAAATATCGCACCCCTTTTTCGCCCTAACTACAAATATGCCATTTCCATTAATTAATATTCTAAATTGAAAACTAGAAATGCTTTCACTGATCGATGAGGTCGTTAATCAATTCAGAGAGTTCATATCACACTAATTATCAATAGAAGACACTAATTAATTATCTATATATAGAAGCTAGACACGTAAATTAACCTTGTGTATTTGGCAGAATCTTGAGTTTAATTTACTCCTCGATCTTTCTCTCATCCCTTTATTCTACTTGTATTATTACTTCGATCAATTGTTATATATATATTGTAAATCAGGGAAACGTTATGAATTCTTACCTTCTATTTTTAAAAACGACACTCTACCAATGAGTGAGATTTTTTTATCCATGTAAGATATATATCCTAACGACAGCTTATATATGATCACATGCTGTTATTTACTGTATTTAAATTTAATTTCTTTTTTCTTCAAATTAGATTCCTATTCAAAATAATTAACCTCGAATGCTTGCTAGCTAGTTAGATGACACAGAAAATGATAAAACAGAAATAAAATATATTGTTATAATGTACAACCTTGAAAGTTAAATTATAAAAATTGTTTTATTTAAAATTATCTCAAACGCACTCAAGCAAACGTCGCACAAGAGTCGAGAGAAGTTTTTGTCCGACAATTAATCGTAATCTCGCTTGGGCGAACGTCAAGTGAAGGTTGATCGAACTAATTCCTAAACTAGAATTGTTGGACTTCTGTTGACAACCAGTTTTAACCTAGTAAAAATTGGAGTTGGACTAGTTTCGTGAAATAAAAAATTATAGCCTTTTGACTAACCTTTCCAACACCACTAGCCTTGTTTTTAATTGATATCGGAATAAAAAGATATGGCCAGTTTACTCTGATTGGTTTCATGATTATTGATCAATTTGCTTGATTGCACAAAGTCACGTGAGAGAGGTTGAGAGAGAATTAGGCAAACATAGAGAGGGGAGAGCACGGAGAAGTAGAAAGAGAAGCTTGAAGGATTGAAGAGAGCTTGAAGAATTGAAGAGAGCTTGAAGAATAGGCTTCACGAAGGCGAGTTTCTGACCGAGTTATCCATTTGATTTTGTAGTTTTTTTGTATTGTTTTTTAGGTTTTTGTTAGATGATGGGTTTGATGAGTTTGTGTGATTTTGTTGTTTTTGGAGTTTGATTGGAAGTTGTGGAGTAAATTTGAATATTGTGTTGTTGAAGTTGGGGTATTATATATGTTGTGTAACGATTTATGGTTTGTAAGATTGTGTTTTGTGAATTTAAAGTTGAAGAGATTTTGTTGTCTAACCCTAGTTTTTTTATAATAAGTGAAAGATCCTACATGAGGATGGAAATAATTAAGAATGATGGCTTTGGAAAGTGAGTTAAAGAGATTAAGGAACTAGGGTGTCCTTTGAATCTAAGGTTCTTATGGGACCTTTTAATTAAGGAAGTGGTTTGATGATTGTAGGTCTTCGAGTGAAGGCTTCAAGAAGACGTTCAAGGTAGGGCTGTAAATGAACAAAGTTACTTGTGAAGTTGCTTGGATTTGGCTCGGTTAAGCTCGATTCACGCTCGGTCTAATTATTAAATGGGCTATTCGTGAACATGAAACTAAGCTTGATTATTAAACAATACATGCTCGTTTAAAACTAGGCTCGACTCAGTTAATGTTCGTGAGCAAGCTCATATAAGACTTAAATCGCTTGTTAGGCTCGGCTTGTGTATATAAGCTATTTATATATAAATAGCTTATATAGTATATTACTTATCAAGTGACAATAATCAATTATATATTAATTATATATATTATAAATACCTAAGGATACGTTAAATAACAATAGTTAATATGTGTGTGTAATATATATATATATATATATATATATATATATATATATATATATATATATATATATATATATATATATATATATATATATAAAAGTAACAATAATTAATTGGTTATATACATATACACACACTATAAGCATATAAGTAAATGAGATAAGTATATTCAATAATTTATGTTATATGTTATAAGTATATGATATAGACTTATAACACTATTACACTAAACAACCCACCTCCTATTGTCAC
Source organism: Alnus glutinosa (assembly GCF_958979055.1). Taxonomy (NCBI): domain Eukaryota; kingdom Viridiplantae; phylum Streptophyta; class Magnoliopsida; order Fagales; family Betulaceae; genus Alnus; species Alnus glutinosa. The sequence goes on along the minus strand of NC_084898.1, from coordinate 23,121,399 downwards.
TATCTTACATGAACATTTAGAGTTAACACTAAATATCTTGTAGTTAAAATATTAAGAACATAGTCATATAGTGTATAGTTATTTATAATTAACTAGTGTATTGTGTGTATTAAACCTAGTTAACTGGCTTCGTTATATTTATATATAGAGTTAATTGGTCAATAAAAAAAAAAAACATTGGATAATTAACCATGTATATATATTAATAGATTTTTCTTTCTTCTTTCTTTTTTTATTTATTTTTTTTTTATCAAAGTCAATTTTATATATTAACAATGTATATTAATTTTTTTTTGGCTACTATTAATAGTAAGTTCTTTTGGATTTTTTTTTTTTTTTTTTTTTTTTTTTTTTTTTTTTTTTTTTTTTTGTATTTGCTAGCTCACAAGTGTCCCACACAAATAAAATAAAAGCAAACACACATACACCCCTCACAAGAATAGTTGGTTTGGCAGGTTGTCCCACATGAAAAAAGCAAGGAAAATTTCATACTTAAGTAATCTATAAAAGGGATGCAAGCCTTTCTTATTGAGCCAAAGCTTTGGTTGTCCCATAGGGAAAGAGTAAGGAAAATTCCTTGCCCAAGTAATCTATAAAAATGGATGCAATCCTCTCCTTTTGAATCAAGTCATGTGTGTCATCACGCATACCAACTTAAATAACTCTGAGTTTTTATTACAAAGTTGCCCTCAATTTGTTGGTTGGGAAGTTAAAAGTTTTTACTAATGTTATTTAATTCAATAATAACATTAATAAAAAAATTCTTTAAAAACATTTTAAGTTAAAAGAATTTATTTAAAAAAATTCTATAAATTTTTAATTAGCCGAGCTGGGTGAGCCGAGTTTTAATACTCGGCTTGCCTAGCTGAGCTCAAATTTTAGTACTTGTCTTGAGCTCGACTAGAGCTCGAGCCCGTGAAAATTTTAAATGAGCCGAGCTTAGACATACAATACTCGCCTGAGCTCAGCTCGTTTACAGCCTTATAAGGGACTGATTGCGGTAAGGACTATACACTGCAACGAAGACAAAGAATTGGATTTAAGCAATTGAGTTAATTAAGCAGGTTTATTTTTGTACTACCTTTTACAACTGTTCGACCTGGGGCATTTTATGTACAAATGCAATATTAATTTCCAAAGAAAAAAACAAGTTATTCTTAACAAGTTAACATTATATATGATGAGATCGGAACTTATGAAACTGTTTTATACATGAAATGTGTTAAGTGAATTGGTGTACAGATTTTTATTTTAAATTATGCATGTTTTACTACTAGGTTTTTAGATATGCTATTGCATATACGATTACTAAGTTTTATGAGATTTAAAAAAAGAAAAAAAAAAGAAAAAAAAAGAAAAAAAAAAAGAAGGTGTTATCTGAAAATATGTTATAAGTATTATGTATATATGTACAAAAGAAAACAAAGACAGTAAAGAAAACTGAAAAAAGGACACCAAATTAAAAAGTTCAAGAATCAATTTTTTTTTTAAAAAAATAATAATAAGGGAGAACTTCACTTATAGCCTTTGATCTTTCACCACTTTTGAAAAAATGTATCCAAACTTTAAAAAGTGTCAATTTAGGGTATCCATCTTTTAATTTAAACAATTCGTTAGAATTTTCCATTAAATCCTGTCCAAACTCTTAAAATATCCCTCATTTTTAGGGAAAAAGAAAAAGAAAAAAAAATTGATAGGATTTAGGTATTGGTCAAAATTTAATGGAATTTGCAAAAATACACATGCATGAATCTTTGAAATTTTTATAAATTTTTTTTAAAAAATGAAATTGACAGGATTTAACAAAAAATTCTAACAGATGATTGAAATTTAAAAAAAAATTGAAAGATGGATACTCTAAATTGACATTTTGGCCCTGTTTGGTAATCCACCCCTCTCCCCCTTCCCTTATTTTCACTTTTCCTAAAAAAAAATTAACTTTAAAACATTCTTAACTTTTTCACTTTTTATATCACCCGCGGCCTTAGGAGGTGGCCACGAGCCATCCCAGAGGTGGCCGGCGCCACCTCTGGGGGTGGCTTGCAGGCCACCCCCTCCCTCGTGGGGGTGGCTGCTGCCAAATCCCTTACTTTTTTCTTCTTCTTTTTTTTTCTTTTTTTTTTTTCAAAAATAAAAATAAAATTTTAAGTTTTTAAATTAATAATTAAATAAAACAATAATATTTTAAGATGATGTGGCGAAAATGCTGACGTAGCACTAACGGATGTTGAGAAAAATGGATGAAAAAATCACGGAAGAACCTGTTTCAAATTCGCAAAAAAGTTTAGCATTGAATAAAGACTTTCAAAAAGTGAGGGATCGAGTTCAAATGGCATTTCGACTCAGAGATTTATTAGACATTTATTCTAAATTATTTCTACTTCATATCACATCAAACAAGGCATTTTTAAATTAAAGTTTGGATATATTTTTGAATTTCTTCAAAAGTGGTAAAAGATTAGAAGATATAAGTAAAGTTTTTTCTAATAATAAATAGCTACCGACCAACTTAGTGGGTATTAATTTTCTTTATTATTTGTTAGTAATTATGTAATAGATCTCTCTAACATTTTCTTTATTAGTAATTTATTTAATAGAGATATATATAGTTGAGGACTTGAGGTGTGATAGTCGGCTCATGCTGTTCTTCTTTGGACTCTTCTTTATTAATTAGGGGTAGCTAGGTAGGCCTGCCGCGCTGCACATGCTATTAGAGCTCCCAACCTTTTCACGAACACAGATCTTTCCCTTTTCCAGAAGAAAGCAAAAACATTCCCAAAGGGCAGCTAAATAAGCGAACGTCGTTAATATATATATCCCAGATTCCCAGTACCTTTGTGCCATTCCCTTACACGCGCATTCCTTCTGAACAATGCAGGATTCCTTTGCCCGACCACCAAAAAAAAAAGAAGTAAAATAAGACAAAGAAAGAAAAGCAGTACTGAACTCGATCTTTGTCATCTACACAAGTATGTATATATCAAGCTAGCTTCATGTATATCTCAAACTCCAGCCAATGTACATCATGTGCTAACGTGGCGGCCATCTAGAATAGTGAATTTAGTCCATCCAAAAGATGATGACCTATTGCATCAAACAAAATAATAATAATAAAATCACAATTTGGCTAGGGGTGGTTCGGCCACCTCCAAAGACAAAAACTTTTTTTTATTATTTTTTATTTTTACTTTGATCCTTAAGGGTGGTTGAACCACCTTCTCATATATATATATATATATGGGGGCCACATGTCGCTAACGTGAAAAATTATTAGTTTTGAATGGAAAAATGGACGGAGGTACTATCTTCGTCTTTTCCCATAGCATAGATACTACCTATAAAAAAAAAAACTGAAGGAACAAAAAATAAAGTTTTTAAACCACAAAGATTGTAAGGTATTTAACCCTAAAATGAAAATAATACTCATGTATCAAATAAAATAATAATAATAATAATAATAATAATAAAAACCACCATGGAGATCGAAGGCTGCCATGCATGGGTCTCCTCCATATTAAAAGAAAGAAAGAAAAATGGGCACCGACTTTGGGGGCGGTTCAGCTAGCCTCTTTGGACATGCAGTTATGGAAGTTGTTCGGCCACCCCAAGCCATTTTTCTGTTCTTTTGTTTTTAATTTTTACAGTTTTTTAAAGGTTACATGTGTAACTTCATAATGACCCTAACAGACAAATCGATATGATGGTCAGAATTTGTATGAAGAGAGTAATTAATTTGTCAAATAGGTGTACCACAAGGAGTGATTGGTCACTCTTTACACCATGGGGAGCTATTTGTCAAATGGGTAAACCCCAAAGACCAATATAGCAATTTTCCCAAAATAAAAAGAAATTTTCTTTCACACTTAGGAACCCTTATGAAGCTTATTGGGCAATTATTTGAACAAAAAATTAAATTTAGCAGCAACAACAAATTTTTATGCCCGCTATTTAAGCATTTTATATAAAATTCCAAGGAGTTATTTATGATGAAAAAAAGGGAAAAATACTTAAGCCCCCTAAACTACCACTACGTTTTTATTTACATACACCACCAAACTTTAAAAAATAATAGGAAAAATATAATTTAACCCCTCAAATTACCACCCTTTTTCCAGATGACCCCCCAAATTACCAAGGCTTGCACTTTGGCCCCCCAAACTACTAAAACCTTTGAAAAATGCACATTTTTGGTGAAATATTCTTATAATACTCCTGCCATGTAGGGGTGAAATAACCGTCCGCTAACCATTAACCGCCTATAAACCCTAACTATATAACCGCAAAACCGCTAACCGCTAACAATCTTACAAAGGTGGTTAGCGGTTATAACCACTAACCGCCTTTATTATTATTATTATTATTTAGATATAAAAACATCAAAACACGTTGTTTTGGAGATTTAAACTAGACATAAAAAAAAAAATAATAATAATAATAAAAATAAAAAAAAATCCACGACTCATCTCCATTCTGTCACGTCTCCCTCTCCACGTCGCCAGCCTCTTACCTCTCAACTCTCTCATGATTCTCATCTCTATTCTCTCTCGTCTCCCTCTTCAGTCGTTTAATGCAGTCTTCGAAGAGAAGCTCCAGGGTGATGGGGAGGAGATCGAGGGCGGTGGAAGTGCTATCGATGGAACCGGAGAGATCGGAATAGTAGAGGAGTTGGAGGACGGTTAGGTGGCACTGGAGAGACGGTTAGCGGCAGAGCACGTGGGAGTGAAGGTAGATATGGAGTGGTGGTGGTGGTTGGGTAGATCTAGAGTGGTCTTTGTTGTTGGATGTGGAGTCATCGGAGTCTGGAGTGGTGGTAGTGGTGGCTAGGTCCATGAAGAGGCAAAGGATGATGTCGGAGGTGGAGGGGTCGATTTCCGCACGGCCAAACGTCAGGCACGGCATAAGGTCCCCCCCACCCCCAAAAAAAAAAACACAAACAGTTGGCGGTTTTTCCATGACCGCCAACCGCCTAGGCGGTTGGCAATTTTTGCTAACCGTCTAGGCGGTAACGGTTAGTGGTTATTGGTCAAAACTGCTAACCGTAACCATCTTTTCACCCCTACTGCCACGTGTCATTTTTCAATTAAAAAACATTAAAAATTCAAAAAAATAAAAAATAAAAAAAAAACTAAAATTTTATTTCTTATTTTTTATTTTTATTTGAGGTGGCGTTATTTTTATTTGGGATAGCATTATTTCTCAACTGCAAAAGATCAATATCATAGACATCGAAAGATAGGAAATTAGCCATGTCTGCGTTCGAAGAGGCAGGGACAAGTTCGCTAAGCTGCAAGCGTGCATCATGCCCAACGACAATGCTGGAAAGAAGCAGTACGTCCTCCACCAGTACTTAATTTGCCTTAAAAATGTGCTGGAAAAAAGTTCTTTTAACTCAATATATAAAATTATAATGTGTCCTTCGAATCATCATGCGAGAAATATAATAACATTCACTTTTTTATATTTCAAGAAATTAACGCCGTTGATAATTTACTGCTAAGACCAACATAATATACTTAATTATCTCACAAAGTAAATAAAAAAGACCAATATGTGAGAAACATCCACTTTTTTTAATATTATTAACAACTTTGAAGAAAATTTTATTAAAAAGGGCATGTGTTTCTCCGTGCTATTAAAATATATATATATTTTTTACAGGGTAAGTAACACATGGCACTTTTATAGATTAAATTTGAGGAACTACGATCTTCCTCCAATCCATATTAGAGAAAAACTATATATGTCCGTTAAGGTTTTTGTTCACCTTCCAGTGTCATCACCACAGGTTTTTGTTGTTTGTGTTCTTAGCTGCTATTTATGCAGCTAGTTGTGTCTTTTCTGTTGGAACTCTTGTTAATTTCCAGTTTTTACTGGAGTGCTTGTATTGTTGTGTTTGGGTTTATATAGGTTTAATTCATAAAAAAAATAAAAAGGAAACTGAAACGATCTAGTGTAGGTACGTGCACAATTAAACACCTAACCTAATATACGTATATTACAGCATACCATCGATTCACATGAAATTACTGACTTATATCCACATTCTCCGTTAATATTTACTGATCATAAACGCTAAGATCGAGTGTATAAGGTTGAAAGGAACACAACATAAATATTGTACGTCATTCGATCCCTATCCCATATATATATGTGCTGTGGCTGGAGTGCCATTACTCTAGTATGTATTTGTCCCTGCGCAAATCTAAAAGTACATATTAATTAAATCCAAATTATATAATTTTAGAGTATTGTTAGGAGTAGTGTTTAATACAAATCTCTTAAAAAATAACGTGGCAGTTTATATGCCATTTACTGTGTCAACTAATAGACAATCAAATTTTTTTGGTAAATTTTTTTTCATTAATGTTATAATACCGCGTGCATTGCTACGTAAATTTGTAAGAAATAATATATAGTAAGAACCCACTATTTTTCATAATTTTATCCTGCAATTAGTAGTCAGATTAGTGAGTTTTGGAGAAATGCTAGCTATTAATTGTAAGCATATCCAGTAATAATAGTTATTTTAGTTACTTAAAAGATATAATTTTTTCTTTTTTAATTTTAGCTATTAGTTTTTCAAAACAAACTCCAACATATTATTTATTTCACTCTCTATTTTCTATACATATTATTTTTTAATGTATATTTTTATTGTGAAAGTTGAGAGAGAAAGGAAAAAAAGAATAATAAAACAAAAGATCACTTTAACAAAATAGATAAAGATAATGTATTTTAAAGCACTATTTACCAGAGAAATAAAGTGATTCATAATACCTCTCCGGCGAGTATGCTGAGATGCTCGAAGATAAGCAGAGCATGGGTATTTATAATCCCGATAAAATATATATAAAAAGGGTTTGAAGCATTTTCTTTGGAAACTATTACCGGTGCATGTGCAGTTGTGCACCTTCGATCGTAGAAGATACTCTCTATAAATATCTTTGTAACTTCGTTTATATATATATATATATATATATATATATATATATATATATATTCAAGTACCATTCATTTCATTCATAGATGGACCCCAAACCCTAATCGTACCCTGTCATATATGGACCCCACAAAAATCCTTAGCTAGACAGAGAGCCAGCTAAGAGACCAGAACATATTTCATGATTTCAATTTCTTTGGCCGGACGCTGTGGTTCTTTTCTTTCTTGGTCCCCTCTCTCCCTCTTCCACCTCTCCTGTGGATGATCATAAAGATGCATGCTAAGATGCTAATAACCATGAATTCAGTGTCCATTCTTTATTTATTCTTTTTTTGATGAAGATTCTTTATTTATTCTCTCTCTGTGTGGGAGTGTATTGAAACCCTAGGAAGCTAGGAAGGCTTTGAACGAAAGAAACAGCTTTTAGGGGCTATATATGTATATATAATGCATGTTTTAGGTGGCAGGGGGGGAGTAATATATATCGATCGACCAAGATTCGGACAGTTAAAAAAGGTATACAGAGAGAAAGAGATGGGTGGGTGGGGATTGTTAAAAGCAATGCGTGTGGGAAGTGGGATTGAGGAATAGTCGTGGTCAGTGCATGGGCTCGGATTCCGAGTCACCAATGCGTAATCATTGCCTTTTCTCTTATCCTCAGCTGCATGGAACTCTGTCGCCCTTTTCCCTCCCTTCTAAACACTTGACTGTTACGAATAGTGACACTTCTTCCATATGTACATGATCACTTTATAGCATTTGCCATGTTTGAAAGGTGTGCTAGCTAGTAGGTACATGTATAGATCGAGAAAGAAATTCAGTTTGGTGGTTTGCTCAATGCATTTGAATCTAGCTCTCATAATGTATTGCTTGATGGGATTAGGCTTCGCTTAAGGGAGCATTTGTAAATCTCCCCCATTTCTGCTAAAAAAAAAAAAAAAAAAGACAGTTTTTATTTGAAAATATTTTTTCCTTTGTCAATAAATAATTATAATATATAAAAATCCATGTCTTCTAGAGTAAGACGTACAATTAGGCTTGGAAAAAGCTAATCTAATAGCTCTCGCCACGTCATCACAAGTTTGAGGAAGAAAGCGCGAGAAAAGCAGTAAGCCAAGATCGGCGCGTGAGAGCACGTATGAGCCGGAGAAGGTTGCCGACGGCCGATGATGATGATTACTCAGAATCTATTGATCATTCAGATTGGTTCTATTCAATTTGAATGTTGAATTGATTCTGTGCAATTCGGGTGGTGGTGTGAAGTCATGGCGAAGAAGACAGGACGAGGCAGAGGAAAGTTGAATGTGACTATTGGGAAAAGTGATCGCTCTCCATGTTCGGTGACCGAAGGATCATTGGAGCCTGAGGTCTTTGATGATACAATTGATCCTGAGGATAGCCAATCGGAATTGGAGAATCGGGTTGATAAATTGGATGTGGAGATTGATTAAAAGGAGGATTTTGGTGGGGATTCCTTTGTTGAACAAGGAATTGGGAAGGGTGATGGATTTGTGGTTGAGGAGGTGGATTATCATAGTGCTGGAGAGGGGGAAATTCCCATTCTTGATGGCCTAGAGATTCCTGAGGTTGACTTTATTGATGTCCCTAAGGTGGGGGATTGGGTGAATCTGTTCAAGACAGATAGAACTATGGGTTCTCTTCAACACTTTGAACCTAAGAAGAATGGGGGCAAGACTTGTGTTTTCCCTCCTGATGCTGTCGTAGAAGAAGGCATTGTGAAATGGAGTTCCAGTTTAGTAGGGCAATTCATGGATAAACCATTGCCGTATTTTCTTGTGAAGAAATATGTGCAATTAATGTGGAGCTAGTGTGCTGAGGTCGAGGTTTTTTCCCTGGATAATGGCATGTTCATTTTTCTGTTTCAAGATGAGGCTACTTGTGAAGAAATTCTGGAGAACAAGCTCTGGCATGTTGCAAACAAGCCATTGATTCTACGTAAATGGCAGCCAGGGATGCAGGTTCTCAAATTATCTCTTACTTCGGTTCCAGTTTGGGTTAAATTTCTTCATTTACCTATGGAGTTTTGGACTCCCACTGGCCTTAGTTATGTGTCTACTGGCGCAGGCAAACCTTTGTATGCTGACAAGGTCACTGAGGAACAAAAATGCTTAGGTTTTGCCCGAGTTTTAATTGAAATTGACATTACTTCAAAATGCCCTAAGGAGATAGTAATCTGTAGAGAGAATGGTGACACTATTAATATAGTAGTTGAATACTCAAGGCTGCCTCCCAAGTGCTATTTATGTGGAGGTTTTGGCCATGCTGCCTATGCATGTGCCAAGAAGGATAAGAAGGAAAAAAAAGGTATGGATTCTTAAGGTACAAAGGAAAGCACCAGTGAGGAAACTATTCCTCATTCAAAGCAGGAATTGTCTTTTGATAGGACAATTAGGAAGCCTGTTGGGGCTTCAACTTCCAAAGGGAAATCAGGGCGTATCCGATTGTCTAATTCCTTTAAGCACTTAGCCAAGGAGGACAAGGAAGATGAGGAAGTCCAAAGTAGGCAACCTATCACTTTCCTGGATGTGTTTGAAAATGTCCTTTCTTCTAAGGGTAAAGGGAAAGCAAAAGTGGGTAAGGGAAGTTTGGATGTGAGGGGATTTTCCCCTACTCAGGTCCTATGAATATCCTCTTTTGGAATGTTAGGGGATTGAATATGCTCCTAAAACAAAAGGAGGTTAGGAATATGGTGAGAAGGATTAGAATTTCTATTCTTTGCCTAGTGGAAACTCGGGTTAAACATGAAAACTTTTTGAAAATTGTTGCTTCTATGCTTCCGGGATGGGAGGTGGTCAATAACTACTCTACTTATATTTTAGGGAGGATTTGGGTTTGCTAGGACCCGAGTATATCCTCCCTCAAGGCCATGGACATTCATGAGCAAGTTATCACTTGCCAAGTTGAATCTAAAACTATTGGTTCTCCATGGGCTCTTTCTGTGATTTATGGTGCTCCTTAGGGTTTGGATAGTAGAGGTCTATTGGAAAGGCTGAAGTTTCTTAAGTTCTCTGTTGGTTTCTTGCCTTGGCTTATAGCAGGGGATTTTAATGTGGTTCGGGCTACTCAAAAGAGATGGGGTTTTGTTGGATTGAACTGTTATGAGAAGGACTTTGGGGATTGTATTCTTAGTCTGGAGGTGGATGATCTTGCTTATTCTAGTTCTTTTCACACTTGGACTAATAAGCAGGCAGGTTCTGATTTTGTTGCAATGAAGCTTGATAGGGTTATGACTAATGTTAACTGGTTGCAGCACTATGGTAATACCTCTGTGGAATTTCTGGAAAGAGGTTTATCTTATCATTCTCCTTCCCTTGTTTCTGTTGCAAAGTATTTTAGCTATGGGCCTAAACCTTTTAAGTTTTTTAATTTCTGGGCTGAACATGCTCAATTCCTGAATTGGGTTGATGAGGGTTGGAAGATAGAGGCTATTAGCTATGCTTTGTTCAGATTGTATTCTAGGCTCAAATCTGTGAAGGGCATCCACAAGATCAAAAATCTTGAAGTTTTTTGTGGCCTAAGTCAAAAGGTTGTCCAAGCTAGGCAGAATCTTGCCATAGCTCAAGTTGATTTCCTATCTCCTAGTGGAAGTGTTGCTTGCCAAAGGAATGAGAGGGAATGTTTACATCACTTCATTTCAGTCTCGAATGCATATGAGAACTTCCTCAAACAAAAATCATGGAATAGGTGGCTGAACTTGGGGATGGGAACAATGCTTTTTTCCATAATTCAGTTAAGATTAGTAATTCTTCTAATCTTATCAAACTGCTGAAGGATGAGGAGAGTAATTGTATTTCTGATTTTCAACAGATCAAAGAGTTAGCTACTGAGTTTTATCATAAGCTAATTGGTAGTTCTTCCCACGTGTTCTCTCAAGATAAGGCTGATCAGGTCTCTGGGCTTATCAAGAAAAAGTTCTCTGCAGCTAGTGTTATGGGGATGAATGATGCTATTACTAGAGCTGAAATTCAGAAAGTTTTATTTTCCTTGAGTATGAATAAGGCACCAAGCCTGGATGGGTTTTCTGTTGATTTCTTTCATAAAACCCGGCCTCTCATTGGTGATGATGTGTGTGAAGTTGTGCTGAAATTCTTTCAACATGGCCAGCTTCTTAAAGAAGTCAATTCTACTATACTTACCTTAGTCCCCAAGAAGAAGAACCCCTCATTTATGGGGGACTATTGCCCCATTTCTTACTGCAACATTATATACAAATGTATTACTAAAATCTTGGCTAACAGGATGATCCCGAGGTTGGAAGAAGTTATTAGCTTTAATCAAGGTGACTTATTCCCCAGCCGGGGGATAGCTGAAAATGTTTTGTTGGCTCAAGAAGCGGTTAGTGATTATCACAAGGAGAAGGGTAAAGCTAGGTGTACTCTAAAAGTTGATTTGATGAAAGCTTATGACTTCTTGAGTTGGGAGTGTATTCTGCATTGCCTTCAATGCTTTGGTGCCCCTCCTAGGTACATTGCTTGGATCTGGGAGTGTATCAACAGTCCCAGCTTTTCCATAGCCCTCAATGGGACTTTGGTAGGCTACTTCAAAGGAAGGAAAGGTCTAAGGCAAGGGGATCCTATTTTCCCTTACTTGTTTGTGTTAGCTATGGAGGGTCTTTCTCCCTTGCTGGAAGAGGCTTTTGTTTTTAATTCCCTTTTTAGCTATCACCCCAAGTGCAATTTGATTAAACTCCCTCACCTTTGCTTTGCGGACGACTTATTGATCTTTTCTGCAGCTACTTTAGCTTATGTTCAATGTGTCCTTGGTGCTCTTGTTGATTGATGTGCAAATTTGTTTAACTCGCAAGCGCACGAATCGTATGTAGCATAGTGCGTGCAAGTGCGAGGTCGAATCCGCAAGAAAGTGTGTGTGAAAAAAAGAAAATCACTTTCTATTTAGATAAATCTTGTTTTAACCTAGACCCAAAGATTTTGGAATTTTTGTTAACAAAATAATAAACAAAAAAAAACTAAATAAGAACAATTTATAAAGAAAGACACTAAGGTATCGGAATTCACCAAACCAAATCAAACACCCTACTCTTGTATTTTATTCATAAATTCAATTCAATGGGCTCAATATTCAAATTCAAAACATGAAAACATTTGTAGAAATCAATTCAAACAAATCACAACTATTATCCCTTTTTAATTGAAATCATCTATTGTATCCGGAAATCACAATAGATATCCCAATCTCAAAGAAATCAATCGATGTATCCATCGATTGAATTACAACAAACATTAAATAAAGATCATCAATCTAAAAAAAATAAATTGACGTAGAATTTGAACATATATATAAGAACAATGAATCTATGAATATCACGACAAGAGTATAGGTGTTATCATTGATGGGGTTTCATCCTCAACCTTAGTTGAGGATTTTAGCCTCTCATGATTAAAAACACCAACAAGTCGTGAAATGAAATCATGAAATAATAAAAGCGAAGAAGAAAAAGAAGAACAGAAGTTTTTTTTTTTTTTTTAAAAAAAGTAAAATTAAAACAATAAATTAAAACAATGGGAAAGAAAGGAAGAACGGAAACGAAGTAACAATAAACAAAAGATAAGTGATGAGAAAGAAAGAAGAACAATTGAAAATTAAATAACAATGTCAAAGAAAGAAAGAACGAAAATTAAATAAAGAGTAAGCAATAAATAAAAATGAAAAGAAAGAAGAACAACTGAAATTTGAATAACTTAAAATTAAAAGAAAGAGTAACAACTTACAAAAGAAAAGAAAAGAGCTAAGACAACTGCTCTGAAGAGAAAAGTTGATGCCCTAAGTGGTACCTAGCAGGGGGTATTTATAGCAGAAGATTAGGTTAAACCAATCTTTTACAAAATGGCACCTCTACCCCTCTAAACCTAATAGGAGAAAAGAACGCTAGGGTTTAGGGCCATATTTTCAAAATAGCACCTCTACCCCTCAAAAACCCTAATAAGATAAAAGAATGCTAGGGTTTGGAGTGTCTGCAATCGACAGGAACAAGGAAATTCACGCTCTTATATTGCGAGGCATTTATGACGTGGCAGACATTCGAATTGGGAAAATTATATTTCACAATGATTTGTATAATTTTGAATTATCTTTCTAGCGCCGCTAATTTCACTTCAATCCAATACTTGAGCTGAAAGTTATGATCAAAATACTATGACTTGTGCAGAACTTAAAATTTAATCCAATCCAATTTTGACTTCCAAAATTTGCATTTTTTTTTCACTTTCAAACTACGGTTTTCTCTCTAGGATCTGAAAAATACCAAAATACAAAAACTAACCAAAAATATTAGAAAATAACAAAACTAAAGGTCTAACTAATACAAATTAAGGGGTCCAAATATACAATATTTGGCACTCATCATTGATTTTGAAGCTCTCTCAGGTTTGAAGGCTAATCCTTCCAAAAGTTCAGTCTTCATTGCTGCAGTTTCTACTACTGATAAGCAGAATCATTTTGAGTTGCTGTATATGCCGAAAGGGGTCATTTCTGTGAGATACTTAGGTGTCCCTCTCATCACCAAAAGGCTCTCTGCTACAGACTGTGATAGCCTTATCTCCAAGATCTCCTATCGGATTGATCATTGGTTAGTAAGGAAGCTGTCTTTTGCAGGTAGACTACAACTTCTCTCTTCTATTTTGGTTAGTTTGCAATTGTTCTGGGCCCAGTTTTTTATCTTGCCCAAAAAGGCTATTTAGCTCTTGGAACATAAATTTAATAGCTTTCTTTGGTCTGGTAGTGATGTGAAGGCTAAGGCCAAAGTCTCTTGGGAGAATCTTTGTTTTCCAAAGGAGGGGGTTGGCTTAGGGATTAAAAGGGTTGCTGTTTGGAATCAGGCCTCGATGTTAAACCATTCTGGAGCTTGTTTACCAAAGCTGGATCATTATGGGTAGAAGTCTATGGCAGATCCCTATTCCAAAGTCATTTTTTTGGAGTTGGAAAAAGCTTTTAAAGCTTAGGGAGGTTGCTAAAACTTTTATCCATTTTCAGGTTGGGGATGGGAGCAATATCTTTCTTTGGCATGACCATTGGCACCCTACAGGGTATTTACTTGAGAAGTATGGGTACCGTGTGGTCTATGATTCTGGGTTTTCAAAGGAAGCTAAGCTTTCTTCTATTCTCCTTAATGGAGACTGGTTTTGGCCAAGTGCCAGGTCAGATACTTTGGTGGAAATCCAAAGTAAACTTCCAAAGATTACTCTTGGAGACTTTGATAGGCCTGTTTAGAATTCTTGTAGGGTTTCTTACTCTTGTGCAGAAGCTTGTGAGAGCTTAAGAGAGAAGCAACCAAAAGTCCCTTGGTGGAAGCTAGTCTGGTTCTTTATGACCATTCCTAAGCATTCATTTCTAAGCTGGCTTGTTTTTCGGGATGTTCTTGCAACAAAACAGAAGATGTCTTGTTAGGGCTTTAGTGGAAATTGGATTGCCTTTTCTGCTATGGTTGTATTGAATGCAAAGAGCACATTTTCTTTAGTTGCAATTTTAGCCATAGAATTTGGAGGGCTGCTATAAAAGCCTGCTGCTTTATTGACCCGCCTTTTTGCTGGGATGATGTTGTGGAATGGGGTACTTTTAAGCTCCATGGTAAGAGCCTACAAGCTTGTTTAGGCCGTCTTTGTTTTGGGTCGGTGGTTTATCATCTCTGAAAGCATTGCAATGATCTCCTGCATGGCAATACATCGAGATCAGAGGAAGCTATCTTGGTTCAGATTCTATGGGAAGTTAGAACCAGGATTTTAGCTAAAGGGCGTTTCAAGAATTTGTCTTCTTGTTTAGACCTTATGTATAGGTGCATGGAATCTTCATTCCTTGTTGTAACTTTGTTGCTTTCTTTAGTTCTGTGTTGTTGTATTGGTCGCTACTAGTTACTGCAAGTTATCTTGATATTGTTGTTTTGTTGCAGCAGGTATTTCTTGTTGTTAGGCTTCTGCTTAGTTGCAATTATTGCGTGTCCTGTTTTTTATTTTTTAGACGTGGTCCAGTCTTTACTAGCGGGTTGTATTGGTGTTGTTCTTGTTCTATAAAAGATTTGATTCATCTAAAAATAAATAAATAGACGTACAATCAGATTCTAGTACCAAGGGAAAGCGTGAACTCTCATTAAATATAGCTTATCAAGCCAAATCCATATAAGTTTTTGTACCGGATGGAAATATCAATATAGGGATTTATTCCAATAAACAATTCATAATATTCGAGATGGACTTGATTCAAAAGCCAATATGTTGAGTAATCCAAATTGTTTATATCTTTCTTTCTTTCTTCTTCTTCTTCTTTTTCTCAAACTCTATTCTTTTTGTTAGTTTGTGATTGGATGTATTCTGTTGAATAAAATTACTTCTACGTAATGATGCTTATTTGATAGGGATGTTGTTTTATTCAGAGTCTACACTTCAATTATGAGCTTCAAGAAGACTCTGTGCAAGATTCAAAACAGTGTAGTTCAGTTCCCTTACATCCTTCCAAACGTGTGGTATTCCGTCCGAACGCTCATCTATCAAAGCATTATCTGTCAAGACGACGAGAACTTTCCGTCCGGACGTCCCTCTGTGTCCAGAAGCTTCGAACTATTCTCGGTTGCATTCGTCTGGACGTCTCAACAACACGTCCGGATGCCTTTCAATGTTCAACAAGTAAAAGGATTTCTTTCCAAAACACAAATATGGGAAGACAGCTGCAACCTTCCGGATGATGTGGCTATTTCGTCCGGACACTATCCTTGATAAGGCAAGTCGTGCAGAAGATGTTCAACCGTCCGGACGTCAGACTCCATGGTCTGGATGCTTAGGCCTTAATATAAAAATTAAGTGCAGCAGAAGTGCAACCGTCCAGACGCTAGGGCAACACCGTCCGGACGCGACCCTATTCAGAAAAGAATTTCAAGCGAATTTGGAAAGCCGATTGCACAGTTGTCTGTCTGGAGGCCACCTAGGAAAATCGTATCAGACGCGATTTAGGTTTTTGTAGCCTATAAATAGAGGCTCCTAGGCATGGAATTTGTAAGAATTCGGTATTGAATTCCGTAGAGCTTAGAGAGTTTATTTTAGGAGTTGTTGTGCTGATCCGCTCACTCTCTAGCCGTTGCCATTGTGTGTTGTTGCTAAGCTGAAACTGAAGTCTATCTTTGGAGTTAGCACTAAGGTAAAGGATTTCATTGAAAACCCCTTCAAGTAGATGACTTGGTTGGGAAACGTTCATGTTGGGTTACACGTCAGAGTTCAAGGTACGACCACTACATAAGGGTATGGGAGTGTTACTGCTTTGTAACTAGCTTTGTCTTCTGAATAGTGGATATCCTGGGTTTTGCTGCCCCAGAGTGGTTTTTCTCTTAATTGAGTTTATACTTCGTTAACAAAATTCTTATGTCATTTAAATTTCGCTTTTATATTATTTTCTTAACACATTATGCACACACACACACACGGTTAAAATAGAAGTCATCTATTTTTAAATTGGTATCAGAGCTTGGTACACTCTGAGAAGCTTAAATTCTAGAGTGTAATTTTGTTTGATTTCTATTTTTTGTATCATGTCTGTCAATTTTGATTTGATGGAAAAATGTGAACTCCAAAAGATGTGTATCGAATTGTTTAAACAATTTGAAGATTTTTAAAAATCTAGCATTGATCATTTACAAAGACTTAAAAATTTTGAAGTTGAAAAAGATGTGTTTATTGAAAAAATTAAGTCTTTAGAAGATGATCTAATGAATTCAAAACTCCCTTTGGACAAACCTTTTAATTCTGGCTTGAGTATTGATAGTATCACTTCTATTTCACATGCTATGCCTGCTCATAGAACTATGTTTATTAAACCTAGCATGTCTCATAATCATACTTAGTCTACTTGTGGGGATAAAGGAGATAGTTATAAAAACTTCAATTCTATCCCTACTTGTCATTATTGTGGCAATTAGTGGTCATATCCGCTCTAATTGTTTCCATATTCATTCTCAGAAACTTTAGGATAAATTGCATGTACCTAGGGAAGGTGAATTAGGTTTTGAGAACCAAGTCAAGAATTTAAGTGATCAGGTTAAACTCATTAGTGAAAAGCTAGAAAGCCTCACTCCTAATGAAAAGAAATCTGTCTTGACTAATAATAAGAAGAAAACTTTCAAACAAGTTTGGGTTAAGAAAGAGGACAGCCTGTGTCTAACTGCTCATACTGCCTTAAAAATTCTTGATACTTGTTTGTGGTATTTGGATAGTGGTTGCTCTAAACACATGACATGTGATAAGACTCTACTAAAAGAAGTTCAGATGGGAAAAGGAGGAAGAGTCACCTATGGAGATGGAAGTCAATCCAAGGTAATTGGAAAAGGGATCATCGACATTCCAAGACTCAGAGCATCTCAGGAAGCCTTGTATGTAGAAGGACTCAAGGCAAATCTTCTCAACATCAGCCAATTCTGTGACAATAATTTGGTGGTTCAATTCTCCAAAAAGGAGTGTAATATCTTGGATAGCAGTGGCAAGTGGCTAATGGGAGGAGAAATGACTGTTGACAATTGCTATGACCTCCCTGGTCTCATTTCAGATCCTCAAATTATCTGCAATAAGGCAACCATAGATACAGTGAATTATGGCATCAAAGGTTGGGGCACTTGAATTTCACAGATATGCTGAAGATAGCTAGCAAAGAGATTGTCAAAGATCTTCCTAAAATGGAAAAGACTGGGAAAGAAGCATAGCTAGCAAAGAGATTGTCAGCTAGGGAAGCAGACTCGAGCGGCTCATAAGAAGACTTCAGATATTCTCACTTCCAGAAATTTAGAATTGCTGCATATGGATCTCATGGGTCCCACTAGAACTGCTAGTCTAGGTGGAAGGAAGTATATATTGGTAGTGATAGATGACGTTTCTCGATACAAATGGGCTCTTCTTCTCCAAAAAGTCTGATGCTTTTGATGCAGCTCAATAGTTATTCAAGAAAATTCAAATTGAGCAAAACTGCCCCATAATGAGAATCCGCAGTGATCATGAAAGAGAATTTGAAAATGCCAAGTTTGAAGAGGACATTTTGCCTTTCGTATGAGATCCAGTAGGAATTTTCATCCCCCATCACTCCTCAACAGAATGGGGTTGTAGAAAGGAAGAACATGGTGATTCAAGAGATGGCTCGTGTAATGATCCACTCAAAAAATCTTGCTCAACATTTTTGGGGTAAAGCTGTCAATACTGCTTGTCATATCATCAACAGAGTCTACCTGAGGCCTGAAACAAACAAGACTCCTTATGAGATTTGGCGAGGAAAGAAGCCCACAGTTAAGTACTTCAAAACTTTTGGAAGTAAATGCTATATTCTTCGAGATAGGGAAAATATTGAGAAATTTGATCCCAAAAATGATGAAGGTATATTCTTGGGGTACTCCACCAACAGTCGTGCATACATGGTCTTTAATAAAAGAACATAAACTGTGATGGAGTCAATCAATATGATAATTAATGATGAAGAAATTGAGGCATCGGGCAAAGGGGAGGAAATTCAGCCAATTCCTACAGAGCTGCCTATTCCTTCAACTGACATGATCAAGCCTTCTACTTTACCTCAAGAAACCCCAGGTATGTCTCCAACGGCTGAATCTCTTCTTGTTCCTACAACTTCTGATACTACTGTCAGTGCTTCTGAAGATGAGGATATTCCCACAAATCCTCCTAAGCGGTCATGTGTAAAGCATAATCATCCCCCTCAGCAGCTCATTGGGACTTTTGAAGAAGGGTGTCGGCTAAGAAACAGAGTGATCCAGCCCTCGAGTGAAGTAGCTAATTAAGTATCCTACAACTGCTACCCTCCACAGACAGAGCCCAAGAAAGTTGACGAAACCCTACAAGATGAAAGTTGGGTCTTTGTCATGCATGATGAGTTACATCAGTTTACTAGAAACGATGTATGGACTCTGGTTCCCAGACCTGCTGATCATAACATCATTGGCACCAAGTGAATTTTCAAAAACAAATCAGATGAGCATGGTACAGTGGTCAGGAATAAGGCACGCCTTATTGCTTAGGGGTACACACAGATTGAAGGGATAGACTTTGATGAAACCTTTGCTCCGGTTGCCAAGTTAGAATCCATCAGAATTCTTCTCTCCATCGCTTGCCATCTTGGATTCAAGCTTTATCAGATGGATGTAAAGAGTGCCTTTCTGAACGGCGTTCTTCAAGAAGAAGTTTATGTAGAACAGCCAAAAGGATTTCAAGATCCTCATCATCCCCATCATGTTTACAAGCTAAAGAAAGCTCTGTATGGTCTTAAGCAGGCTCCTCGAGCATGGTATGATCGTCTAACCACATATCTTTTGGCTAAGGGGTTTACAAGGGGACAGGCTGATCGGACCTTGTTCATCAAAAACCAAGGTACACACAAGCTCATTGCTCAAATCTATGTTGATGATATCATATTTGGAACTACTCTAGATTCCCTAGCCCATGAATTTTTTGAAGAGATGAAGCAGAAATTCGAGATGAGCATGATTGGTGAGTTGAACTACTTTCTGAGTCTTCAAGTCAAACAAACTTCTAAAGGCATCTTTATTTCTCAATCCAAGTATGCTAAGGATTTGGTTAAACGTTTCGGCCTAGATGGGAAGAGTCATGCCCGTAGTCCCATGAGCACTAGTGTTAAGATAAGCACTGATCTTACAGGGAAACCAGTTGATCCTACTCTCTACAGAAGTATGATAGGGAGTCTCCTCTACCTCAGAGCCAGCCGACCAGATATTGCCTGCAGTGTGGGAGTTTGTACTCGTTTTCAGGCAAATTCTAAAGAATCTCACTTCACTGCAGTCAGGCGTATCATTAGGTATGTAAATGATACTTTTCTCTATGGCATCTGGTATTCCAGGGAAACAAATCTTGTTGTTGCAGGTTACTCTGATGCAAACTGGGCTGGCAATGCTGATGATAGAAAGAGCACATCGGAAGGATACTTCTATGTGGGAAATAATCTTGTGGCTTGGATGAGTAGGAAGGAATCTTCGATTTCCCTCTCCACTGCTGAGGCTGAGTATATTGTTGCGGTGTTGTACCCAATTGCTGTGGATGAAAAAACTGTTATGTGATTATGGATTCACTCAGGATACCATGATTATTGATGTGGTTAAGCTTAAACATATCTTTTAGATCTTCTCAAAGTGTGCTTTAAACCCAAAGTCAATGGAATTAATTGCATCTTTATTTAAAACCTGAAAACAATAAAACAACACAAAATCAAACAAATAACAATGCTAAGGAATTAACATATGTAAGTTAAGGGACTTGAATGTCGCTTATCAATTATCAACTGTGATAATACTAGTGCCATAAACATTTCCAAGAATCTTGTTCAGCACTCTCGGACCAAGCACATTGACATCAGACATCACTTCTTACGTTATCTTGTGGAGTCCAAGGTAGTATCTCTCTCTTTCATTCTCACTCATAACCAA
Organism: Alnus glutinosa; assembly: GCF_958979055.1. Lineage (NCBI taxonomy): Eukaryota > Viridiplantae > Streptophyta > Magnoliopsida > Fagales > Betulaceae > Alnus > Alnus glutinosa. The sequence continues at coordinate 23,101,009 of NC_084898.1, read as the reverse complement.
TTGGCTGACATTCTTACCAAACCTCTGGATGGTAGTAGGTTTGAGTCTCTTTGAAAAGCCATTGGTGTTTGTGACATGTCCTAGACATGTTTTTCCATGCTAGGATTAGACTTTTTTTTTTTTTTTTTTTTTTTTTTTAAGTCTTGTCCTCTGAAAGCATGATGTTTTATTAAATAAATAAATTTAAAAAAAAAAATGTTTTGGGGAGTTTGGTATGAGGGGTATTCTTTTTAAAGTTTGTCAGCTATCTCACGTCTCTTATTCTGTTTTATTGGTTCATTATGCTTTGATGAATTATGCTTACATGTGGTTGAGATCATAAGTCTGACATATGCAAAGTTTTCCTGCTCACTTTTTGTGCTTGATAGTTGCTTTCCTCATGTGATGATTTTGTGCACTATCCAAGACTCCCCGAAAGTGCATTTTTTCTCTCTGACTTTTTGCTTTCGAAGATTCTTATGAAAGAGATTTTTTTTTTTGTAAGATGGTCAAATTAACCAACTCGCTAGTTGAACCTATAACTTAAAAATTCTAGCATTCTCTCTAGGTTGCAACACCTTGTGATAAAAAGCATTTAAAATTCAAAAAATATGGATAAATAAAAAGATCCACTGCTTTTGTGCTATAAATCTATTCTTGAACTTGTCCCTAAAGAAACAATCAGTGACCAAATCATTGCAGAAATAGACAGTCACTAAAGGACTAAGTAAAAGAAAAGCACTATATCTTAGGGGGAGTGTATCAAATGATCTTCATTAATTTTTTCTCTTGTTTAGAAAATTTAGTTGCTTTAAGTTATATCAGTGAACTTCATACCTTATGGAGAAAGCCTTCACACACACACATTACAGGAGTTGAGCAAGTTATTTTAATTATTCTGTTTGCAGGGAAATTTTGGCTTATTCATTTCTTATCTCTCAACTCTATGTTTGTGTAATTCTGACTTGTTATTTGGCTAATTTCTCATAATTGGATACATGTGTGTGCTGCTCTACTTGTGAATGAACTAACCTTATTGTTTTTCTCTCCCTTTTCAACAAGATGTTTTTCTCATGATTTTTTAACAGTTTCTTTGATTTTAGAACTGTTTCTGGGATTGGTTTTATTTACTCTGTTCACCCTCGTCTTGCTGAACCATTGAGTGGGAGTAATTATTTTGTGGTTTTTCTTATACTCTGTTTTATCCTTTGTCATTTTGAGACAAAAAGGGGAAGTATTTTTTGATTTGGACCGGGATTATATTGTTAACCGGTCAAGTGATTTTTGTCCCAGAATGGCCAAAATGGAGAGTTTGTTAGTTTGTGATTGGATGCATTCTGTTGGACAAAATCACTTCTATGTAATGATGCTTATTTTACAGGGATATTTTATTCAGAGTCTACACTTCAATTATGAGCTTCAAGAAGACTCTTTGCAAGATGCAAAATAGTAAAGTTCAGTTCCCTTGCATCTGTCTGGACGATGTGATATTCCGTTTGGACGCTCATCTGTCAAAGCATCATCCGTCTGGACGACGAGAACTTTCCGTCAAGACGTCCCTCTGTGTCCAGAAGCTTCGAACTGTTCTCGGTTGCATCTGTCCAGACGTCTCAGCAACACATCCGGACGTCTTTCAGTGTTCAACAAGTAAAATGATTTTTTTTCCAAAACACAGATATGGGAAGACAGTTGCAACCGTCGGGACGCTATTCCGTCGGGACGCTATCCTTGATAAGGCAAGTCGTGCAGAAGATGTTCAACCGTCCGGACATCAGACTCCATGGTCCGGATGCTCAGGTCTTAATATGGAAATTACGTGAAGCAGAAATGCAACCATCCGGACATTAGGGCAACACCGTACGGCCGCGGCCCTGTTCAGGAAAGAATTTCAAGCGAATTTGAAAGCCAGTTGTACAGTTGTTCGTCCGGACACCCTCAGCTACCGTCCAGACGCCGCCTAAAAAAATCGTATCAGACGCGATTTAAGTTTCTGTAGCCTATAAATAGAGGCTCCTAGGCATGTAATTTGTAAGAATTCGGTATTAAATTCCGTAGAGCTTAGAGAGTTTATTTTAGGAGTTGTTGTGCTGATCTGCTCACTCTCTAGCCGTTGCCGTTGTGTGTTGTTACTGTGCTGAAACTGAAGTCTATTTTAGTGGTTGGCCCTAAGGTAAAGGATTCCATTGAAGACCCCGTCAAGTAGGTGACTTGGTTGAAAGGCATTCGTGTTGGGTTACAAATCAGAGTTTAAGGTACGACCACTACATAAAAGGTATGTAAGTGCTACGCTTTGTAACTAGCTTTATCTTCTAAATAGTGGATATCCTGGGTTTAGCTGTCCCGAAGTGCTTTTTCTCTTAATTGAATTTCTACTTCGTTAACAAAATTCTTGTGTCATTTAAATTCTGCTTTTATATTATTTTGTTAACACATTGTGCACACACACACGGTTAAAATAAAAGTCATCTATTTTTTACTTTTGAAAAGTGTACTTAATTAGAAAACAATGAACTTTGATGCCAGAGCGTTTAGTAGGGAAGAGTCCAACAACACTGAAACTGAAGAGATTTGCGATGGACCAAATTGTAAGCGGAAGTCTAAAAGAACCATTAGGAAACCAGCCTACTTAAGAAACTGTAAAAGTTCATGGGCCTTACTCACTCTTAAAAGATGCATGGAGAGAGGATGGGTGTCCATGGCTTATAAAGTGTCCAGGTCATGTATCTCTTGGCGATATGGGACACTTTAACACGCCCCCTCACGTGTGACAACTTTTGGCCAAACACGTGTTCAACATCAGGAGGGAAAGACCCATCTTCGTCCAAGGAACTTACTCTGATACCATGTAAAAGTCCATGGGCCTTACTCACTCTCAAAAGACGTCTTATGGGAAGAGGTTTGCTGAAGGCTCATAAAGCCCACAATCCAAGTATACCTTGGCAATGTCGGACTCTTAACTATTTGCTTAAGGCTTATAAAGCTCACAACCCAGGTATATGTCAGACTCTTAACACATATCATCACGTGTGACACTATTATCCAAACTCGTGTACAACGGGAGGGAAGGCACAACATTGTCCAAGGCCCTGAAGCTCTGATACCATGTAAAAGTCCATAGGCCTTACTCACTTTCAAAATGCGTCTTGAGGGAGAATGGGTGTCCATAGCTTATAAAGTGCCCAGGTCATGTATCTCTTGGCGACATGGGACACTTTAACAAAAACATCTTCCCTTAAGGTGCTTTTGTGGAAGGGTAAAGCTCAATGAACTTTATCAGAAACTATATATTTAGTCTAAGTAAATGAGGGAACATAATATGACGGAGTGAAGGGACTTTAGAGTAATTAATAAGTATTCATGAAATTAGGACATGCCATTCATGAATCTATATTTGTTTGTGTCTATCTCTATAAATGATTGTCTTGTATTGTCTTTTGGAGATTATCTTTTAACATACTTTATTAATTGAATTTCAAACATTGAGTTGCTTTGCACTCTAGTTTCTTCTCCCCCTCCTCTACTTTTAGCAATTACAGCTATAGTTGAGTTTAGTTCACATCCTTTGATGAATAAAATGAAGCAATAATTTCATTCAATTTTGGATATATATGTTTAAGGGGGAACACAATGAAGCCCGAGTTCCATTTCCTTGTTTCCTTTTCTTTCATTTCATTTTTCTCTACCCTTTTTTTTTTTTTCTTTTTCTTTTTTTTTTTTCTTTTTTTTTTCTTTTTTTTTTTTTTCCAGCCATAATCATAATGTCTAATTAAGGTAGTTTGGATCACATTTGGAATACACAATTGATTTTCTATGAACAAAAAACCGTCATGTACGTATGGCATAATCATCCCGCTATCTTGTTTCCAAGTCACTCACAATCGGACCAAAGCAGAAAAAATATTATCTGAATAAATAAAACCCATGTACCTTAGTCTTCATAGTCACCAAAAAAGATGTCTTCATTTTGAGTGCATCCCCCACTTTGTTCAACGCATCAGATTTATGCTTGTAACAAAGGAAAACTGTTGAATATACGCCAATCGGACTGCATGTCGAGATGAGAGTTTATCCTGGCTATGAATATGTTCAAAGCCTCATAATCTGATTACTGGATGAACTCTTTATACGCCAGATAAGAACTACAATGCTTCAAAAACTAAACCACTACATAGAACTTCTTGTCACAGATGCTATAATTAAGTTTAGAATCATTTAATGTTTCACATAAATAAGCCACACGTAGGCCACCTTCACTAAGAACAATGCCTCCAACCTTGAAACGTCTTCCTCACGTCAAAGTACTCTCTTACTCTTTCGAACTCTCACTATAGTAATGGGGCTTAAAGGGTCGGATTACAGAAAATAATCCAAAGGGTGGTGGGGTATTTATAGGGGAGAAATCGTAAAAGATAAGGATGAGGTGATTTGCTACTTGTCTATCATTCAGTACCCGAGCTCGAACATTCATATACTATTGCATACGTTCGTCATACGAAACAATCATTCGATGTACGATCTATCGTACACGCCGAAGGCGTGGGATGTACCCTTCTGACACATAGTACACCACGTCATTAGACGTTCAAAGTGGGAAATTTGATCGTTCGTAAAGGGAAAAATGAACGTTTGAGATGGGAAAAATGATCAATCGAGGTCGATCGTTCGGTGTTCACAGCAAACGTTCTGTCATCGCAGAAAGTCAGAAGATTTAATTTTCAATGAAGACCTACTTAATGCTATTAAATATTATGGGGTACTACACCTAGGAAGCCAATCTACTATAAAAGTATAGAGATTACAAGCAATTCAAATTACAAAACCTTTGTAAAATCGACCTTACTTATATCAAACAAATGACCCGTTTGTCCCTACCACAATAGCACCAAAACTCTCATCAATCTCCTATCTCACTTCCTCTTGCAATCCCAAAAACTATGGTGTCTTAAGGTAACAGTTTGTGAGCGGTGTGGTATTACAAACTCTAAGAGAGAATCAAACAATGAAGCATAAAACTAAGGTTTTCTCTTTTAGAACAACGAATAGATGGCTTCAACACTTCAAAAGTCGTGCATAGTGGTCCTTAAATACTCTAGGCATTCATCCCGACGTTTTAGTCTAAATTAAACTCTGAATGTTGTAAATTTGTCGGTGGCATCATGACAGATTAGTATGCTTGTCCACATGAAACTAGGGTTTCACAACTTAAACCCTAGCGGCGCCCGGACCTCCATGGAACGGACCAGGGAACGACCAACACTGCCACTTTCAATCTTCAATTTATTTTTATCTCGTCTAGACCTTCATCGAACGCCCTTTGAAAATGAGGCTCTCTTGATCAATCACCCGTACTGGCTTTTGAGAGACTTGGGCAGTTGATTTTTGCACAATGCCCTTACTAAAAGCGCATTGAGAATGGATGGAAGGTTCAACGGAAGGAATGGAGATCTCAAGATGAGCAATGATACGATCATACGAGTGATGAGAACAATATTAAATGGAAGAGAAGTGTGTCTCTCATGAAATTGTTTTACCTCGAGAATGTTCAAAAGGCTTATTAAAACATTCCCACTCACTCCCTTGCTCTAATCCCCTTCTCAAAACTTGTGAAAAAAAAATAAAAATAACTTACTTATAATTGCCACGTGTTCAGGCAGGGTATTACATCTCAGCCCCTTTCTTGTCCTTTGTGTACTGGAACGTTAAGAACCTGAACCATTGCCTATTTTCTTGCTAATTTTCTAGGAGTAATTGGCATTATTTGATTTTTTTTTTCTAAGCAAAATCAATACATCGCTAAACAAAAAATAGAAACGAGATCCAAATAATGGTACAAACCAAATAGATCCTGGGATAAGATAAGTGGGTCTAACGCCAATACAACAGTATTAGCCCAAGGGACAAAGGAAGGAGTCGTGGTTTGAAACCCACAATGGGCAATCGAAGTCTCACACCTTATCGAAAAGTTGATCAGGGACTAAGAAGAAAGATGCCTCGACATAGGTACGACTTGGCCCTCATAGCATGGAATTGATCACATGGAGTTTGGCTAGAAAGCCCACTGCAAGTAGATCTAGACTGGAGGCACCCCAATAGGAGGGTGTTCGGCTATGTGCGATTAGGGGCAACTGGTTGAGAACCCTTTGATGACAAGAAAGTGATCACCGACTAAGAAGAGACAAAGGAGAAGTTGGAAACAAGTAGGAATATAGATGGCCATAAGTTCTGCTAGCTACTCAGGTAAGGGAAGATGCATTTGGTGTACACGAGCTAAAAGGAGGAGGTGGAGCAAGCTGACAAGGGTCCAAGGGTGGTGGTGGAAGGCGGTGTGGATGATGGACATCAACAAATCTAGCCTGGAAAATGAGAAAATTAAAAATAAAGAAAGAAAGAAAAGGGACAAGGAAAAAAAGAGAAAGAGGAGTGGGAAGAAAGGAGGAGGGCAAAGGTGGGATGTTTGGTGTTGCTTTTGAAAGAAAATATAATGCGAAATATAAATAAATACAAAAAATTACGTGGTTCAATCTATGACTTATGTCTACAAGATAAAGCCCAAATGACTACATTTTGCTCTTATTTCTTTGAGTGATGTTTACAATATAACATGCTCCTATTTATAGGAGAATTAGATAATACAAATAGACTTCAACTGTAATTTGGTCACAGTCTTCAACTGTGACTAGGTAATAGTCTTTAACTGTAGTTAAGTCACAGATTCTATAACTCTTGATATGCTCTAACATTCCCCTCAAAGGTGAAAATTTAATGAATCTTGAGTTTGATTTTTTTTTTTTTTTTCGCCTAAAGACTGCAACAGACGGTTGAATCTCACTGTAAACCATCAGGAACGATCTGATTTCACCGCAAAACACCAAGGGCGCGGTCGAATCTCGCCGAAAAATACCAAGGGATGGTTGAATCTTGCCGCGAAACACCAAAGAACGGTTGGATTTCACCATAAAATACAAAAGCCAGCAAAAAAATAAAATCAAATCAATTGAAATCCACAGGATCCAAAACTGCCGTTAGCCTATAGCTCTGATACCATAAAATAAAATAAAATATAATGCAGAATATAAAGCTGAATATAGATAAATAAACACACAGAATTACATGGTTCGTTCTATGACTTAAGTTTACAGGATAAAGCCTAAAGTGCTACATTTTACTCTTATTTATTTGAGTGATGTTTACAATATAACATGCTCCTATTTATATGAGAATTAGATAATACAAATAGACTTCAACTACATCTAAGTGATAGTCTTCAACTCTGATTAGGCAATAAACTTCAATGTAGCTAGGTCACTGTCTTTAACTGTGACTAGGTGATAGTCTTCAACTGTAGTTTCTTCAACTGTAGTTAAGTCACAGTGGAATGGGCATAATAGCATCGTCAATCTCGCAATCCATCTTTGATAGTCTTTAACTGTAATAATCTTCAATTGTAGCTTAAATTCTAGAACTCTTGATATACTATAGGTTTTCACTTTCCAATGTTCTTTCTCTATATATGTTTGTTGGTTCGACTTGTTTGGTTTGTAGCTGGTTAGCTTCTTGATTGTTTTCTCTCTTTGTATGATGAGGCAATAGGAAGCAATTTGCTATTTTATTTATTAATTTTGAGTTTCTTTTCTTTTCTTTTTTAAACTTTGAGGGTGTTTAAGTAAATTTAGTTTCTAAGCTCAAGGTATTTTCGTCATTTCACATTAAAAATTGGAATGTGTGACACATGTTTGTTTTTGTGTTTGAATAAACGTGTTCGGCTAACATAAAAGTTATTTCGCCAATAATTGATAGTTGAAGGAGTTATATGTCACGAGTGGTAGTTCGTGAAGACAATCTATATATATATATATATATATATATATATATAAATGAGTTATAGTTGGTGGGGACTAGAGTATTGAACCTCTTCTTGTCTTTGAATACTCCCATCTAACTTAAGCCCAAGGAATAAGCTATTAACTTGGCCGAGCAACACTAGTAAATCTTTCGGATTAGAATCTCTAACAATTTGTTGTCTGTAACACATTGTGAGAGAGCCCAAATATGATCTATCTGTCCAAATAATATTTTAGCTATCCGACCACCTAGTCGGACATATGAGTCTCGTGTAAACTTCCACACATGACACATATATTGTCCAAATTATAATAATTTAAACAAAAAATTGCTCGAAAAGAGATGTAAATCTCCATGGAATCTATCAATAATAATAATAAAAAAAATTAAATTATTTTTTTAAAGAGAGAGAGAGAGAGAGAGAGAGAGAGAGAGAAAAGGAAAAGAAAAAGAAAAATTAAGTTCCTAGGTATCTATCTTGATTTCTTTTATTCGTAGAAAACTTTGGAACATATTCTCCACTTCTAGTGCCCTTATAAACGGAGTTACGCACCGGTTCGTATTCGACAGACGCTCCAACAATGGCTTCCTCGCTCGTAAAACAAACGCTAGGTGACCTCAATAAGGACTCCTTCGTGAGCCTCCTCTCGAAGCTCATTGGCGAAGCCAAGTACGTCCAGAACAACCCACCTGAGCTGATCCCAGAGGAGGACAGGGTGGTCAAGCACGTCTTGGACGCCCTTCTTCCCTATAGCACCACCACAGGGGGAGGACCCCTGGTGGTCAACCATGTCACCTATCATCCAGGCAGAGGCAACGTGATCGTGGAGTACCCCGGCACCGTGCCTGGCAAGATCTTGTCCTTCGTGGGATGTCACATGGACGTGGTTACTGCTAATCCTGATGATTGGGTCTGCTTCTTGTGCTTAATTTGGTGTTATCTTTACTGGGTTTTTCTTGAATAGGCTATTGAATCGTTTCATATTCATAAATTCAATCTGGGATTGTTTGTTTTTTCTAATGTTATTCGTAGTGGTTGTTATGAACTGGTTTCTGTGGAGGAAATTCCTGTCATAAGTTATTGGATTCATCTAAGTTTATACTGCCCTTTTTATTTTCTTTATAATAATTTATCTGGCATTGTTTTTTCTGGGATTTTGGGCCTTTAGGCGATGTGATTTCAGGCTGCATACAAACACAATCTGGGTTGTTCTGAATTGGATTTAATGCTTGGCCTGGGTCTTATCTAGTTCAAGTTGCTTACCATATCGAATTTGGTGGCTTTTAATCTGTACCCCCATAACTTTGGCACTGAATCTTATATATACTCAATCTCAATTGGCTTCAGCACTTGATATGTTGTAAGGTAAAAGTTTCAACATATCAATTTTGTGAAATTCAATCTGCATTTGCAAATTTCATTTTTATACTCATTCTGTTAGAATCATCTTTCTTGGGGTTTTTAGAATTGGCTTCAGCACCATTCTTTTACAGATTAAGGATGACCCATGTCAAGCTTTTGTTCAATTTGTTCTCTCTTTTTTGGCGATAGTTGATTTTCTCTCTATTATTAATTGCGAAATAAAAACAATATTTTTAATTTAGTTATATTAGCTGTTTTTTTTTTCTGCAGTTAATGTATAAGGTCTGCCTGATGATAACTAAAAACTTCTCATTATAGCAACTCTGTTTTTGAATTTTGATTTGAGTATAGAGTGATGGATTTGTTCGGGTATGATATAGTGATGTTCTTTATGCATCTTATGATTATCAATTTTACAGGAATTTGATCCATTCTCACTGAGCATTGATGGGGATAAACTCCGCGGCCGTGGAACTACTGATTGTTTAGGGCATGTTGCCCTTGTAACTGAACTCTTGAGGAGGCTAGGGGAGAAAAAGCCCAAATTGAAGTCAACTGTAGTTGCAGTCTTTATAGCCAATGAAGAGAATTCTGCTATTTCTGGGGTTGGTGTGGATGCACTTGTGAAAGATGGACTACTCAATAAGCTGAAGGAAGGTCCGCTGTAAGTGAACGGCATCTCTTGTTTATGAACAGAAAAATAAAGCATCTCTTGAAATCTTTACATTAAAGCTTAGCAGAATTTGGTTATTGTGATTTTTGGCTTTTCCACACAGGTTTTGGATTGACACAGCGGATAAACAACCTTGCATTGGTACTGGTGGTATGATACCTTGGAAACTTAAAGTGACGGGGAAGCTTTTCCACAGTGGCTTAGCACACAAGGTATACACACCATTACAATTATGTCATAGAGTCATTTTTGTATAAGGTTTCTGTCCACACGGTTCCCCTAAAGGAAATATTTGCTTAGATTCTTTACAATAAAGTATACCAAATTGATGAGACTGTTTTGCTGGTTTTCTAAGATTCTGAATGAGTGAGAGAAAAGCAGAAGAGAATTAGGAGGAAGGAACATGCTGTTTTTAGGTTGCAGATGAAAATGAATTGAAGGTATTGGAATTTAAATAGTTCCCGTATTATGTATAAAAATTTTCCACTCAAATACTGAGCAATAGTCATGTGAATGACTAAGACGAGTTGGGATTGTAGTTATCAAGTTTGAGGTCACACAGAGAATTCCAAAATATGTCTGTGAGCTGAGGTAGTGAGAGAATGCTTGATTCCTTTAGATCTAAGAGACGGTATGGTTCTTGATAGAGTGCAATATTGAGATGACATAGAGTTGGATTATGTAAGAATCTTAAATATAAAGTGGTTGAGAGTTATTTATTGGGTCAAAAATCGGACTTGTACATTTATTAATTTGAGAATTTATACCAAAATATAGCAATTCCATTAAATTTTTTAGAATAGTTAGCCTTTGAACAAGGAAGAAAGGAGGTGCTTGCCAAAAAATGAAAATACTGAAATCATATGTCCAGTTTTTAGTTGTTTATTCATTCAGACTCTTGTTGAATATCCGCAGGCTATAAATCCTTTGGAGCTAGCAATGGAAGCACTGAAAGAGATGCAATCACGCTTTTACAGGGACTTTCCTCCCCATCCTAAGGAACAGGTCTATGGATTTGCAACACCTTCAACCATGAAACCAACTCAATGGAGTTGTAAGTTTTTTTGCCTATACTGAAAAGTTATGGGGGAAAAGAAAATTGTTTCATTATACCATGCTCAGCATCTTTATTGCAGATCCAGGTGGTGGGATCAATCAGATTCCAGCTGAGTGTACAATTTCAGGAGATGTCAGGTTTATAATCTTCCCCAAAAACCTTTTTAAGACCTTTTCTGGAAAATGAAGAAGCTTAATTTTTTTAATTCTTTTCTATTGATTTTCAGGTTAACTCCCTTCTATGAGTAAGCAATCTGCTTCATCTTTAAGGCAAAAATTATTACATAGAAGCCAATTTCTTTATTCTGTAAATTTCAAGTGATCTTCTTAAAAGGAATTAACAAGGCCAGCTTATGGATTTTGAATTCCAATTTTCTGATGCTCTGCTTCAGTGTAAAAGATGTAATGAAGAAGCTACAAGAATATGTGGATGACATCAATGACAACATTGAGAAGCTAGATTCACGTGGTCCTGTTTCAAAATATGTCCTGCCTGATGAAAACCTGAGGGGAAGGTCTCTCTCTCTCCATCCCTCCCTCCTTCCCCCCCCCCCCCCCCCCCCCCCCCCCCTCTTCTCTCTCTCTCTCTCTCTCTCTCTCTCTTCCTTGCATGAATTTAGACAAGTAATTTGGATACTCCTTTAAAAAACTTTGCTGTACTGGAAATGTAGTTACATATGCTTCTGTAAAATGTTGTGTCTATCTCAAAATAATTTCTTTTAGGCACCTTAATCTCCTCTTCCATATTTCTACTATTTTGCTATATTACAAAGTACTTAAATGGCATTTCTTTCTTCCCTACAGTCTTAAAATAAGTTTTGATGAAGCGATGTCTGGAGTTGCATGTGATCTTAATTCACGTGGCTTTCATGTATTGTGTAAAGCTACTGAAGAGGTAGTTGGGCATGTAAAGCCTTACTCAATTACTGGCAGTTTGCCACTCATTAGAGAACTGCAGGTGAGTATCTCACGTTCTTCTATGGCTTTTTGAATTTTCATTCTTTTACTCTTTCATCCCTCACCGTCCTTTTTCTTTGGTAGGACGAAGGATTTGACGTTCAAACTGCAGGCTACGGTATGATACTGTTAATATTTCTTCTTCACCATAGACTTATTATTGAAGCTCATGTACCTTTTGATGTAAAGTAACCCTTATAATCTAATGTGGTAAGGCACATTACTAATGTGCATATTGTAGGGAAAGATTTTTATTGTTTATACTTTTTCATGTGAAGAATATGACTACTGTTGGCGACACTAGTCCATAATTTCCTTTTCTCTTCACATAATATGTTCTTATTTTCCCTTTTTATTTTCTGAATTCATAACACATTTTTGGACCATGGAATTTGGCCATGGTCAAGGTGAATTATGTTATTTCGTGGGCTAAGATATTGCATGACAGAGGTGAATGCCAAGAAAGATTTATGTTTCTGACCTCAAATGTAAAGGGCTTGCCACAGTTGGTCCATCAAATAGATTACGGATCCTCCACCCTTTAAAAATAAAAGGATCCAAAACACACGCATAGATGTCAAGCACACATGATTTAACACCTGGGTATTGGGATTTATAACCTCCATAACTTGAATCAAAGCAAGACTCTCTCCACAAATTAGAGGAGATGCTTATTGTTCATAGTTAAGCATAGTTCCTTCTGCTAGTAAGGGGAACTGTTGTTTTCAGCGGTTTGAGGTTTACTATTTTTTGTTCAAATGGGTAGCTTTTCCATAGCTCGATGAAGATGGTGCCATGTTAATTAATGGTGTATTGTTAGGTCATATTCTTTTAACTGTCTATTGAATGGCTCACATTTTCAATGGATGAACCTAAGCAACTTTCACTAACACTGCCAACCACCTTGTTAATTTGTCTTTGTTTTTCGGAATGGCTTTTTTTTTTTTTTTTTTTTGGGCGGAGTTGCACTCCATCTTTATTGACAATGTCTTGAAATTTAACATTATTTCTTAGTTTGATTTACTCAAAAAGAAGGAAAGAAGTTGCTCAGTGTTTTGTGCATGATGGTCTTTTTTTTTTTTTTTTTCTTTTTTTTTTTATGATGAAGTTATTAGGTTGATCATTCGAAAGCTCATTACAAAATCTGATTCATTGCTTTTGCATCATATTTGCAGGTTTAATGGCCACATACCATGCCAAGAATGAGTACTGTCTTCTCTTTGATATGTGTCAAGGCTACGAGGTCTTTGTCAGCATCATCTCTCAGCTAGAAGATTCTGAGAAATGATATGTGCCAATTAATGGCCCTTAACTATGTTCTCAACAGATGGAACAAACTTTGGCTTATGTGATTGGCATAGTATTTGAGTGAGCTGCCAACTTTTTGATCCGGAGTTTTGTTCATTTACAATTGCTTGTCCTTATGGCTTAATTAAAAAGATTTAGTAATGGGACAAAAGAATTTACATGATTCATTTTATGCAACTCTCTGAAGAATACTTGTATTTCTTAAAAGCATATGAGAGCACGTGAAGCCGTTGGATCAAACGAAATTCAGCCGTTCGATTATGCGTAATAACTCACAGTTGGATGAAAAGCTTCCAGAGCCAACACTCACTACCCACTCGTTTACATCAAGGTTAAACCCTATAAAACCAGCTAGCTTGATAAAGCCCCCCTTCTTCTATGTTAAACTATACGATCCAGATAGTTTGGAGGAGTGGGATAATATGTCTATACTTATGACTCCTAAACCAAATCCTAATAAAACTCTTAATCCAAATTTTAATAATAAGACTTCTAATAAAAAATAATTTCTGAATCCTAATAAGATAATAAAAAATAAGTCGGTTCGTCATGGGCTTTTTATATTGGGCCTAGCAAGGGGTGTAATTTCGAGCCAGTTATAACTGGCCGGGAAATCGTAACCAGGCACCAACCGAAAAACCGGTTTGGTACTCAGTTACTTATAACAGGGTAACCGGGCACCCGGAGCCGGAGCCGGTTATTAATTTCTTAGACACCCGGTTATAACCGGGTAACTGGCTCCGGGTGTATATATATATATATATATATATATATATATATATATATATATATATATTTAATATATAAATTAAAAAAAAAAATTACCCTCCTGCCTTTTACCGTAATACACGGTATTATACACCCTCTCTTTTCTCTTTCGCCTTTGCTTTATTTTCTCTCTTTGTCTCGACGATACGGCGCCTTCACAAGTTCACCTAGGGTTCTTCATCTCTTCTTCTTCTTCGGCCCTACACGGCTACACGGTATTCACCCCTTCAATTAGGGTTCTTCAGTTCTTTTTCTTCGACTTTGATCTTTCTCACCCTTTGTGACTTTGTCTTTCTTTGTTTCTCTACAGATCTGGTGACTTCGTCGTTCAAAACTTCAAAGCATGCCCATTAACACAAAGAAGAAAAATGAAGCAAGGGGAATATGATTCTAGGATGTAAAGAGAATTAATGGAAGAATTCTAGTAGGAATATTAATGAGCTGGAGAATTAGGAGAATTAAAATGATAACAGTAATGGCAAGTTCGAGCTGCCACCCTCTAAAAGACAAAAGCAGTAAATGCCAGCTGATAACCCTAATACCCTAGAGGCTTTATATTATAGCCCCTTGCAATTAAGCCCACTAAGCCATAGATAATAATAGACCCACATAAGGCCCATTATCAGCTGATAACCCTAATACCCTAGAGGCTTTATATTATAGCCCCTTGCAATTAAGCCCACTAAGCCATAGATAATAATAGACCCACATAAGGCCCATTAAGCTGGCCTTTATTTACTAAGTTCGGTTGCCCAGATACACTCTTTAGACGCACCATTTGGACAGCACTAGTGATTGTAGCTGTCACGCATCTCTCTATCTAACCATCTATCTTCGCCACTTGTCTCTTGCAACTCCACTTCTTCTTCAAACTTCTTCTGAACTCCTCGATTCTTCAAGACTCCAACTTTACCCTTCCTCCTCTTTCAGCACTGTGACAACTACCCCCTCGATCAAAACACCTTGCCCACAAGGTGTGGATAAGCATCCTTGAGACGGTGGTATTCTTCCCAAGTGGCGTCGTCGACGATTTGCCCGTCCCAGCGAACGAGTATTTCGACGAGAGCCCGATTGTTCTTCGGCCGAGATCGGCAATCCAACACCTCCACAAGTTATGGTTGGAGAACCCCTCGGGCGTCAACAGGAGGCAATTTTGGCAAGGGCACTACTGCAGATCCCAGTTTCGATTTTAGCTGGCTCACGTGGACGACAGGGTGAATACGAGCTTCCGGTGGGAGCTCAATCTCATAGGCCACTTTTCCCACGCGTCGGAGCACTCGAAACGGCCCGTAGAACCGAGGAGAGAGCTTCAAGGAGCGTCTATGGGCGACGATGGTTTGTCGGTACGGCTGGAGCCTCAAGTAAACCCTTTGACCCACTTTTAATTCCCGCTCGGTCCTCCTTAGATCCGCATATTTTTTCTTGCGTTGTTGGACCTGTTTGATGTTGTGTTGAAGCAAATGGCAGATTTGCCCACGGTTGCGGAGCACTTCGTCCACTGCCTCCACCCGAGTAGTACCGGGTGCATAGCTAAGGAGTCTCGGTGGTGGAACCCCGTAGACGACCTCATAGGGTGTCATTTTGATAGCCGAATGCCAACTGGTGGTGTACCAGTATTCGGCCCATGGAAGCCAGTGGCTCCATTCTTTAGGACTGTCCTGTGCGAAACACCTTAGGTAGTTTTCTAGGCTTTTGTTCACCACTTCAGTCTGGTCGTCTGTCTGTCGATGATAACTAGTGCTAAGCTTCAAAGAAGTTCCCTATAACTGAAATAACTCTTTCCAAAATAGGCTGGTAAATGTGGTGTCCTAGGTAGAGACAATTGATTGGGGCATTCCATGGAGCTTAAATACATTCTGTATGAATAGCTGGGCTATCTTGGCAGCAGTGTAGGGGTGAAAAGGGCTGTAAAGTGGCTATATTTAGACAATCTATCCACTACAACCAGAACCACTGAGTGCCCTTGTGAGAGGGGCAACCCTTCTATGAAGTCCATTGATATGTTAGTCCAGATTCGGGTTGGGATGGGGAGAGGCTGGAGAAGCCCTACTGGCCGAGTATTCTCATACTTGTTTTGTTGGCAGCCATCACAGTCTCTAATGAACCTCTTGATTTCCTTCTGCATGCCTTTCTAGTAAAAATCCCGCTTAGCCCTTTGTATAGTTTTGTCATACCCCGAATGTCCTACCATAGGATCACTATGCACAAATTGGAGCACTTGAGCCTTGATTTTAGGGGAATTCTCGAGGATATTTTTTGTTTATACAACAAAACCCCATCTCGGGTTGAGTACTTCCGAACGTCCAACTCATTCCTTAGCCATTTCTCCCATAGGGGTTGCAGTTCTTCATCACTCTGATATTGCTGCTTGAGTTCCTCAAGCCACTCTACAGTAGGGATAGATAGTAAGAATAAGGTGCCATCTTCTTCCCATCCCTCCTTCCTTGACAGGGCATCAACCACCCTGTTTTTCACCCCCTTTTTGTACTCCACTACAAAGTCGTATCCCAGTAGTTTCGTGATCCATTTCTGTTGGAATGGGGTGCCAACTTTCTGGTCCAGCAGGAATTTTTAACTCTGCTGGTCGGTTCTCACAACAAAAGGTTTTCCCAATAAATATGGCCTCCATTTTTGGATTGCTGTTACCAAGGCGAATAGCTCATTCTCATAAACTGACATGTGTAAGGCCTTGCCCTTAAAGGCTTTACTCAAGAAGGCTATCAGTCGATTACTTTGCATTAAAACCGCTCCTATGCCAACCCCGCTAGCATCGCATTCGATTAAAAATGGCTGGGAGAAATCTGGGAGGGCTAAGACAGGGGTCTGGGATACTGCCCTCTTCAGGGCTTGAAATGCTTCTCGGCCCTCCTCTATCCAAGTAAAAGAATTCTGGCGCAACATGGCTTTCAAGGGGGCGGCTATTGATCCATAGCCCTTTACAAATTTTCGGTAGTAACCGGTAAGCCCTAGGAACCCCCGAAGTGCCTTGGTAGTCTTTGGAAGAGGCCAATCGATCATAGCTTGGATCTTTCCCGGGTCAGCACAAACCCCTTCACCCGAGATGATGTGGCCTAAGTACTCGACCTCTGAACACCCGAATTTACACTTAGAGAGCTTGGCAAAAAGCTGGTGCTATTGAAGCATGGTTAAGGCCTTTGTGAGATGTTCTATATGGGTGTGCATATCCTTACTATAAATTAGGATATCATCAAAAAATACCAACACAAATTTTCCTAGATATGGCTGAAATATGTGATTCATCAAAATTTGAAATGTGGACGGGGCATTGGTTAGCCCAAAGGGCATAACCAAAAATTCATAGTGCCCAGAATAGGTTCTAAAGGCTGTCTTGGGTATATCAGCCTCCACTACCCGAATTTGATGGTAGCCGGATTGAAGGTCCAACTTAGAAAAAACCTTAGAACCCCATAGTTCGTCTAATAAATCATCAACTAAGGGAATAGGGAACTTATCTTTCACCGTCACCTTGTTGAGAGCCCGGTAGTCCATGCACATTCTCCATGTGCCGTTGGCATCAATCGAGGTCGATCGTTCGGTGTTCACAGCAAACGTTCTGTCATCGCAGAAAGTCAGAAGATTTAATTTTCAATGAAGACCTACTTAATGCTATTAAATATTATGGGGTACTACACCTAGGAAGCCAATCTACTATAAAAGTATAGAGATTACAAGCAATTCAAATTACAAAACCTTTGTAAAATCGACCTTACTTATATCAAACAAATGACCCGTTTGTCCCTACCACAATAGCACCAAAACTCTCATCAATCTCCTATCTCACTTCCTCTTGCAATCCCAAAAACTATGGTGTCTTAAGGTAACAGTTTGTGAGCGGTGTGGTATTACAAACTCTAAGAGAGAATCAAACAATGAAGCATAAAACTAAGGTTTTCTCTTTTAGAACAACGAATAGATGGCTTCAACACTTCAGAAGTCGTGCATAGTGGTCCTTAAATACTCTAGGCATTCATCCCGACGTTTTAGTCTAAATTAAACTCTGAATGTTGTAAATTTGTCGGTGGCATCATGACAGATTAGTATGCTTGTCCACATGAAACTAGGGTTTCACAACTTAAACCCTAGCGGCGCCCGGACCTCCATGGAACGGACCAGGGAACGACCAACACTGCCACTTTCAATCTTCAATTTATTTTTATCTCGTCTAGACCTTCATCGAACGCCCTTTGAAAATGAGGCTCTCTTGATCAATCACCCGTACTGGCTTTTGAGAGACTTGGGCAGTTGATTTTTGCACAATGCCCTTACTAAAAGCGCATTGAGAATGGATGGAAGGTTCAACGGAAGGAATGGAGATCTCAAGATGAGCAATGATACGATCATACGAGTGATGAGAACAATATTAAATGGAAGAGAAGTGTGTCTCTCATGAAATTGTTTTACCTCGAGAATGTTCAAAAGGCTTATTAAAACATTCCCACTCACTCCCTTGCTCTAATCCCCTTCTCAAAACTTGTGAAAAAAAAATAAAAATAACTTACTTATAATTGCCACGTGTTCAGGCAGGGTATTACATCTCAGCCCCTTTCTTGTCCTTTGTGTACTGGAACGTTAAGAACCTGAACCATTGCCTATTTTCTTGCTAATTTTCTAGGAGTAATTGGCATTATTTGATTTTTTTTTTCTAAGCAAAATCAATACATCGCTAAACAAAAAATAGAAACGAGATCCAAATAATGGTACAAACCAAATAGATCCTGGGATAAGATAAGTGGGTCTAACGCCAATACAACAGTATTAGCCCAAGGGACAAAGGAAGGAGTCGTGGTTTGAAACCCACAATGGGCAATCGAAGTCTCACACCTTATCGAAAAGTTGATCAGGGACTAAGAAGAAAGATGCCTCGACATAGGTACGACTTGGCCCTCATAGCATGGAATTGATCACATGGAGTTTGGCTAGAAAGCCCACTGCAAGTAGATCTAGACTGGAGGCACCCCAATAGGAGGGTGTTCGGCTATGTGCGATTAGGGGCAACTGGTTGAGAACCCTTTGATGACAAGAAAGTGATCACCGACTAAGAAGAGACAAAGGAGAAGTTGGAAACAAGTAGGAATATAGATGGCCATAAGTTCTGCTAGCTACTCAGGTAAGGGAAGATGCATTTGGGGTACACGAGCTAAAAGGAGGAGGTGGAGCAAGCTGACAAGGGTCCAAGGGTGGTGGTGGAAGGCGGTGTGGATGATGGACATCAACAAATCTAGCCTGGAAAATGAGAAAATTAAAAATAAAGAAAGAAAGAAAAGGGACAAGGAAAAAAAGAGAAAGAGGAGTGGGAAGAAAGGAGGAGGGCAAAGGTGGGATGTTTGGTGTTGCTTTTGAAAGAAAATATAATGCGAAATATAAATAAATACAAAAAATTACGTGGTTCAATCTATGACTTATGTCTACAAGATAAAGCCCAAATGACTACATTTTGCTCTTATTTCTTTGAGTGATGTTTACAATATAACATGCTCCTATTTATAGGAGAATTAGATAATACAAATAGACTTCAACTGTAATTTGGTCACAGTCTTCAACTGTGACTAGGTAATAGTCTTTAACTGTAGTTAAGTCACAGATTCTATAACTCTTGATATGCTCTAACATTCCCCTCAAAGGTGAAAATTTAATGAATCTTGAGTTTGATTTTTTTTTTTTTTTTTCGCCTAAAGACTGCAACAGACGGTTGAATCTCACTGTAAACCATCAGGAACGATCTGATTTCACCGCAAAACACCAAGGGCGCGGTCGAATCTCGCCGAAAAATACCAAGGGATGGTTGAATCTTGCCGCGAAACACCAAAGAACGGTTGGATTTCACCATAAAATACAAAAGCCAGCAAAAAAATAAAATCAAATCAATTGAAATCCACAGGATCCAAAACTGCCGTTAGCCTATAGCTCTGATACCATAAAATAAAATAAAATATAATGCAGAATATAAAGCTGAATATAGATAAATAAACACACAGAATTACATGGTTCGTTCTATGACTTAAGTTTACAGGATAAAGCCTAAAGTGCTACATTTTACTCTTATTTATTTGAGTGATGTTTACAATATAACATGCTCCTATTTATATGAGAATTAGATAATACAAATAGACTTCAACTACATCTAAGTGATAGTCTTCAACTCTGATTAGGCAATAAACTTCAATGTAGCTAGGTCACTGTCTTTAACTGTGACTAGGTGATAGTCTTCAACTGTAGTTTCTTCAACTGTAATTAAGTCACAGTGGAATGGGCATAATAGCATCGTCAATCTCGCAATCCATCTTTGATAGTCTTTAACTGTAATAATCTTCAATTGTAGCTTAAATTCTAGAACTCTTGATATACTATAGGTTTTCACTTTCCAATGTTCTTTCTCTATATATGTTTGTTGGTTCGACTTGTTTGGTTTGTAGCTGGTTAGCTTCTTGATTGTTTTCTCTCTTTGTATGATGAGGCAATAGGAAGCAATTTGCTATTTTATTTATTAATTTTGAGTTTCTTTTCTTTTCTTTTTTAAACTTTGAGGGTGTTTAAGTAAATTTAGTTTCTAAGCTCAAGGTATTTTCGTCATTTCACATTAAAAATTGGAATGTGTGACACATGTTTGTTTTTGTGTTTGAATAAACGTGTTCGGCTAACATAAAAGTTATTTCGCCAATAATTGATAGTTGAAGGAGTTATATGTCACGAGTGGTAGTTCGTGAAGACAATCTATATATATATATATATATATATATATATATATATATATATATATATATATATAAATGAGTTATAGTTGGTGGGGACTAGAGTATTGAACCTCTTCTTGTCTTTGAATACTCCCATCTAACTTAAGCCCAAGGAATAAGCTATTAACTTGGCCGAGCAACACTAGTAAATCTTTCGGATTAGAATCTCTAACAATTTGTTGTCTGTAACACATTGTGAGAGAGCCCAAATATGATCTATCTGTCCAAATAATATTTTAGCTATCCGACCACCTAGTCGGACATATGAGTCTCGTGTAAACTTCCACACATGACACATATATTGTCCAAATTATAATAATTTAAACAAAAAATTGCTCGAAAAGAGATGTAAATCTCCATGGAATCTATCAATAATAATAATAAAAAAAATTAAATTATTTTTTTAAAGAGAGAGAGAGAGAGAGAGAGAGAGAGAGAGAAAAGGAAAAGAAAAAGAAAAATTAAGTTCCTAGGTATCTATCTTGATTTCTTTTATTCGTAGAAAACTTTGGAACATATTCTCCACTTCTAGTGCCCTTATAAACGGAGTTACGCACCGGTTCGTATTCGACAGACGCTCCAACAATGGCTTCCTCGCTCGTAAAACAAACGCTAGGTGACCTCAATAAGGACTCCTTCGTGAGCCTCCTCTCGAAGCTCATTGGCGAAGCCAAGTACGTCCAGAACAACCCACCTGAGCTGATCCCAGAGGAGGACAGGGTGGTCAAGCACGTCTTGGACGCCCTTCTTCCCTATAGCACCACCACAGGGGGAGGACCCCTGGTGGTCAACCATGTCACCTATCATCCAGGCAGAGGTAACGTGATCGTGGAGTACCCCGGCACCGTGCCTGGCAAGATCTTGTCCTTCGTGGGATGTCACATGGACGTGGTTACTGCTAATCCTGATGATTGGGTCTGCTTCTTGTGCTTAATTTGGTGTTATCTTTACTGGGTTTTTCTTGAATAGGCTATTGAATCGTTTCATATTCATAAATTCAATCTGGGATTGTTTGTTTTTTCTAATGTTATACGTAGTGGTTGTTATGAACTGGTTTCTGTGGAGGAAATTCCTGTCATAAGTTATTGGATTCATCTAAGTTTATACTGCCCTTTTTATTTTCTTTATAATAATTTATCTGGCATTGTTTTTTCTGGGATTTTGGGCCTTTAGGCGATGTGATTTCAGGCTGCATACAAACACAATCTGGGTTGTTCTGAATTGGATTTAATGCTTGGCCTGGGTCTTATCTAGTTCAAGTTGCTTACCATATCGAATTTGGTGGCTTTTAATCTGTACCCCCATAACTTTGGCACTGAATCTTATATATACTCAATCTCAATTGGCTTCAGCACTTGATATGTTGTAAGGTAAAAGTTTCAACATATCAATTTTGTGAAATTCAATCTGCATTTGCAAATTTCATTTTTATACTCATTCTGTTAGAATCATCTTTCTTGGGGTTTTTAGAATTGGCTTCAGCACCATTCTTTTACAGATTAAGGATGACCCATGTCAAGCTTTTGTTCAATTTGTTCTCTCTTTTTTGGCGATAGTTGATTTTCTCTCTATTATTAATTGCGAAATAAAAACAATATTTTTAATTTAGTTATATTAGCTGTTTTTCTTTTCTGCAGTTAATGTATAAGGTCTGCCTGATGATAACTAAAAACTTCTCATTATAGCAACTCTGTTTTTGAATTTTGATTTGAGTATAGAGTGATGGATTTGTTCGGGTATGATATAGTGATGTTCTTTATGCATCTTATGATTATCAATTTTACAGGAATTTGATCCATTCTCACTGAGCATTGATGGGGATAAACTCCGCGGCCGTGGAACTACTGATTGTTTAGGGCATGTTGCCCTTGTAACTGAACTCTTGAGGAGGCTAGGGGAGAAAAAGCCCAAATTGAAGTCAACTGTAGTTGCAGTCTTTATAGCCAATGAAGAGAATTCTGCTATTTCTGGGGTTGGTGTGGATGCACTTGTGAAAGATGGACTACTCAATAAGCTGAAGGAAGGTCCGCTGTAAGTGAACGGCATCTCTTGTTTATGAACAGAAAAATAAAGCATCTCTTGAAATCTTTACATTAAAGCTTAGCAGAATTTGGTTATTGTGATTTTTGGCTTTTCCACACAGGTTTTGGATTGACACAGCGGATAAACAACCTTGCATTGGTACTGGTGGTATGATACCTTGGAAACTTAAAGTGACGGGGAAGCTTTTCCACAGTGGCTTAGCACACAAGGTACACACACCATTACAATTATGTCATAGAGTCATTTTTGTATAAGGTTTCTGTCCACACGGTTCCCCTAAAGGAAATATTTGCTTAGATTCTTTACAATAAAGTATACCAAATTGATGAGACTGTTTTGCTGGTTTTCTAAGATTCTGAATGAGTGAGAGAAAAGCAGAAGAGAATTAGGAGGAAGGAACATGCTGTTTTTAGGTTGCAGATGAAAATGAATTGAAGGTATTGGAATTTAAATAGTTCCCGTATTATGTATAAAAATTTTCCACTCAAATACTGAGCAATAGTCATGTGAATGACTAAGACGAGTTGGGATTGTAGTTATCAAGTTTGAGGTCACACAGAGAATTCCAAAATATGTCTGTGAGCTGAGGTAGTGAGAGAATGCTTGATTCCTTTAGATCTAAGAGACGGTATGGTTCTTGATAGAGTGCAATATTGAGATGACATAGAGTTGGATTATGTAAGAATCTTAAATATAAAGTGGTTGAGAGTTATTTATTGGGTCAAAAATCGGACTTGTACATTTATTAATTTGAGAATTTATACCAAAATATAGCAATTCCATTAAATTTTTTAGAATAGTTAGCCTTTGAACAAGGAAGAAAGGAGGTGCTTGCCAAAAAATGAAAATACTGAAATCATATGTCCAGTTTTTAGTTGTTTATTCATTCAGACTCTTGTTGAATATCCGCAGGCTATAAATCCTTTGGAGCTAGCAATGGAAGCACTGAAAGAGATGCAATCACGCTTTTACAGGGACTTTCCTCCCCATCCTAAGGAACAGGTCTATGGATTTGCAACACCTTCAACCATGAAACCAACTCAATGGAGTTGTAAGTTTTTTTGCCTATTCTGAAAAGTTATGGGGGAAAAGAAAATTGTTTCATTATACCATGCTCAGCATCTTTATTGCAGATCCAGGTGGTGGGATCAATCAGATTCCAGCTGAGTGTACAATTTCAGGAGATGTCAGGTTTATAATCTTCCCCAAAAACCTTTTTAAGACCTTTTCTGGAAAATGAAGAAGCTTAATTTTTTTAATTCTTTTCTATTGATTTTCAGGTTAACTCCCTTCTATGAGTAAGCAATCTGCTTCATCTTTAAGGCAAAAATTATTACATAGAAGCCAATTTCTTTATTCTGTAAATTTCAAGTGATCTTCTTAAAAGGAATTAACAAGGCCAGCTTATGGATTTTGAATTCCAATTTTCTGATGCTCTGCTTCAGTGTAAAAGATGTAATGAAGAAGCTACAAGAATATGTGGATGACATCAATGACAACATTGAGAAGCTAGATTCACGTGGTCCTGTTTCAAAATATGTCCTGCCTGATGAAAACCTGAGGGGAAGGTCTCTCTCTCTCCATCCCTCCCTCCTTCCCCCCCCCCCCCCCCCCCCCTCTTCTCTCTCTCTCTCTCTCTCTCTCTCTTCCTTGCATGAATTTAGACAAGTAATTTGGATACTCCTTTAAAAAACTTTGCTGTACTGGAAATGTAGTTACATATGCTTCTGTAAAATGTTGTGTCTATCTCAAAATAATTTCTTTTAGGCACCTTAATCTCCTCTTCCATATTTCTACTATTTTGCTATATTACAAAGTACTTAAATGGCATTTCTTTCTTCCCTACAGTCTTAAAATAAGTTTTGATGAAGCGATGTCTGGAGTTGCATGTGATCTTAATTCACGTGGCTTTCATGTATTGTGTAAAGCTACTGAAGAGGTAGTTGGGCATGTAAAGCCTTACTCAATTACTGGCAGTTTGCCACTCATTAGAGAACTGCAGGTGAGTATCTCACGTTCTTCTATGGCTTTTTGAATTTTCATTCTTTTACTCTTTCATCCCTCACCGTCCTTTTTCTTTGGTAGGACGAAGGATTTGACGTTCAAACTGCAGGCTACGGTATGATACTGTTAATATTTCTTCTTCACCATAGACTTATTATTGAAGCTCATGTACCTTTTGATGTAAAGTAACCCTTATAATCTAATGTGGTAAGGCACATTACTAATGTGCATATTGTAGGGAAAGATTTTTATTGTTTATACTTTTTCATGTGAAGAATATGACTACTGTTGGCGACACTAGTCCATAATTTCCTTTTCTCTTCACATAATATGTTCTTATTTTCCCTTTTTATTTTCTGAATTCATAACACATTTTTGGACCATGGAATTTGGCCATGGTCAAGGTGAATTATGTTATTTCGTGGGCTAAGATATTGCATGACAGAGGTGAATGCCAAGAAAGATTTATGTTTCTGACCTCAAATGTAAAGGGCTTGCCACAGTTGGTCCATCAAATAGATTACGGATCCTCCACCCTTTAAAAATAAAAGGATCCAAAACACACGCATAGATGTCAAGCACACATGATTTAACACCTGGGTATTGGGATTTATAACCTCCATAACTTGAATCAAAGCAAGACTCTCTCCACAAATTAGAGGAGATGCTTATTGTTCATAGTTAAGCATAGTTCCTTCTGCTAGTAAGGGGAACTGTTGTTTTCAGCGGTTTGAGGTTTACTATTTTTTGTTCAAATGGGTAGCTTTTCCATAGCTCGATGAAGATGGTGCCATGTTAATTAATGGTGTATTGTTAGGTCATATTCTTTTAACTGTCTATTGAATGGCTCACATTTTCAATGGATGAACCTAAGCAACTTTCACTAACACTGCCAACCACCTTGTTAATTTGTCTTTGTTTTTCGGAATGGCTTTTTTTTTTTCTTTTTTTCTTTTTTCTTTTTTTCTTTTTTTTTTTTTTCTGGCGGAGTTGCACTCCATCTTTATTGACAATGTCTTGAAATTTAACATTATTTCTTAGTTTGATTTACTCAAAAAGAAGGAAAGAAGTTGCCCAGTGTTTTGTGCATGATGGTCTTTTTTTCTTTTTCTTTTTCTTTTTCTTTTTTTATGATGAAGTTATTAGGTTGATCATTTGAAAGCTCATTACAAAATCTGATTCATTGCTTTTGCATCATATTTGCAGGTTTAATGGCCACATACCATGCCAAGAATGAGTACTGTCTTCTCTTTGATATGTGTCAAGGCTACGAGGTCTTTGTCAGCATCATCTCTCAGCTAGAAGATTCTGAGAAATGATATGTGCCAATTAATGGCCCTTAACTATGTTCTCAACAGATGGAACAAACTTTGGTTTATGTGATTGGCATAGTATTTGAGTGAGCTGCCAACTTTTTGATCCGGAGTTTTGTTCATTTACAATTGCTTGTCCTTATGGCTTAATTAAAAAGATTTAGTAATGGGACAAAAGAATTTACATGATTCATTATATGCAACTCTCTGAAGAATACTTGTATTTCTTAAAAGCATATGAGAGCACGTGAAGCCGTTGGATCAAACGAAATTCAGCCATTCAATTATGCGTAATAACCCACTCATTTACATCAAGGTTAAACCCTATAAAACCAGCTAGCTTGATAAAGCCCCCCTTCTTCTATGTTAAACTATACGATCCAGATAGTTTGGAGGAGTGGGATAATATGTCTATACATGTGACTCCTAAACCAAATCCTAATAATACTCTTAATCCAAATTTTAATAATAAGACTTCTAATAAAAAATAATTTCTGAATCCTAATAAGATAATAAAAAATAAGTCGATTAGTCATGGGCTTTTTATATTGGGCCCAGCAAGGGGTGTAATTCCGAGCAAGTTATAACTGGCCAGAAAATCGTAACCAGGCACCAACCGGAAAACCGGTTCGGTACTCGGTTATTTATAACAGGGTAACCGGGCAGTCGGAGCCGGTTATTAGTTTCTTAGACACCCGGTTATAACCGGGTAATCGGCTCCGAGTATATATATATATATATATATATATATATATATATATATATATATATATATATATAAATTAAAAAAATAAAAATAAAAATTACCCTCCTGTCCTTTACCATAACACGGTATTATACACCCCCTCTTTTCTCTTTCGCCTTTGCTTTCTTTTCTCTCTTTGTCTCGACGATACGGCGCCTTCACAAGTTCACCTAAGCTTCTTCAGCTTTTCTTCTTCTTCGGCCCTACACGGCTACACGGTATTCACCCCTTCACTTAGGGTTCTTCAGTTCTTTTTCTTCGACTTTGATCTTTCTCACCCTTCGTGACTTCGTCTTTCTTTGTTTCTCTACAGATCTGGTGACTTCGTCGTTCAAAACTTCAAAGTATGCCCATTAACACAAAGAAGAAAAATGAAGCAAGGGGAATATGATTCTAGGGTGTAAAGAGAATTAATGGAAGAATTCTAGTAGGAATATTAATGAGCTGGAGAATTAGGAGAATTAAAATGATAACAGTAATAGCAAGTTCGAGCTGCCACCCTCCAAAAGACAAAAGCAGTAAATGCCAGCTGATAACCCTAATACCCTAGAGGCTTTATATTATAGCCCCTTGCAATTAAGCCCACTAAGCCATAGATAATAATAGACCCACATAAGGCCCATTAAGCTGGCCTTTATTTAATAAGTTCGGTTGCCCAGATACACTCTTTAGACACACCATTTGGACAGCACTAGTGATTCTAGCTGTCACGCATCTCTCTATCTAACCATCTATCTTCGCCACTTGTCTCTTGCAACTCCACTTCTTCTTCGAACTTCTTCTGAACTCCTCGATTCTTCAAGACTCCAACTTTACCCTTCCTCCTCTCTCAGCACTGTGACAACTACCCCCACGATCAGAACACCTTGCCCACAAGGTGTGGGTAAGCATCCTTGAAACGGTGGTATTCTTCCCAAGTGGCGTCGTCGGCGGTTTGCCCGTCCCAGCGAACGAGTATTTCGACGAGAGCCCGATTGTTCTTCGGCCAAGATCGGCAATCCAACACCTCCACAAGTTATGGTTGGAGAACCCCTCGGGCGTCAACAGGAGGCAATTTTGGCAAGGGCACCACTGCAGATCCCAGTTTCGGTTTTAGCTAGCTCACGTGGAAGACAGGGTGAATACGAGCTTCCGGTGGGAGCTCAATCTCATAGGCCACTTTTCCCACGCGTCGGAGCACTCGAAACGGCCCGTAGAACCGAGGAGAGAGCTTCAAGGAGCGTCTATGGGCGACGATGTTTTGTCGGTACGGCTGGAGCCTCAAGTAAACCCTTTGACCCACTTTTAATTCCCGCTCGGTCCTCCTTAGATCCACATATTTTTTCATGCGTTGTTGGACCTGTTTGATGTTGTGTTGAAGCAGATGGCAGATTTGCTCACGGTTGCGGAGCACTTCGTCCACTGCCTCCACCCAAGTAGTACCGGGTACATAGCTAAGGAGTCTAGGTGGTGGAACCCCATAGACGACCTCATAGGGTGTCATTTTGATAGCCGAATGCCAACTGGTGGTGTACCAGTATTCGGCCCATGGAAGCCAGTGGCTCCATTCTTTAGGACTGTCCTGTGCAAAACACCTTAGGTAGTTTTCTAGGCTTTTGTTCACCACTTCAGTCTGGCCGTCTGTCTGTCGATGATAACTAGTGCTGAGCTTCAAAGAAGTTCCCTGTAACCGAAATAACTCTTTCCAAAATAGGCTGGTAAATGTGGTGTCCCAGGTAGAGACAATTGATTGGGGCATTCCATGGAGCTTAAATACATTATGTATGAATAGCTGGGCTATCTTGGCAGCAGTGTAGGGGTAAGAAAGGGCTGTAAAGTGGCTATATTTAGACAATCTATCCACTACGACCAGAACCACTGAGTGCCCTTGTGAGAGGGGCAACCCTTCTATGAAGTCCATTGATATGTCAGTCCAGATTCAGGTTGGGATGGGGAGAGGCTGGAGAAGCCCTACTGGCCGAGTATTCTCATACTTGTTTTGTTGGCAGCCATCACAGTCTCTAATGAACTTCTTGATTTCCTTCTGCATGCCTTTCTAGTAAAAATCCCGCTTAGCCCTTTGTATAGTTTTGTCATACCCCGAGTGTCCTGCCATAGGATCACTATGCACAAATTGGAGCACTTGAGCCTTGATTTCAGGGGAATTCTCAAGGATAATTTTTTGTTTATACAACAAAACCCCATCTCGGGTTGAGTACTTCCGAACATCCAACTCATTCCTTAGCCATTTCTCCCATAGGGGTTGCAGTTCTTCATCAGTCTGATATTGCTGCTTGAGTTCCTCAAGCCACTCTACAGTAGGGATAGATAGTAAGAATAAGGTGCCATCTTCTTCCCATCTCTCCTTCCTTGACAGGGCATCAGCCACCCTGTTTTTCGCCCCCTTTTTGTACTCCACTACAAAGTCGTATCCCAGTAGTTTCGTGATCCATTTCTGTTGGAATGGGGTGCCAACTTTCTGTTCCAGCAGGAATTTTTAACTCTGTTGGTCGGTTCTCACAACAAAAGGTTTTCCCAATAAATATGGCCTCCATTTTTGGATTGCTGTTACCAAGGCGAATAGCTCATTCTCATAAACTGACATGTGTAAGGCCTTGCCCTTAAGGGCTTTACTCAAGAAGGCTATTAGTCGATTACTTTGAATTAAAACCGCTCCTATGCCAACCCCGCTAGCATCGCATTCGATTAAAAATGGCTGGGAGAAATCCGGGAGGGCTAAGACAGGGGTCTGGGATACTGCCCTTTTCAGGGCTTGAAATGCTTCTCGGCCCTCCTCTGTCCAAGTAAAAGAATTCTGGCGCAACATGGCTTTCAAGGGGGCAGCTATTGATCCATAGCCCTTTACAAATTTTCGGTAGTAACCGGTAAGCCCTAGGAACCCCCGAAGTGCCTTGGTAGTCTTTGGAAGAAGCCAATCAATCATAGCTTGGATCTTTCCCGGGTCAGCACAAACCCCCTCACCCGAGATGATGTGGCCTAAGTACTCGACCTCTGAACACCCGAATTTACACTTAGAGAGCTTGGTAAAAAGCTGGTGCTATTGAAGCATGGTTAAGGCCTTTGTGAGATGTTCTATGTGGGTGTGCATATCAATACTATAAATTAGGATATCATCAAAAAATACCAACACAAATTTCCTTAGATAGGGCTGAAATATGTGATTCATCAAAATTTGAAATATGGATGGGGCATTGGTTAGCCCAAAGGGCATAACCAAAAACTCATAGTGCCCAGAATGGGTTCTAAAGGCTGTCTTGGGTATATCAGCCTCCACTACCCGAATTTGATGGTAGCCGAATCGAAGGTTCAACTTAGAAAAAACCTTAGAACCCCATAGTTCGTCTAATAAATCATCAACTAAGGGAATAGGGAACTTATCTTTCACCGTCACCTTGTTGAGAGCCCGGTAGTCCATGCACATTCTCCATGTGCCGTTGGCTTTCCGTACAAGCAAGACCGATGAGGAAAAAGGGTTGTGACTTGGCTGGATCACCCCAGCGTCCAACAGCTCCTGGACTATGCACTCTATTTCTTCCTTTTGGAAATACGGGTACCGATAGGGCCGCACTGAGACAGGTTGGGCTCCTGCCTCTAGGACTATGGAATGGTCATGGGCTCTTGAGGGAGGAAGGCCCTTGGGCTCCTTAAATACCCCTTCAAACCGAGTTAGAACCCCCACTAATGGGCCGAGTATAACTGGCCGCTTTTCTGTCCTTAGGCCGAGTTGCTGGGCCTGTGTTACCCTAACCTCTTGGGCCTCGGGTAAGGGTTGGCCCACTAGTTGTAACAGCAGCCCTTTTTGCTCCATCTTAGGGAGTTTAAAAGAATCCCCCCCCCCCCCCCCCCCTCTAGGTTGACTTTAAGCCCTTGCCGTAGGCCTTGGAGAGTGCATGAAGTACCTCCCAATGAGAACTGTATGGTGAGGGCAGGAAAGTCCCAAAGAATGGGTCCGAGAGTTCGGAGCCATTGTATACCCAAAACGACGTCACACCCGGCCAATGGCAGGATGAACAAATCCGTTCAGAAGACAACCCCTTGTAATTTAACCTCCACCTCCCTACTACGCCCTAGGCTAGCCACCTCTTGGCAGTTAGTTACTTGGACAGTAATTCCATCTTGGGGTTGTGGCTAGATTCCCAATGAGGTTGCCAACTTAGTATCCACAAAATTGTGGGTACTCCCCGAGTCAATGAGGACAATAACTCTATGGAAACGGATGACTATGACGATCCGCATGGTTTTCGGGCTGGGCGTTCCAGTGATGGCATTTAGTGATATCTCCGGGAATTCTTCCAAGAAGAATTCTCCCGGGTCCTCCTCAGCTAGGGAAACTGGGTTTATGTCTTCTTCATCCTCCTTTTGCACAGCCTCAATTAAGAACTTGGGCATGGCACACATGGCCGCGAGTCCATTTGGAGTCGCACGAGTAACAAAGGCCCCGACAACCTTGATCTTCCATTTGTGCCTAGGAGATTTTTTGAACCAGAACCAATGCTTGATTCAGGTTGGGGCTTCGGTTCTGATTGAACCCTTGCCTCACCGGAGCTTGCGAGTTGAGCTTAGGCTGCCCCACTGTGTTCGCCCGAGGAAACCCTCCCTTTCCACCTCCAATTGGGAGCTCTGAGCTCATGCTACACAGGGAATGATTAAATGGAGTAGTCCTCCATGGTGGTTGGAAGCCCCGAGCCAAATTAGACAAACACTCCTCTTGGTTGCGGGCAAGGGAGTATGCCTCTACTAGGGTTTTTGGGTTGAACATTCGGACAGGTAACCGGATTTCGTCCTTTAAACTGCCTAAAAAACAGCTAAGCTTATGCTCATCGGGAAGGCGATGGACCTTGAGGGCAAGAATGCCGAACTGGTTCTTGTACTCTTCCAAGGAACCTTCCTGCTTCAACTTGGAGAGAGTTTCCATGGGGTCATCATAGGGACCCCGGCCAAACCTGATTTGGATAGCCCGAACGAAATCCGTCAAAGACGAGACTTCATTGCTGGCCTTGAGCTCTTGGAACCACACCAGAGCTTTGCCATCCATATGGAAGGCAGAAATGGAGAGAGGTTAGGTGTCCGGTGTGCAATACATCTCAAAGAATTGCTCAGCTCGGCAACACCAAGTTTCAATATCATCTCCGTCGAATCGCGGAAACTCTAGTCTAACGGTCTTGGGTTTAAGGCCCTCCCTGGAATGGGAACTGTCCTGAAAGGAATGGGACTCACCGCCAAAGCTGACGGGGGGTAGGTTAGGAGGGTGTGGCTTAGAATTTTGGAGAGGATGTCCGTTTGGAGAGTGGGTTTCAATGTGGGTTTTAGTGTGGGTTTCAGAGGTATGGATAGGTTGTTTTTCGGGATTTTTGGGACGGTCATTCATAAGGAGCTGCACCATCTGTGTTAGGCGATCCACAGCCTCACGGGTGCTCTGAATTTCTGACTGAGTAGCCATCTTGGCTTGTAGGCTAGTCACTCGACTCTGAAGCTGAGCCAACTGTTGGTAGTCTTCCGCCATTGCAGCAGAGTGGGTTTTCATAGACGAGGATCGGGGGTTCTGATACCAAATTGAAGCAAGGGGAATATGATTCTAAGGTGTAAAGAGAATTAATGGAAGAATTCTGGTAGGGATATTAATGAGCTGGAGAATTAGGAGAATTAAAATGATAGCAGTAATGGCAAGTTCGAGCTGCCACCCTCCAAAAGACAAAAGCAGTAAATGCCAGCTGATAACCCTAATACCCTAGAGGCTTTATATTTATAGCCCATTACAATTAAGCTCACTAAGCCATAGATAATAATAGACCGACGTAAGGCCCATTAAGCTAGCCCTTATTTACCAAGTTCGGTGGCCCAAATACACTCTTTAGACGCGCCGTTTGGACCGCACTAGTGATTCTAGCTGTCACGCATCTTTCTATCTAACCATCTATCTTCGCCACGTGTCTCTTGCAACTCCACTTCTTCTTCTGAGCTCCTCGATTCTTCAAGACTCCAACTTTACCCTTCCTCCTCTCTCAACATTGTGACAAAAAAAAAAAAAGCAGACGAAGTCTAAGCAAAAGATTACGCTTTCTCTTTGTGAAAGCCGATTTCTGAAGTAATCTTGGTGTTTTTTTTGTAGATCGATCTGTGATTCTGTTCTATTATTTATGTTTAATTTTCTGTTGGTTGATTATTTTGGTGGTTTTGACCACTTGATTTTGAATTACAACCTCTCGATCTAGTTTTGACAATGAATCTCTGTGTTATATTTGATGTAGTGTGTAAACGTTTGGTGTTTGTTAGATTTTGTGATTAATTTTCGCTTTCTATATTCTAAACTTTAGAAGTCTATGACTGTCGTCCCAAAAAAGATAGTAGGAGAATATAACTTTTTTTCTACTTCACATTTTGCTTTTTATCATGAACATGCCATATTATACTCTTTTTGGATTAATGGGCATCAATTCCCCATGATTCAATTAAGATTATGCTAGTGAATAGATCGGTGTGATTGCTGAAATTGAGTCAGATTGTCGTGGATATGTAGCTGATCTAGGGTTTTGGTAGAAGTTTTTGCCATATTTTGTGCTTAGATAGCTGATTAGTGATTTTGTTCTATCATTAAGTTTTGAAATGATTTTGGTCGTATTGCTCGGTTTTGTTGTCTGATCTGATTTTCATCCATGTAGATCTCTGAACTTTTTGATAATCAAGAATAACTTCATTCTGAATTTTCATTTTCCTTGACTATCAGTTATTTTTATCTTTTGCTTTTTGACTACAATTTTGATATAGGAACAGTGCTTCGGCTCTATTGGATCCCTTTAAAAGGTCATTATCTCCATTGACAGTTAAGGCCTTGATTTGCACACAAGACTGGTTAAAGAACAATTAGCAGTTGGAGAAGATTATTGAAATCTTTGATAAGCATGGTATATGGTTATAAATTCATTTACTTTTCATTATTATTAATTCATTTAACTCATTCTCCTTTTTCTTTTCTTTTTTTCTTCTTCTATTGTAGTTATAGATGATTGAAAGCAAAGCTCCAGAAAACCAGAAACCGGTCCATGCTTGAATATGTTTAATGAAAGCCCCTACTATAAGGATAGACTGTAAAACACCACTTTTATAGCTTCCAATAAAAATTTGACACATCAGAATATATATATATATATATATATATATATATATATATATATATATATATATATATATATATATCTTTTAGCCAAACCAACTCATCTATCACTTTTCTCATCCCCCACTCCGACAAGATTTCCCCTGAATTTTTTTTTTTTTCGTTGATATTTGATTTAGGTTTAAAGATCCTGTGTATTTCTCACCATTCTATTTGGTGTTTTTTCCTAGGTGTCAGTGTTTTGCAACCGGTCCAGATTGCAGGTTTACTCATGTTTAGTATGTTTATGAACTTTTGGTCGTTGGTTTATTTAAAATTGGTGGTTGAGTTCTATTAGACTTGCTCTTAATTAAATTTCACATTCTAGAGGTTTGATGTAGTTTTTAGAGGTTTTGACATTTTGTGGAGGCTTGATGTGGTTTCTGGAGGTTCTGCCATGGAAGCAGGGCCGGCTCGATATATTTTGGGGCCTTAAGCGAGAAGTTTAAGTGAGGCATTTTATTTAAAATTAAATATTATTTAATTTTTATTTTTATTTAAAATTCATTCTTTTTGCTTTTTGGGATGTAAAATTACCTATTAAATTTTTATATTCGAGTTTTTTTAACATTTCTTTTTTAATTGATAATATGGCTAATCCATTTAATCTTTCTTGTGACATTGATGATCTTAGGTAAGATTTTATTAATTTTAATTTTGAAAAACTTATTTCTGCAGAAGCAACTGTAACAGGTATTGTTAATAAAATTCTATAAGCGATACTTGCATTAGGAAAAGAATCAAGTCTTTTTATATAATTTAATTTGTCGATTGGAGCATTTTCTTCTATTTGTAAAATTTTTGTTAAAACTTTTAGTTCTGAAAATAAAAATTTCTAGAATGATTTTAAGGAATTGAATAGTAAGTTATTAAGAAATAATGAAAATGGAAAAGAAGAGATAAATTCAAATTCGAATAAGACTTAGAATAGAGAAATTGAGATAAAAAATGGAAACTTATAAAGAGTATATATAGGATTTTTGATAGGATGAAATGCTAGAGCATCTCTTGGTATTATTGAGATGTTGTAGCATTCCTCCTTATAAAGAGTAGGATTTGAAATGGAAACTTAAAGTCTTTCCATCTTCTTAGCTTCTTTATTTTTTTTATTTTATTTTGTCTTTGAATGCTGGACTTAACTTAAGACCTTCAATTTTGGCAATTAAGGCATTTGTGACTTTTGAGAATTTTCATATCTTCTTAGCATTTATTTATTTTTTTCCATTCTATTTTGTCTTTAAACGTTAGACTTACCGTAAGGCCTTCAATTTTGGTAATTAAGGTATTCATTACTTTTGAGGCTTTCTATATATTTTTAGCATATTTTTTTTCATTGTATTTTTTCTTTAAATGTTGGACTTAACTTAAGGCCTTCAATTTTGGTAATTAAGGCTTTCATGACTTTTGAGACTTTCCATATCTTCTTAGCATTTATTTTTTGAGAAATGCTTGGTTGTACACTCTCATCCCACTCCTATCCCACCTTTGCCTACTTGGACCAATAATATTGTTAAAAAAAATGGGTCCCACTACACTCTCTCCACTATCTCTTACATTATTGGTCCAAGTAGACAAGAGTGGGATAGAAGTGGGATGAGAGTGTACAACCAAGCATTTCTCTTATTTTTTTCATTCTATTTTGTCTTTGAACGCTGGACTTAACTTAAGGTCTTCAATTTTGATAATTAAGGCATTGTTGACTTTTGAAATTTTCCATATCTTAGAGGCCATATGTACTGGCCAATAAGCATCAAAAAAGTTTGCTAGTGCTTTTTTTTTTTTTACTTATTATTTATGCTGGCATTATTGGCCGTTCGAATATGTTAAGAGTACATTTGGATTAACCTGAAGTTAGGGATTTGATGAGCATTGTATTGCCTTCGATAAAGATTACATTTCAATACAATACTCATTGATCAAATCCCTAACTACAGGATAATCCAAATATACTCTAACAGAATATGTGTGCTGTAAAGTTCTACAAGTTATACACTGTTCGTATAAAAAGTACCATATTACACTACTAACAAACATCTATGATCTATGTTATAATATACAAATTTCCTTCACAATCTGGCTATTCTTCATGGTACAGTTCCTTCATAAGTTATTTGAGTTCTTTCCTTCTAATTTAAGATGCTCGATTCTTTCGTGTAGTTTTCGCCGATGGTCGTGTATTTTCCAAAGGCCATGTCCCAATATTACGGCGGAGTATATCCCGTGGGTGATAATGGGCGCAAGAATATTGTTCGTCTGTCACATTCGCATCAAAAGATACAGAAACTATATCTATTAGTTTCATCCTCTTGAGACTATAACCTACCATGACAACAGATTGATCAAGTAAACTAGACTGACCTGAATCCATTCAAAACCAAGGTAGAGTGCTAACAGGCCTTCCAGGAGGGGAGAATAGATCTTTTTCAATTGCCTCTTCTCATACCAGGCTGCAATCATTCACCAAAATCGATTTATGTTATTCATTGTCATTCTAGCTAAAGTGGAATAACCACCACACTATCCATTACTAACAGTAGCAAAACGAAAGATGACATTTATTGGAGATCCCAACTCTAATTTAAGCAAAAGTTGATTAAAAAGAAAAAGTGGTTTCCAAACAAAGGAAATGAAACAAGATTATTTCAAATACCAAGAAAGGAAATCACTGTTATAAGAATTCCCTTAGGGAAGGGGCTGAACCTGCAAAGAGCTTTTTCATATCTTCACGACCAGAGCGAGTTTGTAAAACAGGTGCAACAACATACGTAGGATCTGGAGGAAAAATAAGCAACTCATAAATCAAACTTGAGACTTTTAAGTTCAGGAAACGTTTCCTTAATAACATGACTATCTGAGAGTCAAACCTTTTGGAGAGGCAGCTACATAATAGAGAGAACCTGTAAGGCCAGCTGTAATCACGGCGGCAAACGCTTGAGCAAACGGGACAAAAGGAGGCAGTACCCCAGTCTACATTTGGAAGAAACTTAAAACCAATTAGTCTCACTTTACACTAAAAAAATGGGAGCCCTAATTTGAAATATGGAACAAGTTTGCAACAGGAGAGACAGCAAAGGGAAATACGTTACTATTACTACTAATGACAAGAAGAAACATGACTTGGGCACATACCAGAGACGCCATTCCTCGAGCATCAGTTAAAAAATCAGTTCCCCGTAAAAATATATCAGCCAGCGCTCCCTATGAAGTTGCACAAAAAAGAAAACATATATTAGTAAGAATGAAGTAAAGCAGAATAGGATTTTTAAAGGACCATGATTTAACATCTATGGCAGAAATGTGATAAATTAATTGTATAGATTCCATGTACTTCAACAAAATTATGAAGAAAAAAAAAGGTAACCTAGTTAATGCCTTCCAAAGTTTCAAATGTTTCTTAGTTTACTTATCAAAAAAAAAAAGTTTCAAATGTTTCTTAGTATGAATGTGAAATACATTGTATGGATGATTATGTAAACTATGCTGAATATTGTGTCAGGATTACAAATCTTGAAAATTCCAGAAAGCTAGTGGGTGGATGATTGAATCTAGGATCTGAAGCTTCCAGAATGCTCACACAGTAACCGGGTCAGCTTGAAAAATACGGCAAAACAAATTAATATTTAACTTAGCGCTTCAAAAATCTTGCACTTCAAAATAGAATCAACTTAGTGTGATTTTATCACAGAGACGACTGTGCCACATATTTTTCAATACAATATTATTCCTTGGCTTTTATAGTGTAGAATAGCTTAAGGGTAGAAACAAGACATCTTTATGAGAAGATACCTGAACAGCAGCCCGGTAGAAAAGCTCCTCTCCCACTGAGCTTGCAGCAACAACTAGTATAAACTACAAAAAGCAAGGATGATTAAACCATTTCCCTTACACTACAGCCAAATGAAGTTGGTAAAGTACGTAAAAACCACACAGCTTTATATAATCTACCTGCCATGGTGACATTCCATAAAAGAAGTTCCATAGCTCCTCATCCTCCACATCTCTGATGGCACGAGCATGAGGTGACAACTTCACAACTTCATCCTGTCACCAAGTCAATTTGTTAAGGTGTTATTTTGTGTGTGTGTGTGTGTGTATAAAACAAATAAGTCCCAAATTCAAAAGTCAAATCTACTTAAAAAATGGATAACTTATGACTTGAAGCAGTTCTTGCAAGACACTAAACCAAGATATTCTGTCCATTAAGACCCAAACAATGTAATTTGCTCAGGATGCAGGAAGCCAGGAAGTCATATAAGCACAAATCACAAATCAACTAAAGCACGATAGAAAACAAAAGGGGTTTTCTAAAACTAAATCAAATCTTACATCTAGTATAAACAGGAGGGCCATGATTGGAGGAGCTGCATATCCAAGTCCTCCTAATATGGCATCTAATGATGGGTGGAAACCACCCATAGAATCAATTCCAGAGATTGAGCATATAAACCTTCCTGCTAGAGCCATTGCACCATATATACCTGGTAGAACAAAACCAGAATAAACATTATGATTTTTTTTTTTTTTAAAAAAAAAAAAAGAACTTAGAAAGAATATCAGCAGAGTACACAGTTTTTCCTCTCTTTCCTCTCTCTCTTCCTTGCATGAATTTAGACAAGTAATTTGGATACTCCTTTAAAAACCTATTATCATTCCTAGGAATTTTAGTCTCATCAGATGCAGAAATGTTATATTCCCGGGAATCTAACAGGAATACCACATGGCAAGTTAAATAAGAAAATCCCACGTTCCCAGGTAACTAATTCCAGAAACGCAGGATTCTGTAATTAATAGCTTTAGTGAGAATCCCAGATTCCCCAAGCCAAATTGCCCCTATACCGCTATACGTAAACCAAATTTTGATACATTTTGGTTACAAACTAATGATGTAATTTGAACCATGAAGCCATGTGTATCACAAATGTCCACCCTGTGATAAATTTGAACTGTACTTGTTAAAGTCCCTTAAATCCGACCCATTATTCTCAAATTAAATAGTTTTAAATTTTTCCACTTTAGCATTTATCACACATGAAATACCCTTAATTTTTCTTTAAATCATTGCATATCACGTGAAATAAATACCGAGGTAAACAAAATATGAACCCTTTAATTTTGAAAATGAAAACTAGAACTTAAAGAACCTAGAAACAAAAAAAAAAAAGACCCCAAGAAAAAGAAGAAAGAAAGAAAGAATACTTTTTAGTTGAAGCTCAAATTATTGCTTTGCGGAAAAAGGAAAAGAAAAGTGGCGTGTTTGCACCAGACACGTACCTCGTAGCAAATTAGCAATATAGCATTGAAGAATTCGAAACAAACAAATAAATCAAAGAAATGAATGAAAGAATGGAACAGACCGATTCCGTAGCTGAGTCTGACCACAGCGCCGATCTTCTCCCATACGGGGAACTCGGTCTCGTGGAAGCTCTGATCAAATGTGGTCACCTCCATGGCCGGGCTCGTGAACCCTCCTCGTCCTCCACTCTCTCCTCCCTCTCTTCTTCTCCCATCAATACCTTCTCTACTCCGCTCCGCCGAGCCCCGAACAGACCGTATCGGAAGCCTCCCTCCGTCCAAGCACAGCCTCCTGCTCTTCCTCGCCGGAAACTCGCCAAGCTTCGTGCACGCTCCGGCTATGGCCGGAAACGACGTCGTCGAACTTAGCGACATCAACGTGAGTTCCTTTCAGGTAACGGTCTTGGTCTTCGTCTTGGCCATTGGTGAGCTCCGAGGAATGATTGATGATTGACCGTACGTTTTGTGTAGAGAGAGGGGGGCGTTTGGGGCTGTCCGATCTGTGATGTGGGAAGATCGGACGGTGAGAGAGATGAGAGGAGTGAATTGTTTTGGTTTTGGATTCATAGGCAGTGTGCGATGGCGGTGTGGGAATATCCAGTCGACCTATGAGGGAAGGACGCGTGGGGATAATGCTATTTCTGGCAATCCTTTTGTACACGTAGGCTTATGAATTTGGAATATTGTTTGGACGTCAACCCATATGAGAGTGTACAAAGCATATACTTGTAGAGTATATAGCACGCAAATTTGTCACCTATGTTAATTGACAAATAGACAACAAAAGGATAAATAGAATTTATTCTTACGAGTATATATATAAATAAATAAATAAATAGAAAAGTAAATAGACAACAAAATTGAAAGATCGATATGGGTGGTAGATTTGGTGAAGTTTTGAGAAATGTTTTAAGTTTTGGGTTTTGAAAAGAATTTCAAATAATACTTTATTTGTTTCGACGTAAAACGATTTCCTTCTTAAAATATTTTCGATAAAATTATTTTTCTTTTCAAAAATATTTTTCGGCGTTTGGCTTGCACGAAAAAATCTCCAATGACGAAAAACGAAATCTGACAATCACCGCTTGAATCCGACAATGTCCGGACACTGTCGTCAGATTTCGGCTAGATTGGCCAGATCTAGCCAGAATCTGGTCTAATATGGCCGGAATTTGTCCAGATTTGGCCAGCTCCAGCCGAACTCCGGTTGTATTGGCCAGAATCTGGTTTGTCGAAATCCGGCAACAGCGGCCGGACGTCGTAGGATTCTGACGGCCGACCATCACCAGAATCAGACGAGTGCCGCCTGATTCTGGCAATCAGATACCAAAATTCGGGACATTCGGTGATAGATTCGAGCTACCAACAAACTCAAATGCCCGGCGATAGCGAATTCTCACAAACGTGCGTGCAAAAATGAAGAGTTTTAAATTCTGAAAACGATTTACAGTTTTAAATCGTTGTCTAAAAATTAAAGAAGCTTTTACGGTCAAACTGAAAATGATTTCCGTTGACCATTATTTTCGCCCACACCAAATACCGAAAAATGCCAAAAATATTTTACGCCGAAACAAACAGATTATAAGGTAAAAATTTGAGAAAACTACACTTATTCTCTCGAAGTTACATTTAAATTCCAATGTCCTACAAACTTAAAAAAGTTGCAATTACCCTCCCAAACTGTCTAGCCCTTTCACTTAGTTCCCTACATTATAATTTTTTTGTTAAATCCAACAGAAAATAGATAAAATATCTATTATATCCCTATCCCTATCAGTTCTAGGAAAATACAATAATGCTTTTAGATTAAAAAAAAAATAAAAATAAATAAATAAATTCCCTAGCCATGGAGACCTACGGCTTGCTTCTACTTTTCTTCTTCTTCTTTTTTTTCTTTTTTTTCTTTTTTTTTTCTTTTTATGTGATGCAAGGTATTATTGTCATTTTAATATATATATATATATATATATATTGAATTTAACGAAAAATCCTAAAGAAGGAGGCTAAGTTAAAGAGGTAGACCATATGCTTGCTTATTTTGATTTCTATGTTCCTCCACTTTGCAAATGCTACTAGCAACAATTACCTTGTAGAAAAGCACTAATAAGCCCTATAGAATCTAATTCAGAAGAGTAACAAACTCATAATGACTTAATAGATATTAAAAAGGGATTTTTGAAATTTTTTGTCTTATCTTATTTTCCATTGGGTCAGAGATTTTTAATTTTTTTTTTTTATTAAAAAAAAAAAAAAAAATCAAGAAACTTTCGCTTACATTATTACATAGAGCTAATAATGGGCCAAAAACGTGCAAAGACTTAGAAATCTTACACAAAAAAAATAAATTAAGTTGCACGTTTTTATGTATAAAGCCTTTTGAACCAAAGGAAGAAATATTCTGATGAATAACTAATTGAACCAAATTTCAAGCAAGAATCAAACCAAAACAACAAAAACTTAGAAATCTTACATAAATTCTAAACCAGATGGAAAATTGGCTTCTATTAAATAAGATTAGGGTCGTCATCATGCTACTGGTATACATTAAAAGTTTTTTTTTTTTTTTTTTTTTTTTTTTTTTTTGTTCATCCTATTCACAGTATATCTTTCTATATCTAAGAGCTTGCAAAGCCTCCAGAAAGTGACAGCGAGGTTTTTTCACAGCATGCCTCTCATGCAACAACTGCTTTGTTCTTGCAAGCTTTCACACTTGCTAATTGTTGGAGAAAGGTAATGCAAGGGAAAGAGATAGTGATAAAGAGACTTCACCATTATCTTTATTGCTTTTGTTAACCAGTGGCTCAAAATGCTTGTCTTGGTCAGTTTTGTTGTCCATGATACCAAGAAAGGAAGGCATGACTCCCTGCTTGTTCGATTTGTTTTCGACTCCCAAGCAAAGCTCAAGATTTAGAACCCCGTGTTCCGATCGATCCCTTTCATCTGTCGGAAGTACTTGCCTCTCTGGTGAAGATGCAGCCAAATCATAGACTCCACCCCATCTGAGATTCCCCAAGGAAAAGGAAGGAGCAAAGCCATTTATACCAGATGGAAGTCTATCACCAAAATACTTTGTGCCTGTAGAACCATCACATCCATTCGCCACACTGAAACAACTCTTCATCCTCTTACATTCACGTTCTTGGTCTACAATATATTCTCCACTTTCTTGAAAACAAGGTTTGAGATCTGTTTCCTGCCTTTTAGCATCTCTTTCTTCTCTCTGCAGGAAGAACAAATACATCAGTGCTAAATTCTGATACTCTAGGGTAACGAATATGTTGCTCAATAATCCAAAACTGGATGATCAAAATTTACAGTTAAGGAACACTTTGCTCTTTAATTCAATATTAACAGACTTTTGGCAAGGAAATTGAGGTTCTC
Source organism: Alnus glutinosa (assembly GCF_958979055.1). NCBI lineage: Eukaryota > Viridiplantae > Streptophyta > Magnoliopsida > Fagales > Betulaceae > Alnus > Alnus glutinosa. The sequence continues at coordinate 23,058,383 of NC_084898.1, read as the reverse complement.
TAACCAAATCAAGATAATTAATCAATAAATGAAGAAAGAAGCATAAGTATTTCAATCAACAAAACACCAAAATTTCACACGTGGCATTATGAGTTTCTATCCTACATACAATAGATGCATGAAATCCAATAAATTTTTCTTGAACACAAAGCTACCAAGTGTATTTGAAGAACTTGAAGACTTACGTTTCACTTAACATTGAGTAATTACTCTAGGGAATATATCAGTACCTTCTTGGAACTCTGCATGTCTTGTGAGCAGCTAACCCTTCTTCCTCGAAATACACCCCAAAAAAACAATAATTTATTCCAACCTGCCAAGAAAAAATAATATAATTTGAAGAAGTGAATGAATTTGTAAGCGGGTCTCCAAATAAATTTCTATACTAATATAGAAGTTAAGGTCAATGCTACTTACGCTGAGATTTTTCAGGCAGAAAGTTAGATGTGAAAATTAACAGTTCAACTCCATCCAAATTTCCCTTGAGTGCTAAGTCATTCTTAATCATGCATTCCAGCAGGCTCTTGTAGTTTCTTCCGTAGCTGCATAAAAAGCATATAAATGTGAATGACAGCATAAGGAGCACTTTGACTTACACAACGAAATGCCTATACGTTACCTTCCAAGGTCTTTGGCAAAAAGGTAGAGTGCAATATTATCTTCTGTAGCATGATTTTCAGAGAACTGAGTTGGCCAAATGCTCAGGCGGGGTACTTCCTCAAATATAATTTTTTGAGGAAGCTTGAGAACTACTTCAAGAACTTTAGGTGAAGCACAAGTTGATAGGTGCGCTTGTATCCCGTTACAAGAACTTGGAAGTTTTACACTTCTCTGCATTTCAAATTCGCCTCTGCATGAATTCAGATACTCTTGCATGAGACATAATTAGCAAGGTACCAAAGTGAGTTGAGTTAAAACAAACACTGGCAATGAACTTTCAGAAAAGAGCAAAAGACCATACTGCCATATGCAATGAAGCTGTGGAACAGCAGAAATTAGAGACGGAATGGCTGCCGTAAACCATGGAAAGTTTCTCAAGTACGGCATTTCATTGGACGGAAACATGGTATTTGAATGGTTTGCTTTTGCAACAGAAGCTGCTTCTGTGGAGTGTTCAACATGCCGGCTCACATCATCAAACCCATCTGGATATTTTAAGCCTTGCTGCACCAGATGACTAAATGGGTTCAATGAATTATTCGATAGCTCATGACCCTGGACGGCCTCAAGGTCATGGTAGTTGGATACTGATGAGAATGTTTCGCCATGAGATGCATTTTCTTTTACACTCAATGATGAGATACCAGAATTAGCAACTGGTGAATTTACTGTAGAGTGTAATTCAGACGCATACTTCCCTTGAGTTGACTTGCATTCTTTTGTATGGCCTAAATTCCTAAACTCCTCAAGATGAGAACAATTAGGAGACAGCATTGTAACCTTTACATCGGCAGCATTTGAAAGGTGTAACCTAGCATTATCAAATGACAAGGATTTACACAGTATTCTGGAACGTCCTTCCTTTCTCCTGTCCTCAACAGTAGTAATGCTGGCAAAAATTTTCTTTTGGACATTGACACCTTTTGCAAGTTGGCCTTTCACTTTCGAGTCCGTAATGTTAAATGATTTCGACTTAAAAAGAGAACCTGTTGTGGGAAAATCTTAAATTAAATAGACAACAACCCAGAGAAAACATTATAATGAACAACACAGGCTTGTGCCCTAAAGCTATGAAGCAGATACTCACCCCGCTGCAACTGAGTTTGTGATTGCAATTGGGGTGATTTATCACCTGTCATTGCTGGTAAGCATTCATCGTCAGGAATATAATTAAAAGATTGGTCACTAGAGAAGTGACTTGATGGGCTGGCTTGATTTTGTCTTACCTGAATTCTTAAATGAAGACTTCCCATGAAGTAGAGATCTACTGAAGGTTCTTGATGCCCTAGATGATTTATCACTTGTTTCAAGAGTCCTTTTTGTCACCAGACCAGCTTCCGAGTTTCGTGCATGTTTCTTAGCTGATAAAAGAGAAGAAGAATCTCCTTTCTTTGTTTGGACTTCCTCAACATCTGAACCCTTTCTGTTCAATTTTAAACCACTCTTAAATCTGAAAGGGCTAGCGATTGTAGATATTTTAACAATTCTATTCATGAACGATGCTTTTGAGGTTCTAGCAGTTTTTGGCACTTCATCTTCATTTCGTATGTCCATCTGCTCCCCAAGCATGCATTCTTCACACACCCAATCGCCTTCAGGAACTTTGTCCAGCTTAACACGCATGCAATAGCTGTTTGATACAAAACAAAACTTCAATCTTTCATCTTCGTGGAAAGGGAAGAAAATGATGGAACACTCATAAACCTAGTTTGCTTTTAAAAGGCAAAGAGAGAGAGAGAGAGAGAGAGTAAAAACTCCAGAAGATATTTACATGTGTTCAGCGCCATCGTAGCATTTGCTACAAATAGCAAGCGACTCTTCCCAGCCTACATCACCACAGATATCACAAACACTTACCTGTTGCTCAAAACAGAATGTAAATGTTATTATGTCGACAATAAATGCAGTATAAAGGTGCTATATCTATAAAGAAACAAACAAAAAAAAATAAAGGCGAAACGGTGATGAAAAACTAAGCATAACACAAACATATAGATTGAGATGAAAGACAAAAATAATAGAGATAAGCAAGTTAAATCATAATTTTAGCTTGGCTTTGTCAGATAAGCAAGTTAAATCATAACATTTTTAAGACTTCAACCATTGTTTTCATGGAATATGCATAAAAAAGTTCAAATAAATTCAATGGTGCAGTAGCAGAATTTACGTTTTTGTTAATCATGGTCTTATCTAATTCTCTTATGTAGTAATGAATGTTAGACTTCAGTATCAACAAGTGATCGTGTATGTTGCATATGTCCATTAAGTTCATCTGTATCAGCTCATGTCTAAAATATGTACCCTAATTTCATTTAACCAACATGTTGTAAGAGTCATGATTGTTAAAGATGGACTGAAGGCCATTATTCTATATAGAATTGAATGGCGAAAAACCATGCTAAGACAACCAGTTTTGGATCTAAGGCTTCAGTAAGATTGAAGAAACTGGGTAATCTAAATTTGGACCATAGACTGGTGCAAGTCATACAAATTTGTGAAATGGTATGAAAATGATCTCAAATACATTAATAATTTAAGCATTCATCACCATCATCACCAAGATTTTTTTTTTTTAATTTTTTTTTATACACACCAACATCGCCAAGAAGTTATTTGGATAGCAACATAATGCTTTTCTTTTTTTTCTTTTTTTAAATGACGAGGAACCCCTCCAAGTCAAGGCCATTAGGCTTGAGTAACCATCAATCAAACAGGGAAAACCAATTCAATGAATCTTTTGGAGATATAGAAACTAAACAATCGATAATTAAAATTATTTTGATACCATACAAAAAAAGACGTAGAAACCAATCAAATTTTCCAATTGACTTACTAGGCTAACTCCAACTAACTCAATGAGACTTTATAGCCAACTACATGGGGTCAGCCACAGAAATTCAGCTTTGTATATCAACACTATCTAGGGCAATATTTTCTACTAAATTATTAGTAATAATGTCTTTCCTCCCACCTCAATCTACATTTTACTTTTTCTTTATTAGTGCGTTACTTGATCTTAATAACACACGAAAAGACCATCTTAAATGATGTCTGCCATTGCGAAGCCTAACTTCTCTAAATCTGTCTTTTCTTCTGTGACCACCCTAAGATTTGAGGCCCCTGATGCAGGAGGGTTTAAGAGTTGGAAATGCGATCATTGTACTTATTTGAGTAACCAGTTTCTTACAAGCTTTCAGTTTAGCATTCATTTCAATCATGAGTTAGTTATAGGTATTTAAGGAACATTACCAAATTTAGTAACTAGCAAACATTTTGGGTTCAAAAAAGGCCTTGTAATTTATAATACATTGGACCTAATTTGGTCAAGAACAAACAGCTTGTTATGAATAATAGGCTTGACATGAAGTTCTTATCTTCAGAATCCTTACTATTGATTTCAGGTATAGACTCTCAGTCCAAGGCATCTCTCTCCTCTTATATTTAGGCTTTCAAAGGTTTCTTCTTTATCATATAAGTTCAAATAAGTTCTAGATTTATTCCATCTAATTAGCATTCTTGAAGTACTATGTAACTGAACTTACAAAATTTGAACAGACTTCAAAATATGTTTAGATGAGAATAGCAATCTAATCAGTAGAAGGACATGTTGTAGCCTAAGTTGCCTAATAACATCTAGCTTCATAACTCCTTCATTTTGACTGCTACATCTATTAAACATTGTTTTACCTTGAGTCAGTATCAGAATATAACGTAAAGAATAGCTGGTCTAAATTTTATCCTTTTAAGTTTAAAGGCTCCATTTCCTCCAATTGATGATATCTTATTCAAACTCGCGTTCCTTATGGATAACAATCCAAGTTATCTAAAAGGTCAAGTTAGATTCTACACAATCAATTTTCTTTCTTTCTTTCCCTCTTTTCTTCTTTCATTTTGCTAGGACTAAACCATCCATTTTCACCATGCTCATGCCATTGCTCTTAGTTCTGCTAAAGTCCCATTCCACACATTCTATCTGAACTTAATCTTTAACACCTTTGAAACTGTTCAAAATACTAATCTAGAATCAAAACTTATTCCAGTTATGTCAACTAACACTATCATCTGCCAATTACACAATGGGATGTCTTCCTAAAACTGCTGATTAAGCAGCATTTAATCTGAACTTTTTCCCAGCATGTCTTATGAGGCAGTGCCATGACAATTAGCATGTGCTAGGCAATTAATATTAAAACTTACTATAGTTCTTAAACTATGGCCATCAAATCAGTAAGTTATCTAAAAAATTGCATGTATTAACAGAGTGAATATGTTGAGCAATACACATCTCAACAGCCATAAATATCATAAAATGAACACTTATAACCATATCTGATAATCCGAAAGCACTACCTTCTTAAACCATCAAAATGATAATGACATAAATTACAAGTTACTGACTTTCAGAAGAAAATTATAATATAAGATATAGGACAGTACAGAGCACATCATTTCCTATGTATTGCTATCTCAAGAACTCTTATGCCAGCCTTCAATTTACAGAAAGTATTTAAACAGAAATTCAGTGTATATGTCTCCGTATAGGAGCTCATATAATTTTATACGGCAAAGCACCACCTAGGCAATCTTAGACCTGCTAAACAAGCATTCAGCAATGTGGGCAGTACAGTCTTTTATTTTATTTTTAGGGGAAACTTCACTTAAACCCCCTAAACTACCAATGCTCTTTCAATGTCCCCCCTAAACTTAAAAAATTTGCAATGTGGGTGTCTAGATTGTCAAATCCCTTTCCATCACCCCCTTCCATCAAGATTTTCCTTTAAATCCTAACAAAGGAAATTAAAATGACCAAAACACCCCCTTCAAAAAATAAAAAGTTAAAAAAAAAAAAAATTGAATTCAATCTTGTGACCCATGCCCAGCCGTGGGTGGGTGGGTCATCTTTTTTTATTATTATTATTTTCATTTTTAAATTTTTTTTTTTTTTTTTTGGGGGGGGGGGGGGGGGGGGGGGGGCGGGAAAGAGAGAGAGAGAGAGAGAGAGAATGTTGAGGATGCCTTGACAGCATATCTAACTAGTTGTAAATTTTCAAGAAGTGACAGCAAAATATACAATTCTAAGGATCAAGAAACTTGTTTTTCAATGATTTTAAGCTTTTAACAGCCTCCATTTTCATATCTAGAAATCCCATTTATTCATGACATCCCAATAAGGTAAGATAAGTGCAGTTCACCCGATGCCAAAGCAGTATACAGTAGCAAAATATAACAGGAAGGAAAATTTACATACTTCATCCTCCAATGTAATTGATTTATCATTGCAGTCAACAATCTGGGATTGCAAAGGAGACTCCTGCATATTGAGTTCTACAACCACTGCACTAGAATTCCCAATGTGGTCCTTTTGATCTGAACATAATACAGCTTCAACCGCCAGATTTCCATTATTCATGCCAGCATCATCTATCATTGATGCAGCATGGTTATGCACATCTTGCATCTGTCTACTAACCCTGAAGGTTCTGACTCTTTTTAATGATGATTCCACCTGCTCCTCAGAGCAGTCAGAAGGCTCTCCCTGAAAATAAAGACAGAAATTAAACTTCAAACCATAGGGAATTTCATTAACCAAAATTAACTAGCCACCTAATGAAGAATCTAAATTACACACCTTCAGCAAGCTAGCGCCAGCACAGAAATCTCTTAAGGAAGAAATTTCTGATTGATCTGATTTGCTTGAAATATCTGCTACAGCCTGCGCAGAGTCTTTGCCAAAGTTTGGCCTCCAAGGATTATGATTGTCCACTTTGTCAAAATGACTACTACGGTCCAGATAATGGCAGGCAGGTTGATCATTAATAGCCTTTTCAACAGCAGGAACGCTATCAACTGAAGCTGAAGCACACAATAAATCCTTCATGTTAGCATCACCCTGATGATCTCCCACAATCATTTTTGCGTAGTCTGATCGACTGATGCACAAGACATTATCGCCGAGGCAATCCATTTCTTTCTGCTTCTGAAGCTGATTTGAGTAGATTTGAGGATAAATTATTTGCACTTTTGGAAAAGCATGTTTTCCTTCAGCAGTAGGGCCAGTGTTTACCTTCACATGCATCTCAATGTTTTCTGAAACATCAGTGGACTTCAAAGTAGCTTTACTTTCTACATTTTCAGAGAATGAATCATGACTACAACATGCACTAAAAACATTGCTTATTTCACTGCTGGTGTGCTGTCTACCATTGCATCCACTACTCGGCGAAGGAGATAACAGGTCAACATCACTAGAAGAGTTGCCACAAGCTGCTCTCCTCTTACAGGCTTCATCTGAAAACTCATCAACCTTGGTGCCCATTACTGATGCCATTCGTTCGAGATGCATAGATGATGAGCATGGGGTGGCAGACACGTTGCACGTACTGCATTCTTCTGGCTTTTGAAATGTACTGCTGGAAAAGTTGCATGTCCTGGACTCTTCTCCCATTTGAAATTCACAGCTCGAGAAATGCCTATCAAATTGTTCTTCAGTGCAGGATGAACCCTGCTGCAAATGCTATAAAAAAAAATTAAAACCAAAAAGAAAAAAGGTGTAAATCGTAAACAAACATAATCCAAGGGAAAAGCTAAATACCAAAAAATAAAATTAAAACAAAAGTAACAAGAGATAAATTGAGCAAGATTACTCATAATGTTGCATTTATACAAGCACAATGGTTATCTGAAACAGATGCATGGTGCCAGATAGGCAACTTTAGATACGTACGATATGCCAACAATGTAGCATTCTAATAAAAAAAAAAAAAAAAAAAGGTGACGAAAAATAAACTATAATAAGAAAAAAATGCAGAAGAATCAACAAATACGTAGATTATTGAATTTATATCATAACAAACCCTAATGAATCAGATCAACTGTGTAGGAAAAGAGCTTTTGTGAGCTTAATTATTGAAACCTTATATGGGTCGAAGTGTTCATGCAACATAGTTAAACTTTTTGAGGGGATGATGTACCAACCTAGGAAAAATGCAAACCACATTTGTGCTATCACTTCAAAATGACTAGTCAAGTTACAATTAAAACCCTTAGAATCACTTATAAAGCTCAATCTCATCTAGTAAAGAACCAATGTGGGACTTAACAAACATGAGTACCTTTATAATCTATTCACTCAATTTGGGCAATCCATCTTTCCAATATAAGACTACCTTTCTTTGGTGTCGCAATCTCCCTCACTCAAATCCCTGACGTCCTCCTTGTCAGGGTCTATGTCATGTAGTACCTTAGTCCCACGTAATGTTACTAAGTTGCTCTGATACCATTTGTAGTGACCAAAAAAGTGCTTATCACTCCAAAAGACTAATCAAATTACAATTTGAGGTCCTTAAAATCACTTATAAAACTCAGTTTCACCTAGTAAGGGACTAATGTGAGACTTAAACCTGGTTTGAGATTGCGTTAAGGATCTTAAAAAGTACTTTTAATACATAAAAAGCTCTGCCAAGCAAAAATGAATCCAATTAGTAAAAAACTTAAAATGTACTTATTTGACTTTTTTTCTCTAAAAAAGCACAAAATTGTGTTTTGGGAAAGCTTGAAAATGTCTGTAGACAAAAACACTATTTTCCAACACAATCCCAATGTGAGTAATCCGCCCCCATGAGGGGTAATCGATCTGTCTAATGTGGGACTAATTTTCTAGTGTAACAGATTGGGAGGAGGCTGAAAAATGAGAATAAAATGCCGATTGTCTCAGTAGAAAAAATAAAAAAATAAAAACATATCCATCCTATGAAAGAAAAAAAATCCAAGTATATTCCTATTCTGTTCCATTATTCTACTAGCAAACCAGCAAAGCCAGAAACTACAACTTACAATAAGAGGATAACCTAAAAGCAAATTGAAATACGCAAAAACCGTGCTCAATAGCCTTAAAAATCATTTGTTCTATCTGAAACCAACACTTTTAACTCTACAATAGCTTCCAACATCACATTGAATAAAAAAAATCTACTGAGATGGCCCCAACTAAAGTTCAATACAATATCATATAACCAAAGTCTTTTCAATTTAAAGAGTATTTCAAGAAATGTTGGTGTGATCAAATGCAGGCAAGAAAGTAATCAAAAGAGACATGTAATATTTCCTGTGGTTGGTTGCCAAGAAAATGTAAGGAAAAGAAATTAAAAGAAAAAAAAAATCATATGAAATATTAATTCATGATTGCTAGGACAATGAATTAGTTCGGGCAAGCTGTCGTGCATCAAAAACTTAAAACTAAATGATCGCTATGACATTTTGAACAACACCAGTAACAATTCATACCACTCCATAACTCGTCACAGAACTGCAAACTTAAAACCACCCAATCCAACTCAAAACTATAAATTTACAACTTTCACCACTAAAAATTTTGCGAAGGAAAAAAAAAAAAAAAAACAGGTAAATAGAATACCTTTTCCCTTAACATCAAAGAAACCCATAAACCCATCAAAATAATTCACAAAAAACATAAAGTTTACGCCAAATGCTCCCAATCAAAGTACGAATTCCATCAAAATGACAACTTGGAATGTAAAACCAAGACTAACCCACATAATAAAACCAACCAATTCCACCCAAAAATGACCCATTAACCCCCACCAAGAACCAGAGACAGACAAACTACACAAACAAAAATCATAAAGAAACAGAGAGAGAGAGAGAGAGAGAGAGAGAAAGAGAAAGAAGCAGCACAAGCACATGCCTTTATCGGCTCCTCCTCAGGACCACCATACAGCTCTCTCACAGGCCTAACCTTGACCTTTTTCATGTCCTCCAAAAACACCAACCCATCAACATGAGCACAAATACTTGGTACACACACTAGAAGAAATGGAGAAGAAGACCCACTTTTTATATCCGTCCTCAAAATCCCACAGCGCACGTCAAATACGAACACTAAAATGAAAAGCCTGTCAGCGTAATGCTCTCCTCCCCTTATATATTCCCCTTAATATTTATATATAGAGAAGTGATTCATCGTGACTTTTTTATACAATTTTTTTTTCACCACTTCATTTGTGTGGGTGATTCTTACTATTTTTTTGAATTTTAAAAATAAAATAAAATAAAAGACTTTTACTTCGTAAATAAGATAATGAAAAATTATATAAAACAATAGCAATGAATCATTATTCTTTTATATATATATATATGCACCATATTTCATAGCAATTGGCAGAGCCAACCTTTTTGTTTGCCTTCTCTTAGGAGCAAACTGAAGTTGTAAATGGTTTTTTTATTAGGTTGCTTTCATCGGAGTTGGAAGGGCAGACTTTTTGTCTGAGGACTGAGGTGGCGATTTGTGTTTGTTATATTATATAGTAGGGTAATGTCGGTATGTGTTAATCTTACTTTTATATATACAGTTAGATGTCAGCTTTAAATCATAATTTTTCATTTGAAATAGATATTATCTATTTCATTAAATGAAATGGAAGGGATCCTATTCTATGTGGGTAGGCCGTATGAGTTTTGATGTGTTTTGGACCATCGGTTGGAGGGTCATAAGATTTGTGTTTAGTATCGCGTGGACGATTGATATTTGAAGGAAGCTTATAGCGTTAGCGTTGGCGTTGGGAGTGCCACACTGCACACGTATTTGAAGTTGGCGGTAATTGGTTGGAGGGTATGATGAATGATGAGTATAAGATTATAGAGATTTGATACACATTTTATCTAGTACACATCTCATTTACAAATTAATGGTTGATTTGTAAAAATAATAATTTAAAAAAAAAAAAAAAAAAAAAATCATTTCTCAAGACTATATAGGTACTCATAATTTGATCTATTTAACTAAATATGTCAGATCTATCAATTTTAATCAGTTAATTTTGTGTTAAGTTCGTGTCGAATTCGAGGATTGTGTAAAAAATTGTTAGTTCTTATGTCAAATATCGGGTTCAAATCGTATCAAAGTATAAGTATAAGACTATATAGATCAACTGTTTTGCTAGAAGTTGAGCCTGCAAAGAGTAAAACTAGAGGAAAATGCTCTTCAGGTGGTTCATTTATTACATAAAAATGATATAATTGGAATTTGGAATGTGTATGGCACCATTATTGATGATGCTCGTGATGCATTAAGATATCTTTAGAAATAGCGGGTCATACAATACTCACACATGTAAAGCAAAATGGTAACGGTGCGGCCATCAGCTTGCGAATGAAGCTCTTTTACTAGACGGGAAATACGTCTCTATGGAGGAAACTTCATCCTGTATTCTTGATATTGTGTATTTTGAGCTAATTTGGTTCCATGCTAGTAAGAAAACACACTTCAAGAACGACTATACTCTGCCCCTATGATTCACTAAATTTAGATAATTGTTTATAATAAGCTTATTCTGTAATGTATAGTTTTTCAATTAAATAGTCAAAAGTTTTGTCACGTTAATATGTAATGTGTTTGGTTAGAATAAAAAGTTGAATAATATTTTATATTTTTTAAAAATAAATTATATTTAATTTAATTTTTTTAAATTTTTCGAATACTGATTTGACAAGATGAAGAAGAATGGTAAAAATGGTACGCCAAGTGTCAGCATCAGAATGCAGGAGCACGGATCTGAAAGAGCAGGTGATCTTTTACCATCTGAACGGACAATAGTAGCCTAGTAGGTAGGGACGCCACGCGTTGGGCCGAATTGTACACGCTATTTGCATATATATCGAGGCTTGTACGTTTGTTAGCAAGATATTCAACAAACAAAGTTGCCCAGAAAAATTAAAAATATATATATATATATTATTCAAGAAAGAACCAGCAACAAGATGACACGTGTTATACGTGTGTAACAAAATCTGTTGCTGATAGGACCGATCCGTAAAGCATACAAGGAAGTGTGACCAGCGACGGAACCAGAAATTCTTATGGGCAAGGGCCGGTGGTAAAAAAAAATTATTGGTAGGGGCCAATAGACTAAATTTTTAGTTTTTTAGCTTATATATATTTTTTTTTTGAGATTTTTTTTTTTTAACCTAAGAATTTTTTTTTTTCAAGGAAATTGGGGGGGGGGCCATGGCCCCTGCCAGCCCCCCCTCCCTCCGTCTCTGCGTGTGACGTGGGGTGTGTACCGTGTGTTCACCCTGTTGTGTTGTGTTGTGCCGATCTGTTTTGTTAATAGTTTGAGAAATAATCGTTACACTAATTTTTCACAACAGTTTCACAATAAGCTGATATGATTAGTAATATTTTATTATTTTTTTTTGTTTTGTTTTCTTTTATTTTTGTAAAAAAATAATAAAATATTACCAGCCACGTCAACTTGTTGTAAAGCTGTTGTGAGAAATGAGTGTAGGGATCATTTCTCTTTTTCAATATGATTTTGTCAACGTAGTTTAAAGATATTATTTATATTATTTTTTTTTTTCATTTTATATTGTAAATAGTATATTGTATAAGGTTAAAGATAGAGATGAAACTTTTGTCCAACTTTCCGTCTAAAAATTGACTGAAATTCATGTCAATACTTCTAAGAAATTGACACGTGTTTTATGCTTAATTAAAAATTAAAAAACTAAAAATATTAAACACTTAAATTAAAATAAAAAATTTTAAAAAAATTAATTAAAAAAAAAATGGTGACTAAGCCACCCCATGGCTGGTTTGGGAGTGGCCGAACCATTTCCGTAGCCCTTGGTGGTGATTCGGTCACCCCTAAAGAGCAAAACAAGAGTGACTGAAATCACCTACAAGAGCCTTGGGGTGGCTCAACCACCACCATTTTGCTCTTTGGCCACCCCTAGGGGCTATGGGGTGGTTCAGCCACCCCTAGATCAGCCATGGGAGTGGGTTGAGCCACCATTTTTTTAAAAAAAAAAATATTAAAGCTTTTGTTATTTTTTTTAAGTTTTTATTATTTTTATTTTTTATTTTTATTTAGGCATAAAACACGTGTCAAAAGAAGAAGCGAAGAGAAATAAGGATTACTGGCTTTTAGAAGTAGCTAGACACAGGTGAAGAAAAGTCTAGAGAAAAGTCTTGAAAATAGGAGAAAAGTCCAGAAGATGAGTACAAAAGAAAATAGGAAAAACTGAGAAAGTCTACAGAAAAGTCTAGTCGATCAAAAGTGTCGAGTCGTGAGAGTAAAATAGACTTAAAAAAATTTACACTAACCCAACATTGACTAATAAGGAGAAAAATACAAATTTTGTACAAATTCAACAATGAAAAGTGACGTTTGAAGAAGTAAAAGTCAAATTTTGTACTTTTTTTATTATTATTATTTTTAATTTGTACCGTAAAAATTATTTAATTTGCTCATAACCGCTATCGCAATCTGGGTCCCCGATTATGTCTATTTTAACAACAACAACCGCCGGTTATCCGGTTATTTTAAACCGGTTATTAATTGGATAACTGATTTTCTTTTATTGTTGCAATTTTTAATTTATTTTAATAAAAAACCAAGTTTCCAGCAACTCAAATTTTCAATTTCCATAACAAATTAACAATATAACATGAAATACCTGCCATTCATAGTGTCTCACAAATCACAAATATCTCTCCACTAGTTGATATTTGCATATGTTATTCATATGAAATGGGCAGGTTAGGATTTGTCGGCCCTATTGAAGTTAATAGCCATTAGCCACGTCAAGGGGCAGAAAATGGCATTATTCTTGTGAGCAATTCGAGAAAGATCCTCTACGAGGTGTAACACATGCAGTATCCTCTCCCTCCTCATTTTTGGGCCAGACATTCCAGGTGATCTTTTGAACCAAAAGAGCATTAGTTTGGACATGAAACGATTTATATATATATATATATATAAAATAAAAACCGGCAACCGCGACCGGGTACTCGGTTATTCGGTTGCGGTTATTTTCGATTTCCCAGTTTCTCCGGTTAGCGGTTATTGCCGATTACCGGTTATTTGCGGTTATTAACCACACCGCTTGTACACCCCTAGTTTGTTCAATGATTATTGAATGCTTTGTTGACAATTTTTTTTTATTATTATTTTTTTTCAGTTTTTACTTTACAGTATTATAAAATTTTGATTTTGAAAATTGTTAATTTAATCTGATTTTTACGACACAGAACAACAATTAATTCGCAACACAGAAGCGGTGCAGAATCACTAACGCAAGTTGCACTTTTTGAGGTTAGTTTTCTAAGCTCAATTCCTAATATAAGCGGTATTGTAATTTGGATATTATGGTTATTAAATATTGAGAATATTAGTTATTATAGTTTATAAGTCTAAACAATTAATTGAAGAATTTGACATGTGAAAACTATTATATTTTATTGTTCTTTATGTGAGTTCGTTAGTTGCTAACTTAGCAATTTTTTTTCTTACTTTTTTAAAGACTCCAACATAACCATGTAAATTTATTTTATAGATGATTTTCGGGATTCAAAAAAATGGTAGGTTTCATTTTGATAGGTGTTTTGGTTAAATTTGATGTATTATGAAACACTTATTATGTTTAATTTTTGTTGTCAAAATTAAATTTATGCTAATTTCGTTTTTATATATTTATTTCATCTTCAATCTTAATATATTTTTTATTTATGCTTTGACCATTACCCCTATTTTAATATATTTGTAATTCATGCCTTGACGGCTTGACTCCTACTCAAAATACTTTCTGACTCCGTCCTTGACCATCTTTGCCTTTAGCCATAAACGAAATATCATCTATGATACAAAATAAACTACAGGGACAAAAAATAAAGTCTTTAAACCACTGGGGGGTCATACGTATTTAACCCAATATTTTTTAGGGGATATTTTTTTTTAATTTTTTTATTTTAACAAGTTCTTTGATATAATATAAAAGTAAGTATTTTTATAATATAAAAGTGAGTCTTTTTAAATATTTTAAATTATTTGTTAATATTTTTATTTTATAAGTGACAAGGACGGTGGCACGCATATGGAGTGTCTCCTTTTTGGAGTGCACGTATTTAACGAAGGTTTAAAGAAAGGGATTTTGCTTGGAAACGGATCCTTATTCAGTCCCGGTAAAAATAAGAATAAAATTAAATTTTCACATTTTATCTTTATTTTTATATGAATTAGATACTCTCCAATTCATCATTTGAAGAGGATCCAAATACATTTAGCTTAGGTCTCATAAAAATTAAATAAAAAAAAAACGACAACAGTAGAACGATTTAGATTTAATTTGAAGAGTTTTTACGTGGAATAAATAGATAAAAAAAAATTAAATTTGGACCATTAGAAAAACTACATCACATAAGCCAAATCTTAAAAGAATTTAGTTGTTAAACATTTATTTTTTACTATTTTTTGTTCATTTCTTTTGTAAATTTATTATAAAATTTGTAAAATTTAAGCGTAAATTTCACAAAAAAAAAAAAAAAAAAAAAAAATTAATAGTAAATTTGAACTTGTAAGGAGATGAAAACCATATATTTATAATTTATCTTTAAAAGATTCTAGTTTTAAAAGGTTGTAGTTTTGTATTATCACTCTAAAGAAAAGGTGTCACGGCCTCACAAGCATGCTAATTGTCTACCCACTCGTACACTTGTAGCGTGAGGGTTTGGGGTCCCAATGAGATTATCATCATGTGTTTTCTGAATGAGAGGAATTTTGAGGTAACATTTGCATTATGTTTTCTTTTCCCAAGACACATGTTCTTGAAGCTTGAGTGATTGAATAAGAGGCCACTTTTATTTTTATGGTCTAATGTTAATTAGTGTTTAGATTTTTTTTTTTTAATTTTTTTTTTAATATAACTAATAAGTATGGTAATATCAACCCAATAAAATGAGACCCAGATTCTCTCCCGTTCAAGGAGCCAGTTTATGTAAACAGAAAAGCAAAAGCATCATTTTATATATATATATATATATATATATATATATATATATATATATATATATAATTTTACTCTTTCATGTACATGAACTTGATCCAAATTCAATAAAATGAAAATAGAGAGTACTACACGTAGTAGGATGGAGTATTATCTAACAGTGTAGATGTGATGGGGGGGGGGGGGGGGGGGGGTGAAAAGAGCTGCTCAGAACTATCTTGGGTGGTTGAGGGGTAGTATTTCATGAATTAACATAATTCATGAATAACAATCTATGGCTACCATGCGGAAAATCTTTCTTATTTCTTTGATGTCATTATTATAACTTATTAGTCTTTCATACATCTTTTGTATATCTCATTTTTAAATTTATTTGGCCTTTGAATTTATAAGGCCCACATTAGGCTCCACAAATTCAATGGTGGATTTAAAACTTGATTGTATGTAGATATAGAAAAGATGTATAAGAGATGTAAGTGTATCATTTCTCTATGTAAAAAACACAATAAGATAAAGTATATAATCTGTACTTTTTATATCTGTGGCATTTCTAATATGAGTAAGTATTTGATGCGTGTTAGTTTACAAGCAAATTTATTTTAGAATATCTTGTAATTCTAATATCATATTAAGACAATTTTAGAAGCATTAGAAAGCTTATTTAAAGGGCCGGCTACAAATTTGTATTTCATGAAAATTTCTTTATTACAATGTTTATGTTGGTATAGTTTTCGGTTTGGTGACGTGTCAGCCTATGATTCATCATTTGTCTTCCTTAGATGATTCTCCTTAAATCTGCAAAAACAATAAACAACTAGTCGGGGGTGTCGACTACACCACTCTGATGCCTAAGTCAGTTTCTGTTACTTTTTATGGCGAATCAAAAATCTTAGAGCTTAGAGAATTTGTGTAAATACCTGGTGTACCAGTCTTATTTTTATAGGCTCACAGTTAAAGACTTACTGGAGTTCTTGAAGCACAGTTGGTCAAAGGAGTTTGAGTCCAAGATCGTGTAGGTTTCAACCTTATCTTCATAGAGTTTGAATCGAGTATAAGTTGGATAGTACTCTACCTCTTTAGATTGATTCCACACTAATAGATATCTTCTCCATTAATGTCAGGATAAGGGTTAATCCTGAGAATCTTGGGACCAAACTCTTATCAGAAATCTTGTTGAATCCTAGATTAAGATCCTTGCCCATGTATCTCGAACATAAAGTTCTAATTGCATGCAAACACTTAATTGTTAAATCTGAGGAGATAGCTCTGAGGGGATTGTATCGCACCTCGACTAATTCCCCAAGGTTGAAATATCCGAAATATGTTTGCTCCGTCCAGACTAGGAGATCTCGGCATATTTCGCGCCCTGTGAAGTCTTTAGGTCCGAGGTGCTCAATCTACCGAGATATGTCATAGTCCAAGGTACTCAGGCACCGAGATGAACTCTTCATATAAGGTTGTGACAAACATCCGAGGTGTTTTGACTGAGGTGACCGAGCGGGATTGGACCTGTGGGTTGAACCTCTGACTTATCATGGGGTCCACGTGTCTTCGAAACTAATTATTTTCCCAACAATTACCTCCTAATTCTCTTATTTCAAATTTTGAATTTAAGGGAATTATTTGTTTCCTCAAAATCCGTACGTGTCAACTGTCCTTACCCTTGTCATAATGATCAAATTCTAACAACTCATGATGACGCCGATCATTCAAATCGAGGCTTACATTTTCGAGGTCTCGCCTTTAATAAAGATTCGGCTTTCTGAATTTTTGGGCGGCAAACTCTTCGATTTTTGGGGATTTGAGATGATGGCGCCCCTTGGGTTCTCGAACACGTGTGGGGGGGCAATTAACTCTTTACTTTTTACCCCCTTATAAATATTGTACTTCATCGAATTCTTTCACTTTCACTATTCACTCTGAGTTCTCAAATTTTTCTCTCTTGTTCTTCAAGCTTTTTCTTTCGACTTTCTCACTTCCTTCCCTAAAAATGGCAAGATGTCAACCTACTCGTGGCATTCCGGTCGGGCCGAAAACCAAAAAGCCGAAGTAGCTCCCACCCTTGAGCCACTCGAGAATCGAAAAGACGTTTGTGTCTTTGAAGAACACGAAGAAGTTCTTTGTCAGAATTATGACATCCCACCGACGGTGATGATGTTTTATCAAAACCCATAGACTCGGTCCATCAATGGCGGTGAGATAACACTGTTTGAAAGGATGTTCTTGGCCGGATTTCAGCTTCCTTTTCCTGAGATTGCTCAAGATCTGGTTTTGTTCTTGATGGTTGCTCCAAGCCAGATCATGCCCAACGCCTGGAGATATATGTTTGCATCCTACATACTGTGGAGGATGGTTCTGGACAAGGAGATGAACATTTTTCAATTCTTCAACATTTATCGACCGAGGCAAAAATCAGACGGGGTAATCGAGCTGACTGTCTGACACCCCCCAATCTTTATCAAACTAAAGTCGGGTCTCACGAATAATAAGTTCTGGTAGCAACAATTCTTCTGAGTGTCCGGGGAGTGGGAATGCCCCGAGGGCACTGTTCTACCAAGTGACCCAAGGATGTCTCGGGTTTGGAAGAAATTGGTCCTCGAACGATATGAAGCTCCGAAGATCAACATTTTGGAACGAGTTGAAGTGCAAGAAATGACCGACTGGTCTGCGACGAAGTTAAAGCTGAGAAGTTTGATGATATCGACTTTGACCATATCGTCACTGATGAGGCCATGAGGTGGTTCCTCAGATACACGATTCTGCCTAACAAAAAGATGATGACCAAACGAGGAAAAGGCAAGAAAAATGGTGATGCTTCCCACCAAGCCCCGAAGGCTTTGAGGCAGCCCGCCAAGAAAAGAGAGGTTGATACCGAGACCGTAGCCCCAAAGAAGAAGAAGCAGACTCCTTCGTTGGCGGCCTTTGTCCCGAGAAGGGCCCCTCCTATGAGGATGGTAAATCGTTCGTTCGCGGAGATTTCCTGAGGCCCCGTGCCCGAAACCAACACGAAAGAAGGCTTGGTGAGCTTTGAAGGGTTCATCCCAAAGTGCTCCCCAACCTGAGAACTGATTGTTCTGCCCACCTTCACTCTGGTGGATGAATCTAATTCTTACGGGCCATCCAGTCCTTCGAGGTCACACACTGATGAGGTCAATCTTGGAAATACCGAGGCGGGGAGTCCTTTACCCGAGACAGTAATCGACGAGAATGATCCCTCTCCCGAGGCGAGAACAAATGAACTTGCTCGGCCTCAGGTGAAGCATATGGCCAAGAGAAGAAAATTCGGGCCTTGAGATCGCCTGGCAGGAATAATCTTGGAGGCTGAGCTGATGTGGGGTAGGCCGGTCATAAGGCCTTTTGATACAAAGGAGGTTCGACAAGAGTCTGCCTTTTCGGACAATGGATCCGATGCTGATGACGACAAAGAGGCTGCCAACCCTCAAAATCAAACTTACGCCGAAGACATGGAGGAGCACACCCCTAGGACTCCCTCTGCGGAGCGGATGGGCACTCCTCCACCCCTTGAAACCAAGTGTGAAGTGGAGCATAGGACATCTCCAAGGGCTAATCCAGCCAAATATCAGACCGAGGCGGTTGAAAGGAAAACACCAAAAGGTGTAGGTGTGTAGGGCCCGAGGCTCCTCAAAATGCCGAAGTTCCAGATAGGCCAGGAGCTGATCCCGAAGGTGTAGATGCAGTGAGGCCCGAGGCTCCTTAAAATGTCGAAGCTCAAGATAAGCTTGGAGCTGATCCTGAGGCTAGCTCATTTGGTTAGAGGCAAACTAAATATGAAGTTGCTCTGAATATTGAGGCCACTCCAAACCCCGAGGGACCCAGTTCTTCAAGGTTTAGATCGGCCTTCGAGGTTCTGGGCAGGGGTCTTCTTAGACATTCGATGGAGGCCATCAAGAGTCTCATCCCCAAGGGATTCTTGGGTAATGCAGGGGCCACTTCTCTCGAGAGGATTGCCCAAGGCATTCTTATCTCTCACTTTCAGGTAAAATTCTTGATACAACTCTCTGTTTAACACAATTTTATGTCAACTCGTATTTTGTTCTGAGTTTTCTTTTCCTTTGATTTTGTAGCTTCTAGTGAAGATGACTACCCTCTGGCAAAACTTCGAGAGGCATCAAGAAGTGCTACCGACGGCTCTAGCTCCTAAGGTGCAAGCTAGACTTTCGGGACTTGAAAAAGAAGTAGCAAATCTGAAAAGCTCTCCTCCAAGCCCGAGAGAAAGAGCTTGCTTCTTAGGACTCAATAATCCCCGAGGAGCAATCTACCAATGCTCGGATGAAGAAGGAAGTCTTCGAGGCTAATGAGCAGTATAATCGCTCTATCGAAGGTCTATCCAGTGAGCTTGATCATGCGGATCAACTAGAGTATCGGTTGCGGGCTGTTCAAAACGAATGCTCCGAAGCTTGCAAAAATGCCGAGATCACTGAAGCCGAGAAGGGAAAACTTGAGGCCGAGAAGACCAAAGTTTTAAAGGCACATGAGCTTTCAGAGAGCCTTTTGATCAGACTTCGGGCCAGATAAGATCAATGAAAGGCTAAGACAAAGTGCTACCTAAAACAGCTGAGCTATGTGCCTTATCTCCGAGACCAAACCTGGGGTCAGGGCTTCAACTAGGGGTTCGAAAACTTTCGAACTTTGACAACGAATCCTCAGTACAAGTTCGATCCAAGCACCGTGGAGCCCCTTCTAGTTGGGATCACGGATGAGGCTATCAAAGAAATGGAGGAGTTCGGCCAAGATTTTATGCCTGATGTCCCAAGCTGGGGTTTCGTCACTCCGAACCCTTTCAGTGATCCTTTTGAGGATGAGGATAATGCAGCCTGAAAGCCAAATTTGGGGCTCGGGGTTCCACCTTCTTCAAAATGTATATTTACCTTTCTTATGTAATTTTTATTTATTTATTTATATATATATATATATATATATATATATATATATATATATTTTTTGTAATGAACAAAGATTTAAGTCTTCGAATATTTTGATCTTCATTTTCTTTATCTTGTCAATTATACCTGATTTTTTCTTCCGAGCTGTTACCCCCCAAATAACTTAGGGAATGAAAATTCCTCTAAAGTTATTTTTAGGATTAGCTGAAAATCATCACTTTTCCACACTGATTTAATCAACCTTACTTTAACATCTTTTGTTGACTTAAATAAACAATCAGTAAGCTTAAGTTGAATACGAACAACAAACTTCTTCTGAGACGAGGCTCGGATTCTTGGTTTACTGCCTTGTGAATCTTACTTTTAAACCGAAGTTATCCCCCAAGACTTAGACAAACACTCAGTTTGTGTGAGTCTCTACAGAGGGATTTTTATCAACTGCTACCCCCCAAAACTTGGACAAACAATCGGTTTGTGTAAGTTTTTTCCAAGGAAAGCTTTGGTCGAACCTTGGAATTGAAATTTAAGCTACCCCCCTAAAAAATTTTGAACAAACAATCGGTTTGTTGGAAATTTTTATTAAGGAGAAAAAAAAATATTTGTAACGAAGTGTTGAATCTTACTTGATTATTTTTTAAAGAGGTTTTATCCTCACATCTTTATCCAAGCCTCTTCTTGTCAGATTTATATCCGAGAGCTTGACTCAGCTTCGCTTAAATCTCCCTTTATAGCATCTCGATCTTTGACGAGCTATCTCTCGTGATTTTGTCATGCTGAAGCCTTTTATTATCCTTATCTTTTCTGAGCTATCCCCCATAACTTTAGACCGCGTCCGTAGGCTAAGTCGTTCGAGGTGGGTAGTTAGGTACCCTGGGTATCCCTTCCATAATTCTTTCGAGTCGTTTGAGGAAGGGAGTCGGGTGGATGTTGATGCTGCTTTGTCATACTTGAAAATAAATTGGCGAATAAGTTGCTTTATTGATGATAAAATTGCCGAACATAAATTATTACATGTAGTATTTCTTCAAGTGTTCGGCATTCCATGCTTTCGGGAGCATCTTCCCTGTCTCAGACTTTAGATGATAGGCCCCTTTTTCGTAACACTTCACTATTTGATAGAGGCCTTCCCATTTTGGAGCCAGCTTGCCTTCGGCTGAATTTTTCATCATTAAGCTCACTTTCCTGAGGACCCAATCTCCGACCTGAAACTTTCTAGGATCCACAGTTTTATTAAAGTACCAAGCTATTCGATCCTAATATGCTGCCCAAGTGACCTGAGCATTATCTCTCATTTCCTGTAAAAGATCTAGATGTAGTTTGATGCCCTCATCATTGAGCCCGGGGTTGTAGTAGGCCATTCGGAAGCTCGGAGAACCAACCTCAGCCGGTATTACTGCCTAGGTCCTATAAGTGAGAGAGAAGGGTGTCTCGCCTGTTGGAGTTCTGCTTGTGGTTTGGTACTACCAGAGCACTTCGGGGATATATTCAACCCAAGCTTCCTTTTTCTTCTCGAGCTTCTTATTCAATGTTCTTACTAGTGTCTTGTTCGTTGCTTCCACTTGTCCATTCGCCTTCGAGAGCAATGAAGTTGAATAATAGTTACGGATACGAAGTTTGGAGCACCACTCTTAGAATGGTCCAAAGTCAAACTGTTTTCCATTATCTGTGACGAATGCATGTGGTATTCTGAATCGACATACCATTGATCTCCATAAGAAATTTGTGAAATTTTATGTGGTTATAGCTGCCAATGCTTCTGCCTCGACCCACTTAATGAAATAATCGACAGCCACAATTAGGAACTTTCGATTGCCTTCTCGGGTGAAGTCTTCATAATTCTGGAGAATCTCTGACATTTATCACAATGCTTCACAATTCGGGCCGAGTCCTTGCTCATTGAAGGCCAATAATAACCGGCTCGCATGGCTTTGTGTGCTAATATTCGTCCTCCATAATGGTTTATGCATACACCTTCGTGGATTTCCTTCATCACATACTCCGCCTTGGTCTTTGAGAGGCACTTTAAGAGAGGTTCGGAGTATCCCCTTTTGTAAAGTATTTCTTCGAGCAGACTGTACCGAGTCACTTGCACCTTGATCTTCCAAGCCCTAGTCTTGTCTTTGGGTAGTGACCCGTTCTTCAAATACTGAATGATATCAGTAGCCCACTCTAGTTCAGTCGGAGCTGCATCCAGTTCCATAATATCAACCTTTGGAGTTATGGGTGGTTCGGACAGAACAATTATTTGTTGGCGCGAAGCTTCAATCTCCTGGTATGTTCCTGAAGCTATCTTTGAGAGCTCATTTGCTCGGGTATTTGCTTCCCTAGGTATCTTTGTCACAACAACCCTGTCAAAATAAGATTGAAACTTGTGTACCTGCTCCAGATATCTGGCCATTCGGTCTTCCTGGGTGTCAAACTGCCCTTGAACTTGGCCCACCACTACTTGAGAATCACTATGGATTTCTACATTTGTGGCGCCCATCTCTCAAGATATTGCCAAGCCCACTATTACTGCCTCATATTTAGCTTCGTTGTTGGTGGTGACAAAATCCAACTTGATGGCAAATCTGAACTCTTGGCCTTCAGGGTTTCTTAGGGTGACTCCCACTCCGCTTCTTTTCTGAGTTAAGGATCCATCTACATGCACAAACCAAGTAGACTCCATGGGAAGCTCTTTACTCTCTGGGATATTGCAAAATTCTACCAAAAAATCTGCTAGAGCCTGACCCTTAATGGTTGTTCGAGGGTGAAACTCGATGTCAAACTGTCTGAGTTCCATCGCCCAGTTAACTAGTCTTCCTAATAAGTTGGGCTTTTGTAGAACTTTCCTCATTGGATACTCAGTTAATACCCAGATCGCATGAGCTTGAAAATAAGGCCTCAATCTCCGAGCCGAGACAACAAGGGCAAAAACTAACTTCTCAATCTGGGAATACCGCTCTTTTACTCTATGAAGCATCTTACTTGTGAAGTAAACAGGTTTCTGAATTCCAGCATCTTCTCTAACCAGGGCCGAGCTTACCGCCGAGGGAGATACAACCAAATAGAGATAGAGTATCTCCCCCTCGGTGGGTCGGCTCAACAATGGAGGGTTCGTCAAGTATTCCTTCAACTTTTAGAATGCCTCCTCACATTCCTCGCTCCAGATAAATGTTTTTCTTAAGATCTTAAAGAAGGGAAGACACTTATCTATAGATCGTGAGATGAATCGATTTAGGGCCGTGATTCTCCCTGTCAGTTGCTTGAGCTGTTTTGTAGTTCTCGGTGCCTGTATATCGAGGACGACCTTGACTTTCTCGGGGTTTATCTCGATGCCCCTTTGCGACACCATGAAACCTAAGAACTTTCCTGAAGAAACCCCAAAAGCACACTTCGTGGGATTAAGCTTCATCTTGTGTTTCCGTAGTGTGGAAAGTCTCTCGGAGATCTACTATGTGCTCGGTTGCCTGGATGCTCTTCACCAGCATATCATCTACGTAAACTTCGACAATCTTGCCAATCTGCCTTTGAAACATCTTGTTTACTAACCTTTGATAAGTGGCTCCGGCGTTCTTTAAATCGAGGGCATCATCTTGTAGCAGTAGAGTCCTTGGTCTGTGATGAAATAAGTTTTTTCCTGATCCGCCTTATCCATATAGATTTGATTATACCCCGAGAAGGCATCCATGAAACTCAGAAGTTCGTGCCTGATTGTTAAGTCTACCGAAAGGTCGATCCGAGACAATGGGAAGCTATCCTTAGGGCACACCTTACTCAAGTCAATGAAGTCCACACACATTCTCTACTTGCCATTAGACTTCTTTACCAGGACTACATTAGATAGTCATTCAGGGCAATCTACCTCTCGGACAGATCAAAGTTGGACACTTCGTCAGTAAATATAGACTCCTTGTTCTGGAAGAGGTTATCCATAAGAGACTTCTTCCCTATGTGTTTCTAGTCGATGGTTTTTGACAGTACATCATACTTTGCGCCCAAATTAAGGACCATCTGCTGTAACTTCCATTCCACTTCCGTTGGTGGAGGTGGAGGTGGAGGTGAAGGTTGATTTTTGAGTAGAACGTTGTTCTCATTTAGGGGCTCGGCTCGTTCTCCTGATCCTTCTTGATGTTCACTCGGTGCCATTCGACCTCCTCCATTCTGGCAATTCTCTCCTCCTTCTAAATGTTGCGATGGTGCAGGTGTTCGAGCAGCTTGCAACAATGCATTTTGGGCTAATAAATCCTCCACATTCTTCTGTGTTTGAGCCAATTGCTGGTTCAGATTGGCTATTATGGCCTTAGGGCCAATGGACTCTACTTTTTCATGGGTGTTGTTTAGACACGTACGTCGCGTAGCCACCATCACAGATTTTTTTTTTTTAGAAAGGAACAATGTCGATTTCCCATAGACGGCGCCAAACTGTTGGTACAGTTTTCGATATGGTAACGTGTCGACCTGTGATTCATCCTTTGACTTCCTTAGATGATTCTCCCTAAACCTGCAAAAACAATAAACAACTAGTCGGGGGTGCCGACTAGACCACTCCGATGCTTAAGTAAGTTTCTGTTACTTTCTATGGTGAATCAAAAATCTCAGAGCTTAGAGAATCTGTGTAAATACCTGGTGTAGCAGTCTTATTTATAGGTCACAGTTAAAAACTTACTGGAGTTCTTGAAGCACAGTTGGACAAGGAGTTTGAGTCCAATATCGTGTAGGTTTCAACCTTATCTTCATAGAGTTTGAATCGAGTATAAGTTGAATAGTACTCCACCTCTTTAGATTGATTCCACGCTAATAGATATCTTCTCCATTAATGTCGGGATAAGGGTTAATCCCGAGAATATTGGGACCAAACTCTTATAAAAAATCTTGCTAAATCCTAGATTAAGATCCATGCCCATGTATCTTGGATATAGAGTTCTAATTGCATTCAAACACTTACTTGTTAAATCCGAGGAGATAGCTCCGAGGCGATTGTATCTTACCTAGACCAATTCCCCGAGGTTGAAATATCCAAGATATGTTTGCTCCGTCCAGACTAGGAGATCTTGGCATATTTCGCGCCCTATGGAGTCTATAGGTCCGAGGTGCTCAATCTACCGAGATATGTCATAGTCCGAGGTACTCAGGCACCGAGATGAACTCTTCTATAAGGTTGTGACAAACATCCGAGGTGTTTTGACTGAGGTAACCGAGCCGGATCGAACTTGTGGGTTGAACCTTCGACTTATCATGGGGTCCACTTGTCTTCGGAACTAATTATTTCTCCAACAGTTTACTAGGTTAAAACTATTTGTCAATAGATATACGAAGATTTTATTTTTTATTCGTTCGAACAAGAATTTTGCGGCAACGTAGTTTTGTAATCTTTCTTTTAACCCTAATTCTATTTAAGCCTAATAAGGATGGTTCAGTCACAATATTGTTATCGATTTTTCAATAAAAAAACACTCTAGGGAGAGTTTTCTCCTAGAGTGTTTTCTTCAATTTTCCTTCCTTAATTTTTATTAGTTTTGTGGAAGAGTTGTGAGTTGTGTGTTTGCATATTAAGCTTCTCATTACGTCATGTTGCATGAGTTGATATCAAAGCCCAACTACTTTCCTACCATAACACGTAGAGGAGTGCGAGGCGGAAAATATGGTACTATTAGTGTTTTGTATGAATGCGATGAGACAATACGTGATAAGCAACTGACAATATGTTTGCAGCTAATTATGGAGAAGTGGATTGATTGGTTTTATGGATGATTTGAGTAGTTTGGCGATCAATTGGATGCATTGGCTAATCAATTTGCCTCCATGGTCATTGCTAATGATTGCCATGGTCATTGCTAATGATTGCCACTGTCAACCAAATCTGCGTTTCGTGGAGGATGACAAGGACAACGTTAATGAAGAGGAATTTGAAAATCATTTTCAATGGTCTGTGGTTTGAAATTCTCCACCAATCTATGATACCAATATTGAAATTCTCCCTTTTCTCCTTCTATTCTCCCATTTCCTCCCTCTGCTAACGCCTCTACTGAGGCCTTTATCTTGCTAGAGCTTGCTTTAGCTTTATCCACCTCCTTCGATGTATTTTACTTGCTTTCCTCCACTTCAACACAGCTATCACCGGTTTCCACTCACCTTCCTCCACCGTGTATACTATGATTTTTGGCTAGGTTGTTGGGTTGAAATCTTTGGATCTAGATCTACGTTCCTCAGTCAACTTTTGCACGACACACACCTCTCCAGTGGGTTCACCGGCATCTCCCGCTTCCATCGATGGTCGTCACGTCCTCTTCCGCCGTCCTTGTATCAAAGCATGGCATGCACGCGCCAGGGAGTTTGTCTCCTTTTCCGGTGCTTGGTGGCCACGCATCTCCCTCCATCCTTCCCCCGCCCTGGTTTTTGGTGGCTCTTGGCAACCCTTTGCAATCCCCGCTGGAGAGAGGCTTTCTAAGGGCAGGACGTGGTCTTCACGCACCACTACTAGTGGCTCCCAGTCTCTCCCCTCAATCGGATCTGTGTTGTTGTTTTTGCTGTTATTTTTTTATGTTACTTGAGTTATTGTTTTTCTTTTTGGGAAACTACTTAATTTAGAAATAGTGTTGGCATCTCTCTTTCCTGCAATCATTTTTTCGGACTCTAACAACAGTTTTACTGTTCCTGCCATCATTTGGTGGTTGTTGCAGGTCTTAAGTGGGGATGCAGTTGGACTTGTGTTGATATGCTTTTCTTTCACTTTTAAAACCGCATTGTATGACCATTTGAAAGGACCAGATCATTTATTTGCCAAATTTTCTAACTTTTGTATATATTTCAGCTTTGTTTTAGTTTGGTTTGGGTCTACTGTTGGGGAGCCCACCCCTATTTCTTTAATATGATTGTCCACTTCTTTTTTCCTTTGGGATCAGAAACGGAAAGGATTCACCCTTGTAACTATTTCCTCAATCAATTAGGAAAAAAAGAAAAAAGAAAAAGAAAAAATGAGTTGATAGGAGACACATCTGTTTGTATTTTTTATTTTATTTTTTTTTATTTTTTTTTTTTTATGAAAGTCCAAATAGTGAAGTATCCCAGTTGGGTTTTGAGAAAATTAATCGTGTTGATTTTTTTGGGCTTGAAAATTCTCCATCAAGTTTTTCTAATAAAAAATTTGATAGTGTTAGCTTTTGACATGTTAGAGAAAATTTTGATTTTCTATGATCAAGAAGTAATTGATTCTTTTTGGGAAATTTTTATGGAGAGTTGATGAAAATAAATAAAAGGCATGTAAATATTTTTAATTTATCTTAAATTGGTGCTAAGAATTTCAAATCTATTAATAAGAGTCGTGTATGTTGTGGTTGGTTGCAAGTGATTTTTCTTCCCATATCAAGTTGTTTTATTATCGAGAAGAACAAGATGGGTTGTATAGAATAGACACATACACCCAAATGTAATCCCATTTTTTTTTAGATTCACCTATTTTTTGTTAAATCCCTTGTAATTCCTTTTTCCTCATTAATTAGAAAAAAAAAAAACCTAATTTTTGTTAAAAGATAAACTAATACAACAACTTGAAAATGTCCACGTATTGACAACCCACGTAAGATTTCTTTCATTTAATTTCCGCAAAATTATTTCTTTAAATAGAACTCTTTCTTGATAAAATCTCTAAAATTAGGAGTCACAAAACAAGATTAATTCTTTTTGGAGCACTAATAAACCGTATGCTACCTAACATAATGACGTTTTTTTTTTTAATTTAATTTATTTTATTTTTTAAGTGGCAAACCAAGTTAACCAACTACATGCACACAATCGACTAACCTACACCGCAAACAGCTAGCCTTACATGCAGAGCATATCCATTAGATTTAGACTCCTTATCTCTCTCTCTCTCTCTCTCTCTCTCTCTCTCTATGAAGATCACGAACTTCAAACTCCTTGAATTGATTCTCGTACATGTGGTTTTTCCTGCCATAACTCTTGCTTTTTCCGTATGTCTTCTTGTTTTGTTCTTCAAACTGTTGGGCCAGTGTTGGAGGATGTGGTACATTAATGGTAATCAAGAGGAAGAGGGCAACAATATTAATGGTGATCATGAAGTTGGGGTGAGAATTTTTTATCCTCGAGCAGAAGAGCGAGTTCATCCAAATAATATGGAGCTTTTCTTGAGATTAAGGGATGGATTAAACAGAAACCATACGCAGCAGCAGCAGCGGAGACTAAGGCAACAAATGCAGCAGACCTTAAAGAGTCTCCCACCACCAGAAGATTATGACAGCTACAAGAAAACCATAACTACAACTGAATGCGCCATTTGCTTGGACGAGTTCCAAAGTGGAGATTTGTGTCGGGTTCTCCCTCTCTGTAAGCATATATACCATTTTCGGTGCATCAATCGCTGGTTAATGGACGACCTTACTTGCCCCATATGTCGTAGTTCTGTCTGAAAAGATCGATCTGCATTAATTGAAACCCTATACAAGAATTTGTAAATACATTAATTATTTTCTTTCTACTTTCTGGCTCTTAGCTTGTTCGTCTGAGGAATTGTTGTTACTTAGGTTAAATAGTTATGAAACAATTTTGGCATATTAATTATTTAATCTCTCTCTCTCACGCATATACATATTTTATATATTGTTGAGGATCGACTACTTTTTTTTTTTTTTACCCTTGAAGGATTTGTAAGAGATGGAACAAATCCATGAAGGATCGATTTTGATGTAATTGCAAAGAAAAAGGTTTTCATCATCCATTAACTCAAAATTTCTTTACAACTAGATATATATACATATATAGTCTCTGGGATTTAATTATAATCCAGAAAAAAAGAGAATAATAACCACATGCATATGTGTAGAATATTGTTCGCCATTAATTTTGCTTAATATACTAGCCATTGGCACAGTTTGATACTAACTGCATGCTTACCTTTGGGTCACAGTACTTTCGACTAAGATCATTAAGGTTTTCTGCATTCATCTCCAAGCTTAGGGCCGGCTCAACCATAAAGTGATTTAAGTGGTCGCTTAAAGCCTTCAAGGGAATAAGGCCCCCAAAGAAATGTTTGTTTAAAAAAAAAAAAATCTAATCATAATCTGTTTTTTTTTTTTTTTTTTTTTTTTTTTTTTTTTTTTTTTGAGTGAAATAAGGCCCCAAAACAAGTTTATTTGAAAAAAGAAAAAGAAAAAAAGCCTAATCATAAGCTAAAACGGTTTTTTTTCTAATGGAATAAGGCCCCCAAATATGGGTTTGTTTGAAGAAGAAAAAAAGCCTAATCATAATCTGGAATAGTCTTGAAAAAAATAAAAGAAACATAATCTCTTCTTTGGAGACTTTTTAACTTCAATAGAGAAATAAATAATTAAAGGCTCAATAACACAATAATTAATACCAACAAAAAAAACAGTACATTTTCTCTCCTATTAGGAGATTCAACTAAAATGATGTTGACAACAAAAAAGTCAATGAAGAAAATGGGGCCCGCGGGAAAATTAAGACTCGTTGAAATACAAGTCATAACTCTACAAAAACAACCATTGAGAGTGGGGCCCACAAAAAAAGGCATTGTTTAAAATTCTCGCCTTAAGCCCCAAAATATATCGAGTCGGTCATATTTGAGCTAGCTGCAAAATCTTCGTCAACACAAATGCTTGAATAAAAACATAATCAAATGGAAATATAAAGAGAAAAGCATAAATTAATAAGAGAAAATAGAGACATAGATTTTACAGGTGGTTTGGTGTTAGAAATTTACGTCCATTACTAGGGTAGAGCCCTATAAATTAGTATGTATTGTTGTAGATGCTATAGATGGAAGATATAAAAAGCTCATTACAAATAAGAAAACTTCTGATTGTTTGGAAGGATTTCAAAAGGGATTTGAGTGATCAATATGATTCAAAGTGAAGATTGCAATAGATCTCATTATTTAGATGGTAGAATTGATCTTTCTCATATAAAGGAAGATTGCAATAGCGCGCTTGGTCCTCAACTGGAAACATAAGGCATTGAAAAGTTATGCTTTGCTAAAAACGCCAAATCACAGGATAATACATTTTGTAAGATATTATCTCCTTATATGGCCTTTATATCACATATTACGGTATTTATTATATTGTTAATAAATAAATATAATATACAGTATTACGGTTATGGTAATTTCTATTAATTTAGATTACCGTAATGGAATCGTTTAATTGATTTAAAATCAATTAATAATATATTGTTTCCATGATGAGAGGAACAATACGGTATTTACCATATTTGAGGGTCCCTGACCTAGCCTATAAATTAATAGCATGTGTACACCATCAGTACGACAATACAGTAAGGTATAGATTAAAAGATCCCTCAAATAATATTTTCTTGTTCATTAGATGGATCGTGGAAACGCTTGAGTAAAGATGGTTAGAGGTAAGCCTAGATCTTGTCATTTTATTTCCGCTGCGCATGTAAGTTGAGCATAATATATTTATATGTTCTAACATGTGGTATCAGAGCCAGCCTCTATGCTATGTTGCTTAGCGTTTAGTTTCGCTATGCGTTATCAATAATGAATTCAATATATTATTGTTCATTATTTTTTACAACATTGTTAAAGCAGTATTGCAATATTTTGTCCCTGTGAGAGAATTTTGTCTCGGATTGCAATATTGTTTAAGCAGTACTGTGAAAGAAACCCATAATTTTGTGCTGTAAAATTACTGTTTTGCCCTAGCTTGGAAACCAATCTAAGGACCCCTGTTTTGCCGTTCGAGTGCTCCAAGCAGTGGCCTTTTGGCTGCTGCTTCTGCAGTAAACGGCGACTCAAGGGTTGTTATTCCAGTACTCCAAGCAGCAGCCTTTTGGCCGCTGCTTCTCCTGTAAACGGAGACCCACAAGGGTCGTTGTGGAAGTAAGAGTGGCGGCTTCTCTTGGCCGCCGCATCAGGAGCGGCAGGGGTGGCGGCTAGGGTTTAATATTTAGGTCTCTAGGGCTTTCAACCCATTTGGAAAAGTAGCGGGTTGGGTCGGGTCGGGCATAGGGTAGGGTTTAAAACCCATGAGTCCAACCCGATATCAAGTGGGTTGACCCACTCGGGTCACCCAAGAGGCCTTATTCAGTGTATTCAAAAAAAAAAAGTGAGCACTTAAGTGGGTTAACCCATTTGGGCCAGGCCAATGCAGCAAGCCATCAGGTATTTTTAAAGGACACTTAAGTCTTGTGGGACTTAAAACTTGGATTCACCAAGTATAAAAGGGTCTGAACCATTGGGCCATTATGCCTTCTTAATGCTTTTATTATTTACATTGTTGTAAATAAATTACTTTATTTAAATGCATAGATTTATATTTGTATTTATATTGTTTAAATATAAATTGTTTGATGCCTAGACCTAAGAATAATTAACAATGTCATACACGTTGGTGTGTTTACGGCACTATCAAAGAATGTAATGTCTAAAAAAGTTATGGTTATGAAAGTCTTAGGATTTAAGTGTGTCCAAGTGACCCCCCTCACTTTTCTGAGAACTCACTTGGTTGCACATTGGAAAATGCTATTTACCCTATTTAGGTATTGGTTTGTTATATTCTTGGGGCTATTTATGGGGCATTTATAAAATTGTTAGATGTTAATAAAGCCGCAATTATCATAATAATTTTGGAAGAGCTACAACATCCTAATTTTTTAATGATAATTGCATCAGGATTACATACACGTAATTATCATAATAATTTTGGGATAGCCGTAGTATCCCATTTTTTAATGATAATTACATCAGGATTACACATATAAACATCATAAAGAATTTTTATTAGATGTTCATGACTTGCAATGTGATTATTATGATTTTGGGAGAGCCTCAGCATCTCGATTTTATAATAATTGCATAAAGATCATACACATGAACTTCATATAGAAAAATTAACATTGTGTTGTAATTAATTCATAAATTTAATTACTTATCCCCACAGAGAGGTTTTTATATTTTATGACTTAATTAGAATAAGATAACAAATTTAGTATTAAAAGTAAAATTCCTCTCGGTTGCCCACAGGTACGGAGAATTTTATTTATTAATATTTAAATTTGCTTTTAGTCTTATTAATAAAGGGTAAATTTCATGCGTGATGCAACCTTTGCCCATAGGTAGGTTGAAATTTACTATTTACTATTTAAATTGGCATTGACTAATTTAAAATAAAGTTACTTCATAACATTAAAGTATTCTTTTGTTTATTTTTCTTGGTCATTGTAGTTATTCCCATTACTCTACTTTTGTAGTTTTATGTTCTAATACTTCAAGGTAATATTTTTTTTGACTGAAAAATGATTAATATTCTTTTTTACTTGGGGTGTTAGAAACTTGGCACTCCGTGTGGACAAATCACCTACTCCCACGGAACTAAGTACGCCACATGAGATTATTAAGTATGAACGGTGTGAATGATTTAATCACCTAAGTTAGATGTTTATGAAATCTCATATCACCAAAGTCATCATGGATTTATTCCTGAATGTTTTAGGGCCAAAGATCTTATAAACATTTTGTAAGTTCAAATGAAGCTTGGATAGCACCCTAATAGAAAAAGATTTAAAGACAAACCCTTTTACAGTTTCTAAAGTGTTTCTAATCCCATTATAGGAACGAAGAATATTATAGCTTATCTTACAGTTTCTAAAGTGTTTCCAATCCCTAAAGAGTGAGATTTTTGAGTCATTATTGGTTTATTTCATTTTTGAATTCTCTCTTCTAAAGTATAGTATTTTTATCTTGTAAAACACATAAGGATAAATGGTTAGAAAAGTAACTTCTAACCATGGGTGTTTAAAAAGATGAGAGAATCAATAAAGGTTGTTTATATGTTAAGGAAATGACCAATAAATGTAATCATGCCCAACAGTTAAAGCATTAGAATAAGGTGCCAATAAATGTTATGGCAATCAAGATACTTATTTCTCCTGCAATAAGGAAAATTGAGAGCATATAAAGAAAGATTGCATAAAGTATGAGAAATGACTTAAAATAAAGATAATCCCATATATCTAGTGTGTCGTGAATCTCTTTTAGTGACTCATTTAAATATGTTGTAGATTGATTATGGTTTAACAATCCACATTGTCAACAAAATGCAGAATTTCTTAAAATGAATAAACACGTGTTTTTATTGGACATTGTTGGGATCTATAGGTTAATTTTAAAATTTAGTTATTATTTTTAACTCAAAAATGTTTTATATTCCATAATCTTTCCAAAATTTATTTTTTATTTCAATTTGTTAAAAATTTCAATTTTATTTTAAACTTGAAATTTTTTCTTATTTTGGGTAGAATATTGGTTGATGGTCTATTTAAAATTGACCTATTTCCCAACTTTTGAAACAAAAATGATTTGTTTATTTCTGCATATTGATGTTGACGCAAAGTAGAGTCTTTGTGAATTTAAAAAGCTCTTGTTATGGCTTTGGAGATTGAAATATATGTTCATACAGAAAATAAAAGTCGGTAAATAATAATTTACTGACTTTGGTACTTGTGTGAACTGCATAAGGGAAAACATACCAACAAGACCATTAAAGGTGCCGAAGAGAGCCTTTTGAAATTCTTGAGATCATATACATTGAAAGGTGTTGACCTTTTTCATTCTCATTGCCTAAATGGTCAGAAATATTTTTATCTTTTTTAGTGATGACCATATA
The DNA here is from genome assembly GCF_958979055.1 of Alnus glutinosa. Classification (NCBI taxonomy): domain Eukaryota; kingdom Viridiplantae; phylum Streptophyta; class Magnoliopsida; order Fagales; family Betulaceae; genus Alnus; species Alnus glutinosa. Next base: position 23,024,377 of record NC_084898.1, on the reverse strand, counting down.
AGGTTTATGTATCTATATCTTCTAAATGATAAGTCTAAGGTATTGAATGCTTTCAATATCTATACTGAAGAAGAAAAGAAACAACATGAAGATCATAAGATCTGATATAGGCAAAGAGTATTATGGTAGGTACACACAAAAGGGAAATGATTAGTAATACTAATCTGCTATTACCTTTATAGAGTAAAGCTTTGAAGACCGTTGCGTATATGTTAAACATGATTCCATTTAAGGTTGTCCTTAAGACACATTTTATAAAATAGATGGAAGCCAAGTTTAAATTATTTATACATATGAGATTGCCTTGCTAAAGATGGGATTTATAATCCTCACCTAAGGAAATTAGATTAAAGGACAACCAGCGGATCTTTTATAGGCTATCCAGTAAACTTGAAAGGGGTTTTAGGTTTTATTATTCTTTATATAATCTTAAAGTTGATGATTGTAAAATTTCTAGAGGATGTTGAACCTAGTGGGGGTGTTTATCCTCAAAGGTTTTACTTAGAGAAAACACGAGAGTTGACTGAGGCTCCTTCATATGAATGATGTTTAATTGTACTTATGGAAAATCAAATTGATTACCTTGAGCTACAATCAATTTTAGAATTGTCAACTCATGAAGAATAGGTTCAGTTTGAATCTACTTAGACTTTGCAAAATGCAGAGGAAGTAGAATTAAGAAAATTCTATAAAATAAAGAGATCAACAATTCTTAGTGATTATGTTGTATACCTCCCAGAGTTTGATGTTGACGTTGGACGTAAAGATGATCCAAAATTGATTTCACATGCTATGAGTGGAGATAACTCCACATTGTGGTTCAATCCCATGAAGTAAGAGATAAATCCAAGGCTCAAAAGTCAAGCTAGACTCGTAGCCAATGATTTTATTCATAAGAAAGACATTGATTATCATGAAACATTCTCTCCAGTGCCTTAAGAATTGTTTATTAAGACAATCATAGCATTAGTAGCTCATTTTGACCTAGAGTTACATCAAATGAATGTGAGAACAATTTTTTTGAATGGGGATCTTAAGTAAGAGGTTTACAAAAAACAACCAAAAGGTTTTTCCAGAATGCTTGCAAATTAAATAATTCTATTTATGGGTTGTGATAGATCTCTCATCGGTGATATACTTTTTACAAGGTTATTGCTTCCTTATTTATTGAAAACCTTGTTAATTAGTATATATACCTTAAGGTCAGTGGGAGTACAATAATCTTTCTAAACCCATATGTAGATTTTATTTTTGGCAAGTGGTGATTTGAGTTTGCTACATGAAGTTCCTTTCACAAAACTTTGAAATAAATGATTTAGGTGAAACCTCTTATGTCTTTAGACATAAAGATTCACTGAGACATAAAGAATATTAACACAATTGTCTCGGAAGGCCTACATTGAAAAAGTTTTGGGAAGATTTAAAATGAAGAATTTTGCACCTTTAGTAGCAATTAAGAGGGACCAATTCAATACAGATTAATGTCCTAGAATGTATTGGAACAAATGCAGATAAAAAGTCTTTTTAAAGCATATGTAAGCTAATGCAAGCGCAAGCTTGCACTAGACTTAACCATTGGACTGACAATAAGAATACTGGGTCAATAAAGTGTTGCAAATAAAGTTTTGCAATATACACAAGGAACCAAGAAGTACAACTTAACCTAAAGATACACTTTCCATTTGGAGGTAGTTAGTTTTTCAGGTTTGAGTTTTTTTTATTGTGTAGATAATAGAAAGTCTACTTTATGGTATATATTTTCTTATTGAGGGATATATCTTAGAAATGCAATAAGCAGACTATAATTGCTACTTCTACCAAGAAAGCTAAAATTCTTACATGCTGTGAATTTGATACACAGGCATTATGGATGAGACATTTTGTTGAAAGTCTCAATATTGTCGATTTTACAGTTATACTATAAATATACTATGTGGTAATTCTACTATAGTTTTCCTTTATAAGAATAAAGAGTAGAAGCAGAAGTAAATCGACATCAAGTATCTCAGTACGAGAGATAACATTAAGATACATAAAGGATCTATATATTGAGCATATAAGTACTAAATTAATGATTGCAGATCCTATGACTAAAAGTTTATCAGTAAAGAAAGTATAAAGTCATGTGGAGTATATGAAATTCATTAATTCATTTTTGCTTGGTTAAGTTGGTTTGTCTCTTTTTGGTCTATAGACATGAACTTATTATAATAAAGATTTTGTGCGTATTTGTTATTTTATCCATGAGGATAAATAAAGTTGAACCCGAATGATTTATAGGAAGTTCATTCATAAAGCTTGACTATCCATAAAGTACTCATGTAAGAGTGTTTTAGATTGTGATACATAGAAGGGACGACCTAATTTTATAATGGTTTTACCGCCATGATTCATGTGAAATATTTCTTATCTAAGTTGGAGGATTCCATAAGAGATTGGTCAAACTAAAGAACCTAATACCATAAGGTTATGTGTCTTAAAGGCCAAGTGGGAGAATGTAAGATATTATTTCCTTATATGGCATTTATATCACATATTACGGTGTTTATTATATTGTTAACAAATAGATATAATATACGGTATTACGGTTATGGTAATTTATACTAATTTAAATTACCGTGATCGTTTAATTGATTTAAAATCAATTAATAATATATTGTTTCCTTAATGGAATGAATAATATGGTATTTACAATATTTGAAGGTTCATGATCTAACCTATAAATTAATAGCCTGTGTACACCATCAGTACGACAATACAGTAAGACATAGATTAAGAGATCCCTCAAACAACATGTTTTTGTTCATAAGATAGATCGTGAAAACGCTTAAATAAAGATGATTAGAGGTAAGCTTAAATCATTGTCATTTTATTTCCGCTACACATGTTAGTCGAGCATAATATATTTATATGATCTAACACATTTATCTTGCGTCTATTTATAGCTGAAGTAATTCCCAAGTTATGGTAAAAGTGGTTGGGTAGTAAAGCAATTATGATGCAGTTATCATCATTATAACATAAAAACATCTTAGCTAGGCCTTCCTCGATTGATGAAGCACTGAAACTCGGTCTTTTAAACCATCTTATAGTAGAAAAATAAAAATAAAAATTCCCACCTGCAATCTCTATCTCTTCGTTCAATAATAATTATTTATTATTCCACATGCTTTCATTTTCAATAATAATTATTTATTTTCTTAACAGAATAGACATTCCGCGTACCAAACGAAGCCTAATTTATAAATTTCCAAACAGAAAGGGAATGCTAGTATTTCAGTAATCTCTATCAAGACAATTCTTTCTTATCTTATAGTACAATGAAGGAAACATAACAAGTAATAGGATCTAAGATTTTAGTGCAATAGCAAGTGTTTGGATAGTTCAAGCCTCACTTACTCGAACTTTTCAAATACTTGCCCGAGTAGGCGGGGCTTGCCCACACTCTCACAAAGATAGAGCGACCTCCTTCTAATACTATCTAAAATCTATAAAAATTATGAAAGCAAATTTGTATAGCCTGATGGTAATAAAAGATGTGACCACCGTCTTCAAGGGGTAGCTTAATTAGCTGGGGACCACATCTCATGAAGGGTAGGTCACTAGTTCAAATCCCCCATCCTTCTTCTTATGTGGACGTGTCCAAAAAAAAAAAAAAAAAGATGTGACCACCCAGGTCGTCGCATTGTATCACATTAATTGATAAAGTTCAAATTGAAATTAAACTACATATGCCATAATTAAAATAGGAAACTGAATCTGAATTAATCAGATCGAATATTTCCAAATTAAGACTCGATTCATTAAATTTTATGTATGTTTAAATAACTAAATTTAACTAATCAATATTCTCTAGTCCTAATCCATGTCGAAGATTTGATTAGATTTTACAACAAAACATGCTATATACTACATTTTTATCTCACAATACTAAAGTGACAATCCCAACCAACCCTTAGATCCGTCATTGTAAAAAGAAAAGTATCAAACGGTTGGTTGAAACTGTTACATCAGCATTGTGAAATAATTATGAGATAAAAATGAGGTATATAGCATTACTCGGACTCATTCAATGGTTGGTTGAAACTGTTACATCAATATTGTGAAATTATGTAAAATAAAAATATAGTTTCTATCATTATTCTTCCACGACATGCAATTTAGTTAAAATTCACAAATGATCTCCGGATTGATCTAAAGATCCTTTCAATTGACTAGAATATGTTACTTGAACGAAACTATATCTTGTGAAAATATATTGGATATTTGACAATGCATTTCGCACCTTTCTGAAAAATTGATCATAGTTTACCGATCACACATTGTCTAACCAAATTTGTACGTCAATTAAAAATTGATTGAGAGTAGATTTTACTGCATCTAACGGTCGTTTAAATTTTAATGGAGATCGAATCTGGTGGGTGTTGTACCATCACTCAAAGGAAAATGATTTTTACACAATTCTTACATAACTCAAGACATATTGGTAGGACCCATACATAGTGAGATCTACATGCATAAATTTCAGGGTTGTGATTCTTGCACAACAAGATTTACACAACTTTACACAATACACTCACATGAAATGGGACCCATGTTATGGGTTCCACTTTATGTGAGTGCGTTATATAAAAATTATATAAATTTATTATGTAAATATTATTTATCTAAATTCAACCTATATATCTTGAGTTTTGTAAAAATTGTGCATTTGAATTGTGCAATAAACAGGACGACCTTCACTAAAAGCCCATCGTCAGCACCCCCGCCAACTCCGAGACACACACAAACTCTTTATACGGACGGATACTAGAAAACGAGTTGGTGGACAGCGAGAGATAGATAGAGGGAACGCACACATTCAGGCTGACGCCAGGGGTCCAGGAGTGGCTTTTGCTCAATCACTCTGTCTGTGTCCGCATCCACCCGGTTTCTTGGATCGCATTCTCAACCACATCTCCTCTCTCTCTCTGCCTTTCTTGGTGTGAAATCTACGGTTGATTTTTGTCGTACCCAACCGCTGTCTTGTGGCTCTCAGTCCCTAAGATTCAATTCCCATTCCTAGATTCTCTTATTCCTTGGAAACCCATTTCATAGTTTCATCGAACGCTCCTCTCGGGACCCATTTCATCTCTTTTCATGGGTATTCTAAAGGTTACAATAACCAACCATAGATGCTTTCGGTTATATTCTCTTCCCATTGTTCTACATGAGGATCTGACGACGCTTTCCTTTTTCTTGTAATCAGATTTGATTGTCTAAGACAAGAGGCCGGATTTCCTGGTATTGGGTTCCAATCGTTTTTGCTCTTATTTAGTTGGGTTCTTTCAGTGAACGTGGAAGTCCGCTCCAGTAAGTTTGCTTCTTTTGTTCAAGTGGTTCGCGTCCTTTATATTTGTTATGGGTTCTCTTCTATTTGAAAAGCATGTGTAATTGCATATGTAATGGATTTGTGAATTTAAGTGGTTAAGGTAGAGCCAATAGTTGCCATTTCGCGTGTATCAGTGTAGATTAATCGGAAAACAATTATTGTAATGAATGCACATTAGATGACAAATTGACAATGGCATGTTTTGTGCAACCTTGGTAAACCGAAACGACTGCCAATCACAGTTTAGTATGTAAGAAAATTTTGGGGTGTTTATTTGTCTGTAAGATTAGTTGATTTGCAGTTAGAAGCATATAAATGTTCTGTGTGTTTTTTCAGTAGATAATGCAAAGCCAATTATCATAAAGCATTCATGGTAACAAATTGAATTTGCAACTAATCTCACTGTGTTGGTGTGTGAAGAAAATGGGGATTCTCTTTTTGTTCTTTCTAGAAAATGGGGATTCTCTTGTTCTTTCTAGAGCACCATTCCATTTCATTTCCCCTGTCTTCTGTCCCACCGCATTCTCTTCTATCTAATAGACCTTATAACCTCAGTGATAATATAATTAATCCAACTCGTGCAAGTTTCTCGAATTAACATTCTATCATGAAATTGATTCCTGATTTGAAAGGTGAGGGCTCCTTGTGTATGTTCCTCTCTTTTTAAGATACTAAATTTTCATCATAGTCCAATACTGATGTTATGAATGCTTCAATCAGATATTTAGGCTTTACTATTTTAACTCACATGTCCGTTAGGATTGCAAAAAGTCACCTAATTGGGCTGTTAAAGCTTTTAGTACTTAGCATGGACTTGACTCAAATGATGTTTGTGTTAAGAGTCTTTTCTTGCCAAGGTATACTTGGGTTGTGGGCTTTATAAGCCTTGAGCAAACCTCTTCCCTTAAGGTGCCTTTTGTGGAAGAGTAAGGCTCAATGGACTTTATCTATTTGAGCTACAAAGTTTTCATCCAAGATAAATTTTACCTATTTGAACTTCACTTATGCAGGTTTAACCAAGCTAACTTCTTTCATGATCCTAAACGAACTTGTTTGTATCTAACCTCTGAACTTTTGATCTGCTTATTATAAACTTTTGTTGAAAGCCCTTATTAGCAACTGTAACACTCTCGAAACCCCATCAATTCCTTGCCATGCACACTGACTTTTGTTTCAGTTGTTCTTGAAAGGGTTGTATGTTGGCAAAGGTTTTGGAAGGTATATGTTACTACTGTGACACAACATTAATGTTGACCTTAACCATGCTTATTGGGTGATCAAGCTTGAATCTCTGACTTTAGTGTAGGAAATGAGCTTAGTTATGCTTGCTAGCTTGTTTCGGTCATGCTATATAAACTTCCTAGGCAACATAGTCTTGTTGAAGCCTCATTCCTCACTTTGGTTTTAGATATATGTGTAAGTTAAACAAAACATCGTCTATCGCGTAATTCGTAGCTGACACATGTAGTCGCAAAAGGCTCAATTGAGTTGAGTATAGCTAGCTATCTGGTCAAGGATATATGCTTTAGCCTGGCTAGGGAGAGAGATGGTTGTTCAATTGATTGTGAGGGTTTATGGATTTTTCATGTTATTTTTCCTTATATTTCCATCAACAAGTTCAAAATGCTGCCTCAGGGTCACTGGTTGAAACGGTGCTGGGAGTACTAGGGGGCATTATTGGTTTATATACTGTTGGAAAGTATAGCTGCTGTTGCAGGTGATTTGGTGTGGAGATAATCCAATTGTAAACTTGTGGTTGTCCTGGGCCTGGCTTTTAACAAAGGCTTCAGTTCAACAGCTAGTGTTGTTTCTTTTTAATGCTAGGAAAGATATCCTTTCTGGGATACACTAGTTCCAATTACTTAAAAAAATAAAAAAAAAATTAATTTCAAATGGTGATCCTTTTCTGAGATTCATATTACCTATTGGTTTCCTTTTCTGTCCCTCATCTAAGAATCAAATCTTGTTATCGAATTTGCTTCATTTTTTAGCAATATTGCTTCTAAAATGTTCGTTTGGTCATATTTATGTCATTTTTTAGTGGATGCTCATGGAATTTTGTTGTGATATTTTCTGTTACAAGCTTAAAGCTCTAACTAGAAATTTTCTAGGCACCTTTTATTACAAGCATAAATTTATCTTTTTCTTAAAACCTGAATAACTTTTTATTCATGATACTTGTTCTTGTGTCCATTGACATTTGCAGATGGGGGATGTGGCGAAGGACTTGGCTTCTGGGACTGTTGGAGGAGTAGCACAATTGATTGTTGGGCACCCCTTCGACACCATTAAGGTCAAACTCCAGAGCCAGCCTGCTCCACTCCCAGGCCAAGCTCCCAAGTATGCTGGTGCAATGGATGCTGTCAGGCAAACAATAGCTGCTGAAGGCCCTAGAGGTTTGTATAAAGGTATGGGAGCTCCACTGGCAACTGTGGCTGCCTTCAATGCCGTTCTCTTCTCTGTGAGGGGACAAATGGAGGGATTATTGCGGTCTCAACCTGGTGCTCCACTTACAGTTAACCAGCAAGTTGTCTGTGGGGCAGGGGCTGGAGTTGCCGTTTCCATTTTAGCTTGCCCCACTGAATTGATCAAGTGCAGGTCAGTACTTTAGTGGTTACTTTCTCTGTCCTTGTAGTATGTGTTCTGATTTCTGAATCCAGAGATGGGAAACTCTCCTAACATTCGAACGTACCTATTAACTTCTTTTGATGTACTATAAAGAACAGGTTGCAAGCCCAGAGTGCATTGGCAGATTCCGGTTCGGCTAGTGTGGCAGTGAAGTACAGTGGACCAATGGATGTAGCCAGGCAGGTTCTCAGATCAGAAGGGGGTGTAAGGGGTCTCTTCAAGGGATTGTTTCCCACAATGGCACGTGAGGTTCCCGGAAATGCTGCAATGTTTGGTGTCTATGAAGCTCTGAAGCAGTACTTCGCCGGTGGCCAAGACACTTCTGGATTGGGAAGAGGCTCTTTGATTGTGGCTGGAGGCTTAGCCGGAGGTACCTTCTGGCTCTCTGTCTATCCAACTGATGTCGTCAAAAGTGTAATTCAGGTAGATGATTACAAAAATCCCAAGTTCTCTGGCTCCATTGATGCTTTTAGAAAGATCCTGGCTTCAGAGGGAGTAAAAGGCCTGTACAGGGGCTTTGGACCTGCAATGGCCCGAAGTATTCCTGCAAATGCTGCGTGTTTCTTGGCATATGAGGTGACAAAGTCAAGTCTGGGATAATCTGTTCTTTCAGTTTTAGTGGTTAAGGATTTGGTTGAATTGAAGCAATGGTTTAACCACTGAATAAAACTGTTTTAAGAGAATGTTTTGCAATGCTGGCAAGCTCTCTGTACTCTGTAATTCCACTTGGTTGCTGGAAAAGGAACATTTTTTCACCAATTGATTTATAAAGGCACCAGTTGCTGAACTTTGCTTTTCTGATGTTCTCTTTGATTACTTGTATATGACAAGTATATGCTAGAATTTGAGCTTTATTCTGCGGCAGGCCAACAGATTGGATGCTGGCTTAATAGAAAGCCATCTTGCTGCAGCCTACTTTGTGAAATTCAGGCCTTTTGTAAAAGCCATCTGTCATTAGTGTTTATAAAGAGGGAGAACCCATCACAACCCCACAAAAATAATGAAATGGATGTAAATGGATTTACTTGGTTTGGCCTTGTGTCTTATGGTATACGTCCTCGGGTAAAAACGAAGAGAAATTTCACTAACAAATCAAGTTCCTTTGGGTGTATAATTTGGCTTTAATTTCGGGTCCTATAGTATGGTCAAGTCAAGTCTGCTCATGCCTTCAGTTCCTCGTATGACGTTGGAACTCGACCCGTTGAAATTGGGACACGTGTCTTTGAACAAGTCGAGCTCCAACTGGAACTGGAGTTGGAATTGGACCTAAGCCAAACACGAAGGTATGGATATCTATGTAGGAAAGTCAAAGAATTAACAACCATTGGGCGTACAAAATTATCATGTTATAAAATAAAAATATTCATTAACAAAATATTTGTTTGAATAAATTAAAAAGGGTATCAAAATATTCGTCACGCCCCATAGGTGGACAAAATTATCATTTATTTATTTAAAACTTATGCTATTTTGCCCTTATTGGCTTCTCTTTCGTGAATCTATCCGATTCTGGGTTGTTCTTGACAAAATACTAATATATGGCGAGTGCAAATTTGGGGATTCCCCCTTCTTATATTATGTAAGGCCAAATTATTTGTTGTAGAAAAATACTAGACTTATTACTATTTTACAACTTTTCACAAGTAGTCAACAATAATTAAATTCGAGTTGCTGCACAAATCTAATCCAGAACATGTTCCATTTACTTGACATCCATTCCAGTCACTCATGGAAGTTCCTTTTAGTAGATTTAGTAGATCCTTTTTTCTTTTTTTCGTTTGCACTTTGGGGAAGACAGCCATGAGCAACAGGAGCCAATTAGGCTCAAAAGTCAAACCATTGGTAAACATTTTATTGTAATGACAGCAACACCACAGGGCTACTAGTTAGGTTTAGGAAGAAAAATACTGAAAATGACAGAAAGAAATGATCTTACACAACCGTTACATGCAACTTGCAACTCTCTTCTCATAAAGGTTTATATCCACACCTGTGAACTTCCTGCTCCGAGGAAAATACGATCCTCTCCATCTCAAGCCATTTTATGGTTACGATTTTATGTTTTTGTATTTAACGGTATAGATGATGCCACGTTAAATGATGTAACATTATTTATACCCTTAGATGCAACAACATTAAATCTTGATATACCACCTCCTTTAATGGAGCAGAGATTGTAAGAGCTTTACAGTCACAGGACAGACAGACCCAGCACAAGTAAAAACACAATGCACCTGATACAACAAATCTAGCATGTTATGCATACCATGTCAACCTACTCTTCCATCTCCTCTACAAATGTCAACTTTTGTTAGATAGGTTACTGAGTATTACTGCCAGCTTGTTGAATCTTCGACTCTAAGAAAAGCCTTACTGTTGAGTATATTAGAGATGGTTCAGCCATTGCACCGTTGCCATAATCCCCACAAGCCAGCCTCTTCGTGACAGGTGGAATGAGAGAAATGCCAAGCTCGTCGATTGACATGAGATGTCGTTCCGTGAAAGGATTGTTCCACATCAACGTGTTCATGGCAGGTGCAACAAAGAAAGGCTTGTTGTAATCCCATGCTCGCACAATGCATGTCAGTAAGTTGTCACACAATCCCCCGGCGATCTACAATAAGAACATGGCTTAAACCTTAAAACATATTCAGGTTAAAATGATAAGATTGAACTCATGATTATTTCAAATTACATGACAACAATATACAGAAACAGCCATGCAGATGGAGTAGAGAAAAGCCCATAACAATCACAGGATGTCACAAGTCCCAGTTTTTTTCCTTTTAAAAAAACCCCACATGAAGTCATCACATGATTCATTGCTGGGAAAAGAATTTGAGACTTATGATCTCCATTCTCACTTTATATAGCCATGTAACTTGAATCACCATAAAAATTCACTAGGTTGCTTTATTGAACTCAGAGGACAGACACTTACTTGACTGAACAGTAGCATAATACTTTATAATGAGCCTACAGGCATGCAATTTAGGCCAAATTATGAAAATGGAAAGTAACTAAGTCCACATATTCACGATTCTCAGTTATTAATTACTGCCATTCCTAGACAACCAAATATGACTGTCAGACGAGCAATATCAAACACTAGTACCTTTGCATGCCTACAAGAAAAAGGTCTAACACCAGTCAAGGTAACCGAGTAGTTCACAAAGCTAAAAAGAGATCCTGTACAACCAAAATAGTAAGGGCTTTACTTCAGCGAACCACTAATTACCCAACAAACAAAAGTACTCCTAGAAAGATTGGAAGCAAGCACAAGGTAATGAAACAGTACCCTGTATCCTATAGCAAATAATATCTTTTAAGATGCTTATTCGACACAAATTTCAGACAATCAAGACATGCCATTACTTCATTTTTCTAAAACTTCTTTTGTGAGATATCCATTCCAATACGGCATTTTGATATTAAACAATCAGAAAAACAATTGAATAATTAGTTTTCAGTAAGGTTTCTCTAAGGCCCCAAAATGAAGAACTTGGCCTACTTGCACTGCTGAGCAAGACATTGTTATTCCATGTGGTTCCCTTGAATTTATGAAGTGTTTCAACTAGGAAATGAAACCACTTTCATGCATTCTCTTTTCCTTTAACTCATTGCTTTTTAAACCCAAATTGAGGGAGTAGGGGGACTAAAAATTCCAAAATGTGCAGGAATCAAAAGTTTGAGTAATGAGCACTGTTCAGTAACACGCACTCACCCATATCGTCTTGTTGCCAGTTAGTAAAAGTTAAAAATAAAAGAGAAATGCTTCTGAAATTGCTCAAAGACATACATTACCTTGCCAAGTGTGTTGGCTGACAATGGGGCAATAACTAAAATATCAGCCCATCGGCGCAGCTCAATGTGAAGCACGCTATCGCCAATTTTCTTCCAACTAGACCATTCATCCTCATCAGTATAAAGAACTACATCCTTTGGAAGTGCCGCCCTATCTATGAAATGTAAAGATGCCTGTGTGGCAACTGCTCTTACTTCTGCCAATTCAGCAAAACAACTGCAGAGATGTCCAAACTTTATGGCTGCTACACTTCCACTAGCAGCAAGTAGAATCCGTGGCTTCCTAGGAGCAGTATTGACTTGCATTGGCTCCCCTTCTGCACTTACAGGTTCTGAGTATGCCACAACCTATTCAAGAGATGCCAACGGTATTATTATCCAAGATTCACATTGTATCTCAACATATATGCTTACAAGCAGATCAACTTGTAACAAAACTTCAACAAGAATTGATAATACTTTTCGAGTACCACCTGAATTTGCAAAAGTAGCTACCAAGAAATAAATTCCAAAAAGATTCTTTAAAGATTTAGAGCTAAAATTCAAAGTAAAATAACTAAAATTTTCTACCACCCATGCACAGATCAATTGAACATAAAGAAGAACAAAATTTGTGTGCGTGCATGCATTAAAACTGCAACAATAATGCAAGCAAGCAACAAGTGACCTCCCATTTCATTGCTCACTGGAGAAGAAGCATTCTTTACAACAGAAATAAACAGTAAGGAAAAAATGAAGCTTTTAGAATCGCTGATTTTGCTGAAAGCCACTCCAACAAGAATATAGGAAATTGAAGAATGTTTGCTCCATGCGGAGCCATGGGAGCAAAGCTACATAGATGTATAAGCCCAAAAAACTATTTGCACATATGAAAGTAAGGAATAACTTAAGATTTTAAATTTAAAAGCAAGACATAAAAAGAGCTACTTGAAATTCAAAAATTCACATATGCATCTCCTCAAGCTACACATGCTTGTGCCTGCAAGAGTATCACTCTTAGGCGCATACAAATGATAGGCTCATCCAACCGAGAAGAGAGAGAGAAAGAGGGAGAGAGGACAAGATCATAAATGGAGTATGTAATGCTACAAGATCGATGACTTGGTAATCTTAATAGAATTTTCTTCTGCTACTTTATTCAAGGCACAAAAGAAACTTAAACTCGAGAAAGGCACATCCTAGCTACTTGTAGATAACAGATGAATCCCTTTTCTCACTCCATTATATTGAGGGTCAATTATGAATAACACCCTATCAAGTTGCAAAACCAGGATTGAATTTGAAGCTCAACCATGAAGAGCTTACTCTCATCTACATGACGCAAACCTCTTACTTTCTCCAGCCTAGAATCAGCTTGAAATTAATAGCTTTTTTTTTTTGGATGAAGAAAACAATTTGCTCATGTGAGGAATCAAACTCCAAATCTCTTACCATGTTTTCTCATGATCATAAAAATGTAATCATTTCATATAGGTAACATTTGTGTTAGCCTATCTGGTAAGTATGCAAAGTTCGTGAGGCAGACAGCTCTAGGCCAGGCGTCCAGCATCCCTGCCATCCCAGCTATCTCCCAGGTATCACAACAGCATAGCATATCATCAACGACAAGGGTCGGTAAAACCTTCATCAACCATGGGGGGTTGGCAACTTGGCATCCACTAAAAGGCAGGGTACAACATGCATATCTCAAAAATTGGCCAAACCAACATTTTCCATGGAAAGCTAGTATGATTTAAACCCAACTGGCTGAGTTCAGATCGTACCCTAGGAATTAACCATAGAATTTCATCATACTTGCTCAAATTTATACTTTTTCCAAAGAATTTTAATTGTAATACCGCATATCCACTATATTTTTCAAGTATCACATTCATGCAATTGCAACGTGTACTGAACAAAAATTTCAGATTTCAAAAACTCATGAAAACATGTCATTTTAGAGATTTAATTGCATGTAAAATTTCTCAATAAATCATTTAAACACACAATAAGCTTTGTAATAAAATATCATGACCCACCAAAAGCTAATATCACAACTCCCCTACTTTGTGAGCGTGACCTAATCGAAGAACCACAGCTTATTGCTAATAATTCATAAATCAATTGAAACTTAAACACATCTAAGGAGCTTTCCAACACATTTTAAACAAATCAAAATAATCAATCCCTAATCGAAGAACGCGCACCCACAAAACATTATAAATTACATCATTCGAGGAAATCATACAAAAACACCCACAAAACTATATAATCAGGCCAGAATATCAATTATATGAAATTTCCACCAATTCAATCAACCAAAGTTTCCAAATTCACAGAATATGGTAACTGATTCGGGGGTTGATCAAACTGGGGAGCCCATAGATTTGGAAGGCGGATCTGAGATGCAGCCCAAGGAGATTTACTCACATTTTGAGGTGGAGCCAAGCGAGTCTCAGAAGAGGTTTGCATTGATGAATAAAGGACGAAGAGCAACGAAACCGGGCGTTGCAGTTTCAGGAAGATGCTGTGGATTGTGGAAGAGAGACAAAGGGACACGACATGGTCGACAGGTGAATGGGGGGCAGATTTAAATGGGCCGACATTTGAAAAAACATGACTATGAAGCCCAATGGAAAAGAGAAGGAAAGATGTGGGCTTTAATTATAAAATAAAAATGCTTATGGGGTTACAAAACCCAAATTCATGAGAAATTTTGTAAGATGTCATCGGGTCGATCCGGATCTTCCTCTAACGGAATCAGGCTGGACCCATTTTAAATTTGGGCCTTATTAGTGGATCATGGACTACTTGTGGACCTCCCACTCAGCCTACCATAAATGTGATACTCTTTCTAGACTGTTAGGAAAAAAGAAAAAAAAAAAATAGAGTAAACTTCACTTAATTCTTTTGGACTTTCACTACATTGAAATTATCTTTCTAAACTTAAAAAAATTCTCAATTTAGTCTATCTATCTTCCAAATTTTTTTTCAATTTCACAAATCCGTTAGGATTTTCCCTTACATTCTAACGGAGGGGTGTCAAAATTCTCAAAATACCTCTCATTTTTTGGGAAAAAAAAAAATTCAAGGATTTAGGCGTTGATTAGGATTTAACAAAATTTACAAAAATACCCACGAATGAATCTTTGATTTATTTATTTTTTTAAAAAAAAATTGGGGTAATTTGAGAATTTTGACAGGATTTAAATTAAAATCCTAATAGATTGGGGAAATTGAAAAAAAATTGGAAGATGGATACACTAAGGGTACAGTGCATTTGTGATTGCGATTTCGCAGACAAAAAGTGCGATTTCAAACCAAATCGCAAAAAATGAATCGTTTGGGAATTTAGATTTGAAAACACAGAAAACTGCCATTTCAAATCGTAGGCAATAAGGTGTTTTTTTAAAAAAGCATAATTTTAAAGATTAACGTGTTATTTTAAAGGCCAAATTGCATGTGATTTTGTTAAACGCTTAATTAACTGTGTTTTTAAAAACCATTTTTTCAAAATCACACATTTCAAAATTGCTATTTTTAAATCGCATTTTTTGAAATCACAAACTCAAACAAACCTTAAATTGAGAGTTTTTTTAAGTTTACAAGGGTAATAATTGCAAAAAGGGTAACAATTTAGAGAGGTTAAATGAAGTTTTTCGAAAAAAAAAAAAAAAAGAAACTAAAATAAATAAATAAATAAAAAGAAAAAGAAAAAGAAGAAGATTTTACTTTTTCTTGATCCGGTGCCACGCAACGTAACAAACTGCGCATGACTTGTGAGATGGATGTAGTAGTGCAACTGTTTTAAGAGTGAACGTACACTTGCATTAATTGCTCCAAGAAAGAAGAAGGCTGCTGTACTTGAGATCAAATGGAAGCTGCTGGAACCCACTCTTCCTCCTCCTCCATGCCTCTTGTTTCTAGGTTGGATCATCTGGATTTCCTTGTGAGTACTTAATTGATCTTTTCCTTTATTTTTCCATCTTCATTTTTAATAATATATATAAAATAATTAAGATTGTAATTAAGTTAATTAATTATATACCTCTTATAATTCTATAATTCTTCATATAACTTGTGTTTTTGTTACAATTAAAGACGAAATATTTAGAAAGAAAACAAAGCTTAGCAATATGGGGCAGCAATGGCTTGGCCCAAGGACTGGAGAGGCAATGTGTGCCATTAGATTTGGCAGCAAAGGAGGCTGTCTTTAAAGGCTCACTGTTGGATCGGGTGACATCTCTTGAACATAGGCTTTTTCAGGTATAATTTTTTTTTAAAAAAAAAATATCGAATTATATAGTATAAGAATTAATCTGTACAATTTCATGCATCAATTTCACTCAAACACGCCATATAGATATTGACGATCAACATACATAAAATTCACGGCGTTTACAATAAATGTCGATAAAGATATGGCGAATCCTTCCACATCGTCGATAAAATTTTGAACTTAACAGCATTTGAGTAAAATGCCGATCGATAACGGCGTTTCGTGTGCACCCCGGTTTTTTGGCGGTGATGTTATTGGAGAACAAAGTTTCCTGCCCTAGTAGTACTTTTTGTTAATCAATCTTTTGTTCATGCTTCAGCTATGCCTAGGTATGCAATCTAGCAGCGCATCATCCTCTTCATCATGTGCTTCGACACAAACACCTGGAGATTGCTCATTCCGAACTTTCAACAATATTGCCATTCATGGAGACAAGCTTATGTCCCACATTGCTGTCGACAGGCTTGAAAATCAGGTCAAATTTCCATTCAGACAAAAAAAAAAAGCCTATATATTGATTAGACGGACACGTTTTTAAGCTTTTGATTAGTCATTTTACGTACGTACGACTCTAAAATACATAAATCACTGTGAACGCTCTAATGCAGGAGGAAAAACCTCATAGGCATAGAGTGCCAAAAGAATTGAAGATTGCAAGTGCTCCTAGGCAGCACCTTGAAAAGGAGGAGAAAACATGCAAAAGCAGGAAGAAGAAGGAGATTTCTCCAAATTGGCCACGCTTAAAAATATTAGGTTGCTGATCATCGCCATCTCTTTCTGTTTCTTTTACGTTAATATCTATGTTAATGTAATGAAATCTTTGGCCACTTAAGTTTCATTACTCTTTATTTTCTTTTAGATAAGCAATAAATAATAATAGTTTCCTACCTTAATTTACAGCTACCATTTACAAATTAGAAAGAAAACTAATTTAATTATGGTTGTCATGAATCAGGCATGAAGTCAAAAAATTTGCATGTCTTGGTGGCTAGATCGTTAGAATATAAATTGAATGATTAAATTAATCGATTCCTATCAGTTTGAGCTTTTAAGATAAGTGGTGATTTAAAATGATATCAGAGCCAAAAGTTATGAGTTCGAACCTTGCCTTATTCGTTTACCTCCTCCATTCTAATTAAATATTCAACGTGTTGGATTTCACCTATAAAAATGGAGTTTGAACCCACACGTGATGAACAGTGTTATATACAAAGTATTGATTAAATGATCAAATTTACTTCTTCTTCTTCTTTTTCTTTTTTTGATTTTTTTTTATGAATAAGTTAACATTTTATTACTAACCAAACATCAAATTACAAACAAAGGGTCTTAAAAGACCAAACAAATCAACAAAACAAAAGACAAAAACTCTATGGACAACCAGGCATAAAGGAAAACAGAAGTGTCAAACCAGAATAGTTCCATCTATGTTCCACATTTGACAAAGAGCCACATTCTCCATACTTTTTATGAGCTTTTCCTTTCTTAAAATCCTTAAATTTACTTCTTTTTATTAGTTTAAGCTTTTGACATAAGTATTGATTTAACCACATATAAAGGGTATCATCATAACAACTTAGAGAAAGAAGTTTTTAACCTAGAAACTAAGGGCATGTTTGGGTAACAATTATTTTTTTTCATTATTATATTTTATTATTTTTCAAAAACACGTTTGTGTTGTTTTTAAGAATTCAAATTTTACTTAGATTTTATCTTCTTCTTCTTCTTCTTCTTCTTTAATTTTGTCCAAGTTTTCCAAACCGTCCAAACAAAATTTCAAAAAACAAGTTCTCTTAATATTCGTAATTTTGAATATAATACAAAATAATAGAATATAATAAAAAATAAAAAAATCACACCCAAATGAACCCTAAAAAATGAAATAAACCTTTTTATTTAGATTGTACTTTACACTTTTTATCGAAAAAAATATATATCATTTGTAATTTTGTCTCACTAAAATATATATATCTTTTAGGTCCATGTTTAATAACATTTTATTTGAATTATCAAAACCTAGCCTACTCTCATCTCAAGGACGTACGTTCCCCACTTTTTTATGGCTAAAGAAGATAAGTAAGAATATATCGTAATCATTTGAAAGGAGAGGTGGGAGCTAGGGATGCAGAATATACATCATCTGATACAAGTGTCTCTAATATAGATTGCAAATGTAGAGGGGCCAACACATTTTTGAAATTAATTGGGACAAAAAATCACTATCCAAATTTAGGAGGGGTCCCAAACCCTACCTTGGCACTGCCCTCATGATGTGATTTGTGAGCTTCTAGGGTACCTCTATAATTTGCTTCCATGATTCATGCCTGGTGATCATCTTACGTACGTACGTTTCCTTTTCTTTTCATTTTCTTTTGGGTATAGGCCATAGGGTGCTACAAGGCATGGTAGGAAAATGCTTAACCCTAATTCTTAATCATTTACAACAAACTGACATTAATACAGTTGCTATATATAGGGCTGTTTTTAATAAATTTGATTATAAGTAACGAGATAAGTGTTACGTGAAGTACAAATTAGTCTAATAGTCCACATGAAACCTATCATATCAGTCACAATAACTTTGATTGGTTAGTAAATGACATGGTAAGCGTCATGTGTACTGCCACATCAATTTGTAAGAAACAACACCGACAAGGCTAAGATTGAGTTTGATTCATAATGGGCAAAATTAAAACACATAATTAAATAGATAAAGTGTTAATTAGGCTAGCACCCCTTTCAAGTGCAATGAAGACGATTAGTCTAAGCCATGGTTCTACTTAGGGGTTTGGCTTAGATGCTTAAAAAAAAAAAAAAAAAAAAACTTTTGTAAAAAAAATTAACAATCACTACAAAAATCACTTCAAATTGCCACGTGCAGTTTGACACGTGTACAGTGTCGTACACGTGTCAAACAGTTTGACACATGCATTTTGACACGCGTGAGATGTCACGCCCCCGTTTTGGGATATAAGGGAAAACGTGAGTTTAAGTGCTAAAAACAAACATTATAAATGGAAGCGTGCATTTACAACTAAAAACTTAAAACTTTCTATTTATAAATCTATACAAAATCATGAGCTCCAAAAGGAACAAATCATACTATACAATATTAGGGTTTGGCTGGTTCATCACGAACAATCGCTCTTAGTGAGGTTTACAACCTTACAAGAAAAAGACTTCGTCTTACGGTTGTCATCTGGAGATGGGTGGAGGAAGAAGGGGTGAGTTCGACAACTCAGTAAGGAAAATACAACACCAGGGAAAATAAAACATGCTATAAACCTTTATGCCATAATCTTTAGTCATTTTCATAATGACAGATTTATTCCACTCATTGTTAAGAATTAATTTCACATATGATGAATTGCATAATGTAAATTGATTTATAACCTAAACCAATTGTATGTTGATTTTAATTTATTTTAGATGATTTAAGTGTTTTTAAAATATATTAAGATTTATGATGATGTTTAGAAATATGAATATGATATGTGATTTTCGACCGAGTATAAGTTGGAGATTCAAGTTATGAAAAATTATCTGACAAGTGACATGCTAGACTGTTTATGTTTTATAAGAAAACACATATTAAAGCATGATTCATAAAATGAAATGTATTGTTTTAGGACAGGTAGCATAGCATATGAACAATTAAATAGAATTTGTAGAATATGAATAATGATATAAGAATGACAGTTTATAAATGAGAATGACAATTTATTATGATCCAGTATATTCTTTTTATCAGTTTTCTCTTTAATCCTTTCTCTGTGGTTTAACCCTTTATAGACTCTAAACCGCTGTTACCCGTGAGCGGAGCACGTTGGCTTTTGTCACACAGACCTATGGACTCAGCCTGTCGTCACAGGGGAGAGCCGGTTCCGAGTTGGGGATCTTCCCTAGGTGAAGGCCAACATCGGCTGGTAGCACACACCAACACATGGTATGCTTGCCATGCTACCCTATGGGTACCAATCCTAGCTGTAATAGTGCCTCAGGGTTAAACAATTACTGCACATGAACGTTTTTCTGTAATACTGTAGGCTCTGCTTTATCCGTATACTTTATTTCAAAACTGTAAGAGCCGCTTTCATAACTGTAGTCATGTGCAGAATTTAACTTTAGAATCTCTTTTCTTTCAAAACTGTATTCTTGAATAGAATCATATACTTTGGAATTCTCTGTAATCATATCTTTCAAATGCTCTCTTTATCATTTCTCTGAGTATGCATAATTCATATTTTTTTGAAATGCTCATAATCATAACTTTAATTATGCATAAATCATAACTTTAAAATGCTCTTAATCATATCTGTAATTATGCATGAATCATATCTTTAAAAATGCTCTTACTCATAACTATAATTTATGCACAAAATTCTTGAATAATAACGTATGAGCAATAAAAGCTTCGCATTAAAAATCATATGATCAACGCTTTGTAAAATTCCCCAACACTTTTTCAAAAGATTTATAATAAAATCTTGTTGGGGGTTTTTCGGTGTTGTATCCCCTTACCTGCACTAGCCGTTAGCCTCGGAGTCGAGCTTTTACCTAAATAAATTGAAAGAATAAGCTTAGAAGAATATTCTAAAATTTGAATCCTACAATTTTACTAAAGTAAACATAACACATAACAAGAGGCCTCCAAATGGTATTATCCATCAATACGTCACCCACGCTTTGTAAAATTACTATGATCCTCTAAACTAACATTACAGAAACTCCACCACAGTACTTACACTAATCCGAATAATACCTCATATCATAATTGATCAACAACAAAAGCCACCAAAAGTCTTAAATTTAGTTAGCAATCCATTAGGACTACATTTATCCCATTTCAATTTAACACAATATATATATATCACTTAATTATCTAACCAAAAACCTCCAAATAATATTCCAATATCTATTCATTTAAACAACCTAAAACAAATATCCAAATCACCATAAGCAGGAATTACATAGCCAATTCCAGAGACGATTTCAACATTAAAATCATTAATAACCTGAAATCAACTCATAATCAATGAAATCTCCAAATCCGAATACCCATCAATAAAGGACACAAACCTAATCCAATCCCCTTTTTGCCAAGACCAGTGATCAAATCTAATTTAGCCAGAACCATAAAGCCCTAAACAACTCAACACAAGCTTGATCTAAAAACTTAACTTCAAATACCAACTAAATCAACGACAAGTAAGTGGAAACCCAAATCAATACATGTTATAGCCAAAACAGTATCCCAACCCCTCACTGCCAGTAAGCCTAAACAAGAAACACATCACAGCAAAGTCATCACTGTGGACCAAGCTACTGGGAACACAAACAATATTAAAAATACTCAAACACAGCCCCACGGCCACTGTCCAAAATCCACACAAATCAAAACACCCAAGCTAGATCATAGGGTTTACTCACTTTGAGGATTTTCCCAGAAAATCCACCGAAGAAATCACCGAAAATCGGCTCTGGTTCGCCGGAAAAATCGTTGGAAATTCGCCGGAATTGCACAAGAAGAACCGGGTCTTCCTCTCGGGTCTTCGGGTCACGGGGTCGGGTTCTGGGTCACAAGGCTTCGGGTCTTCGTGGATCGGCCGGAAAAACACTTGAGCCCGCCGAAAATCGGCTTCTGGTTCGCCGGAAGTCCACCAGTACCGCCGGAAATCACACCGGACTCCACCACCGAAGGATCGGGTCATCTTCGGTTTTGCTGGGTCGGTCGGGTTTTGCACTAACGGGTCGCGAGTTTTGGGTTACGGGTCACGACCTTGATGGGTTCGGGGTTACGGGTTCGTCGGAAACTGGCACTGGGTCCGCCGGATTCCCGGGCAGAACCGCCGGAATTCACTCCCAGCTCAACCGGCCAACGATCCACCGGAAATCGCGCCACTACTCGCCGGAAATCGGGTCTGGGTCCGTCGAAAATCGCGCTCCAGAGTACCCACCGGCGTCATCCGTTCTGCCTGCGTTGTCCGTCGACGGATCGAGACCCACGGCTTGGGTCACCGGTCGATGCTTCTCCCGACTCTCACTCTCTCTCTCTCTCTCTCTAATCTCTCAGTCTCACTCTCTCTCGTCTCTGTTTCTCTCCTCTCGCGCTCCCTCTCTGTTCTCAGGTAGAAAGAAAAAAAAAAAGAAGGAACGAAGAACAGAGAAGAAAGAAAGAAGAAAAGAAGAGAAGAGAAGAAAAAGGAACAACTTGCACGGCAAGTTGTTGCTTCTTTTTTTTTTTTTTTTTTAAACTTATCGATTAAGTTACTTACTTAAAAAGTTTTATTTTATTAAAAAAAATGTATATATAGATATTAGGCCAATTAATAAGTTTTGAAAAAAATATCTGGGGTATTACATGAGACGCGTGTCAGATGTGGAAGTCATTAACTGCACATTTTGACACGTGTATCTCAATACACGTGTCAAACCGATTTTTTTTTAAAAAAAATTCCAAATTGTTAGCCACGCGTATACATACACGTGGCTAAATGTGTATATATATATTAATAAAAAAAATTAAAAATTATATATTTTTCTTGATACGTGTTAAGAATACACGTTGCCAAAATCAAAAATATTGCTTTAAAAAAAAGAAGAAAAGAACAGATCTTTTTTTTTTTTTTTCCTTCCTAATACGTATACGATATACCTATACGAAACACATGCAGAACCAACTCGTCGTCCACTTAGAACTGGCCGGTGGTCCAGTATTGACGGAGAGAGAGAGAGAGAGAGTGAGAGAGTGAGAGAGAGCGAGAGACAGAGAGAGCGAGAGAGAGAGAGCAAGAGACAAAGACAAAGAGAGCGAGAGAGAGAGAGAGAGAGCGAGCAAGAGACGTCGGGAAGGCCGGAGGGAAGGCCGACCACGCGGTGGTCGGGAAGCTGGCCGGTGGTCTAGTGTTGACGGAGAGAGAGTGAGAGAGAGCGAGAGACAGAGACAGAGAGGCGATAGACAGAGACAAAGAGAGCGAGAGAGAGAGAGAGAGAGAGAGCGAACAAGAGACGTCGGGAAGGCCAGAGTGAAGGCCGACCACGCGGTGGTCGGGAAGCTGGCCGGTGGTCCAGTATTGAGGGAGAGAGAGAGAGAGAGAGAGAGAGAGAGAGAGAGAGAGAGAGAGCAAGAGACGTTGGGAAGGCCGGAGGGAAGGCCGACCACGCGGTGGTCAGGAAGCTGGCCGGTGGTACAGAGAGAGTGAGAGAGAGCGATACAGAGAGAGTGAGAGAGAGCAATACAGTGAGAGAAAGAGAAAGAACAGTGAGAGCGCGCAGAGAGAGAGAGCGAGCGAGAGTATATAAAAAAAAAAAAAAAAAAAAAAAAAAAAAAAAAAAAAAAATCATTTTGAAACTTAAATTAAGAATGGTCATAAGGTGGGCGCGGGATAATTCCCGCGCGCCCACCTACACCAATTCTCTGGTACATATACATATATATTTTTTTTAATCAAAACCTTAATAAAATTTGTTTTTATTAATATATATTTGATATTTGCAATTGGCCACGCGTATTAATTACACGTGGCTAATCCGGGACGTGTATTTAAATACACGTCCCCAATTGTTGAAATTCTATTTAATTAAAAAAAATTATATTTGGGAAAAAATAACAGCTTGACACGCGTATTTAATACGCGTGTCCAATTGTTGAAATTCTATTTAATTAAAAAAAATTATATTTGAAAAAAAATAACAGTTTGACACGTGTATTTAATACACGTGTCCAATTGGACACGCGTATTAAATACGCGTGTCCAATTGTTGAAATTCTATTTAATTAAAAAAAAATTATATTTGGAAAAAAATAACAGTTTGACACGTGTATTTAATACGCGTTTCGACACGCGTATTAAATACACGCGTCCAATTGGACACGCGTATTAAATACGCGTGTCCAATTGTTGAAATTCTATTTAATAAAAAAAAATTATATTTGAAAAAAATAACAGTTTGACACGTGTATTTAATACACGCGTCCAATTGGACACGCGTATTAAATACACGTGTCAAATTGGACGCGTATATTTAATACGCATGTCCAATTGGACACGTGTATTAAATACACGTGTCAAATTAGACTCGTGTAATTGGACACGTGTATTAAATACACGCGTTCAATTGTGAAGATGGTACAATTAGACACATTTTTCAGAAGACACGTGTCTAATTGGACGCGTGTCTACAGTAACCGGTACTGTAGACACGTGTCCAATTGTAGCGATTTTTGTAGTGAATTCAGATTTATATATTCCCTCGTTCTCTTTCTTTTTCCTTCACACGCCCCATGACAGTTTCTCTTTCTTTTCCCTTTGCGTTCGCTTGACTCTTCTAAACACTCTCTCGTTTCACCGGTGATTTATAGTAAAAGTTGTAATATACACACTATCACTCATATATAATTAAGTAATATACAAATAGAAGACGATAAATATAAATTAAAGCATGTCAATAAAATAATGGTGGCGTGACTCATATGGCTCAAGTCGTCTCTAGTAGTAGTGTAGTACTAAGACCATTATTAAGTATAATGACGACCTATAGTACAAACATTTTTTTTATATATATATATAATAAATTATTGGTGGGCATCAAACCCACAAATCAAGGACTAGGAAAACTTCAACATCATAACATCATAATTAAACAAGTTGCACCAATCAAATAATCCCAAAAAATTGAGTACTAAGAAAACTTCAACATCACAGCTTGATAGTGGGACATGGAGTACTACACAAATTGCACCAATCCAAAATCCTTTTTACTACCTTTTTTTAACATGGTCAAGGAAAAGGTGTGGACAAGAGAACCACAAAGGCCACAACAAAAGAATTAAATATAATAGGAGGGAACAAGAGGGGATGGGCATGGTGGGTAGCAGCCTAGCAGGGCTTGTTGGCTGCTTCACGTCCATGTAAAAAGTGTAATTCCTTTGTTTTTTCGTGGGGAGAATATATATGTTGAATATCACACCAATTTCATCTGTTGAGGATTTGGCATAAAGGACTAACAATGAAATTAAGATATGAACAATTTTTGAAAAAAATTATAATATGAGTAATCTTATTTAATAGACTACTATATAGAGTTGGTAATTTTTGACGAGAAATGTTAGGAGTATCAAATATTTTACGAAAATATGAGTACCAAAATGATGTAGAGCTTATTCATTGAAGAGAATTAAAACAATTAATAAAAAAAAATTGTTATGAATACCAATGAATAAACTCCACGTTATGTTGATACCCATATCTTGGTAAAACAGGGATACTTGGTAAAACATTGGGTATCCTTGAAGTTTCTCATTTTTTGCAAAACTCACGAACCCAATGCGGCATTAGAGAGTTATAATTTGGCATAAACATGGTGATCCACTTGACCTATTTACGATATATATATATATATATAATAATAATAATAATAATAATAATAATAATAATAATAATAATAATTGAATCATGTCAAATGAATCATGTTTGGGTCGAAACAGATTAAATTGGGCGTATCGAGTTAGGTCAAACAGGTTAAACCGTTCGCCTTTGGGTCAAACAGGTAAAACGGGGCGTGTTCGGGTTAATCCTTAACGATCGAGTCAAGCAGGTCTACCTAAACCTGACCTGTCAACCCGGATTGCCATCTCTACAGTATTGTTTTCAATTGTCATACAATTAAGATAATGTGGTTGTGAAAATTAGTCCTTAATTATTAATTTTTTGGGTTAAATATAATTCACCCCCCCCCCCCCCCCAAAGTTGTCACCCATTTTTAATTCGGCTACCAAAGTTTAAAAATTTGCAACGTGTCCCCCAAGTTTTCAAAATTTTCAATTTAGCCATTTCATCTGATTTGACCGTCAAACCAGACGAAATTTTGACCACATGCGTGTCACGTGACTTTTTTTTATGCAAATTTGTTTGTTTTACCCTCACTCCAAAACGACATCGTTTTGCTCTTTAGGGTGTGAATTGAAAATTCTAAAAACTTTATAGGAGCAAATTACAAAATTTTAAAAATATTTGTTTTTTTTTTTTTTTAAAAAAAATAAAATAAAATAAAATGGGATGGCTCAGCCACCCCCAGCCAATGGGAGTGGTTGTGCACCACCCCCAATCCCTGGGGGAGGCCACAGCCGCCCCCAATGGTTGTCTGTGGTGGCGCGCGACCACCCCAGCACCAAGGGAGGCCACCCCCAAAGGGTTGGCTGCCCAACCGACAGCCACCCCTTAGTATTTTCTTTTTCTTTTTCTTTTTCTTTTTATTATTATTTTTTTAAAAAAAAAAAAACAAATATTTATGTTTTATTTATTTTTATTAGATTTTATAATTTTTTTAAATGAACACGTATCGGCATCTTATTAGGTGTAACGTGGCTGACTAAATTAAATGGCAAACGACATCGTTTTAGAGTGAGGTAAAACGGACAAATTTGCATTAAAAAAAAAAAAAAAAAAGTCACGTGACACGCACGTGGTCAAAATTTCGTCTAGTTTGACAATCAAACCAGACGGAATGGATAAATTGAAAATTTTGAAAACTTGAAGAGGACGCATTGTAAATTTTTAAACTTTGATAGTTTAATTGAAAATGGGTAACAACTTAGAGGAGGGTGAATTATATTTAACCTCTCTCTTTTTTTCTTTTTCTTTTTTCTTTTTTTTACAAGATTGAAGGCTGATTTTTAATATCCTATCAAATTGTATGATAAGAATATAAGATTCTACGAAATAATATTTCTCGTATACGATATGATTTTCATTGAATAAATAAAGGACCAACATGGTTTGCTTAGCTGGATTAGTCGTGGAACGATGTGGACGCTACTTTTTAGAGAAGGGAACGACGTGGACGTCCAAATTCAGAAATAGTTTTAAATTCTCCATCTTTTACGTGAAAGAGTGAATCTCTTTCCCAGCTAGGTGATTTGCACAGCACAATTTTCCACTTTTTTTCGGAAATAAAAAATGAAAAATATTAAATACTTTAGGTGCGTACGATTTTCTTATAAAAGTTGAATAGCCCCATTTAATTATATTTTTATATACATGTTTTAAACAAATTCATATTTTGAAAGCAAAAGGTTGGGAGTTTATAAAATCATTTCCAGAAATTCATAAAATGTCATGCATTAATTGTCTCAGATTTTTTAAGATGCTCTTCAAATTTTCAATGATCCAAAAATATTAGATCCGATGAATTTTCTTCGGTTTAATTTGTAAAACTGGTATGTCAGTATAATAAATTGAATTAAAAAAAATTATTTTAATTCAGTTTGGAAAAAAAAATTTATCGTATAATTTATGAATGAAAAATAGGACTATTAAAATTTCTAGGAAAAAAAAAAATAGGCCTCTAATAGACTTTCTTTGCTCCAAATTATATGTTTTAAATTGATCAAATAATACGAGTACAAATAGAAATATAAATATGTTGTGATCTTCTTACAAGATTTTTAATAAGAATAATATTCTTTATTCCTAAAAAATAAAGGTCAAATAAAAATTGAAAAAATTAGCTTTTATTTTTTTATTTTATTTTTAAAAATAAATACACTTATTAAGGCTTACCAAAAAATGATTTTTTTTTTTTTAGCAAAAAATTCAGGCTTTCATTAATATCAAAATAACTAACTTTCTTAGCGCATACAATATCATGAATAAAAACTTGATAATCTTCCATCTAGATTTGCTCCAGGATTGCTAATTTATGGGTAGCCATATGTGCATCCCTCTTTACATGCCTCACACTCCATGATACGAGACATTTAAGCAACATCTTTGCACTCTCGATCAATTGGCCATATTAACTCCGAGACTGTCCTTCGACTCCTTCTATCTGCAAAACATTTGCGATTTCCAGTACGTGCATTTCCTTAGCCTCTATCATTATATTCAAAATACCCAAGTTTAGTTCGAGTCATGTTTGGTTATTAAAGGTCTTTTCCTTTTCTAATAGGAGTTAATTTTATTGTTTTTGAAGGAATCTACTCGATAAAATATCCTAAAAAAACTAGGAGATCTAGAACTCTCTCTCTCTCTCTCTCTCTCTCTCTCTCTCTCTCTCTCTATATATATATATATATATATATATATATATATAACAAAAAAGTTAGTAAGCATGGCACAAATTAAAACTAGAAGTATTTTAATTAGTATTCATAAACAAAAAAGAAAAAATCAGTTGGTGCATGGATGCATCATGCATGACATGTTAAACTTAATTGGCTTTCATACATGATCTGATCGATTTGTGGTTGTTACCAAGCTAGCCTCATCAATTTCGTACTGAAAAGAAAGAACAGAGAAACAACAATTAAATTAAAGAAAATAAAGTCCACCCAAGACAAGTTGTGGCACCACGCAACTTGGCTATTATATATTAATAATAAACACTTTACTAAAAGTAAATATTATACGTATAAAATTGTAATAATCATTGTCATAGAATATGTGGGCAATTAATGGGCTGCCTATTCATCAATGCTTGTGCTGTATTATTCATACGAGGGTTGGAAGGTCAAAGAGCTAGATCTCATACATAATTATTAGCAGAAGTTTGTCAATCTCACTCGCAACTTTAATCATTCAACCAATTAATTAATATCACTCATAGATTCCTCCAAATAGATTATAGTCATTTTCAACCCCACAAAGATTAACTTCAATTTATTACCACGCAAAATCATGATTTTTATTTGCAAGTTGTATATTTATATTGTATACATTATTTGAGAACAATCTTATGAAATGACCCGTCTTTGACAATTGTATATTAATCGAAGCATTCCCATCCCATTTTTCTGGCCTTAATCCTCTCTTTTTGTACATCACATTTACATTTGGTCAAAAAGAAAAAAAAGAAAAGGCATTTGGTTAATTGAAACAGTTAAGCTATGATATATAGATATGTACCAGATATGTGCAATAGGGTAATCCAGGTCGTGAGAGGTTAATTGTTCGACCTGATCACTTGCTTGTACAGGTATTCAAACAGCTAAAGCAAGTAGGGTTTGGATCAGCTCTTACATGAGACTACCTGAGTAATACTATTTTTCAAACCCATTTATCACATCTATTTCATGTCAGCTGAGTTGCGTGTTTGAAGTAACTTTTCTTCTTTTTGAAATAGTTGACATAGGAAGCCATTTAAAATACAAAACGTCAACATGTGTAAAATAGTAAGTCTGAAGAATAGTATTACTCGGGGTTGCTCTATTGCACGAGTTCTAAATCTAATAAAAGTAGCAGTTAGTCCTCTTGATTTGCAGCCATAAAAACCCTAGCTAGCCTCAAGGTTTTGTCTTCACCACTTTACTAGCTAGTTAGGTCACCGTAGGAACCAAACTTGGCCGGACATCACTTTTCTTTGCTCATGATATCCTACAAGGAGATCGATCGAGCTCATTCATGAAGGTTCTTATAATTAAGCTTCCAACACCCCATAGCTTTAACAGTTTGATCACCTCTAACTTCCATAGCAAGTAATTAATGGACATGATCAGTCCTCTCGAACAAGTTAACCCTAATCCAAGCTTTGACGATCTAGAATGCCGTAGCAGCTTTTTAGCTTATTTTCAGCTAGGTTTGTTTTCTTCCCAACACGCAATGGAATTCTTAACTTGTTGCTGAAGTTTCAAGGCAAAATAGAAGCTAGCCTACAAATCCTGCCTGGAGGTGTACGTACGTCTTAACTTGTCAACTTGGGTTTTGGATTTCTTTGTTGGAATTCATATAATTAATATATACACTGAATTCGATGCAGGATTTGAAAAAGGAAACAAATAATTGATGCAGAAGAAGAACAATCCGAACCTTATCTACGACAAAACCTAGTGTACGAAGGTTGTCTGGTGTGCAACTTGGAATTCGTTTTCACTTTTTAGCGCAGTGCTTTGGTTTGACTTTTAACTTCTTGAATGGGATGGATGAAGATGCCCTAACAGTGAGTTACGTTGAAAGGATTAACTTTCAAAAAGAACAATGGCCTGTTTGATTTCTTTTTTTTTCTTTTTATCTTAAAAAAAAAAAAAAAAAGTCAAAATATTAACAAACAACTTTATTTACAAAATACTAAAAAAAAAAAAAACTCGAAACGAAAGTCGTTTTATCTTACATATGTTGTGCATGAGGATCACTGCTCTTATCTTTATATCACATATATAACACACGAAACTCCTCTTAAGATGGTTATCAAACACTACCATTTGGTTTTTCCTTACTTGTTACGTACGTTAATTCCTCTTATGGTATTTATCTTTAAACCATTCGATCTTTACATCAATTAATAGTATTTGACAGAACATGTGACGTCTGTTCTTCAAACATGTAATTCTTACATGCAGGAGTGAAACACAAATCTTGAATGTGGGAGCAAAACTTAAAAACATATAATATACTTAAATATAGAGGTATTTTTTATTTTTTGTTTTGTGCTCAGATATCAATTTGGTAAATTGAATTGAAAATATTTACTCCAACCTCGCTTAATAGAAAATTGTGTTTAGTGAAAAAATCTGTTCAACATTATTAACTTCTTCTTCTTCTTTTTTCCTAATTGTAAGGAAAAAGGTTACAGGAGATTATCTTTTTCACTCTTGATTCAAAATGAATAAGAAGTGAACGATCTTATAAATGAAAAAATGGTGAACTCCACAATAATAAACCTAAAATAAACTAAAATAGTGCTAAAATAATTACAAAGGGTTGGTCAAACAAATGACTTGTTTCTCTCAAGGGACCGCACAAGGCAGTTACAAAAGCTAAAGAGGTACAGATTAAGACAAGCTTATCTGTACCCACACTTGGGAACAACAACAACCATCCGAAGAAGGCTGAAGCGGTAAAAACACTGTTAAAGTTTCAATCTAGGACTTCCAAATAACATAAAATAACATAAAAGCAGTAAAAAAACCCAAAACACTGCAACAAACTAGCAGGGCGAAGAGCTTCGGCGCGTGGATGGCAAAAGAAGTTGCGGCCAGTGGCATCGGGAAGGTGGATCGCCGATGAGAGCGGTGGAGTACAGGTGCGTGGGATACCGGGACCAACGGAGAAATGTAGATCTAGCTTTGAAAAAACCAAATCTAAGAGATTCGAAACCGATCACTAACGAGGGGAGAAACCAGCTAACATGGAGGAGGAAGAAATCGGCGTGGTGGAGAAGCCAAGACCCTAAGGTTTCGTAGCCGAGCGTGATAAGTCATACGAAACGACGAATAAAACCTCATGATAGGTGAAAAGGGCTAGAAAAACCTCAAGGTTAAAAACAACAAAAGCAAAAATATTCATAAAGAAAGGAGGAAGATGAGAAAAAGGAAGAGATGAGACGCCTCCTCTCTGAGCAGCTGATCGAAACGAAGAATAAAATATGTATGAAGAGAGAATAGAGAATAGTTGGCTAGCACTTTGGTCGGTTTGTTTTGGGAGAGTACTACTATCTTCTCAACCTTAACTCAAATACAAGATAAATGGTTTATAGAATTAAATTCTAATAAAGTCTTTTGATGAGTGCCAAATATTGTATATTTGGACCCCTTGATTTACATTAGTTAGACCTTTGGCCTTGTTATTTTTTGATGTTTTGACTAGTTTTTGTGTTTTGTAGGTCATTAAGAGAGAATTGGCAAATTTCAAGTAGAAATACTTTGAAATTCGGAAATCTTGGAAAGTCGATCGATCGAATTTAAATTTAGATCGATCGAAATTTTGCTCGATGTCGATCGATCGAAATTTTCTAGAACTGACTTTTGCAGACACGCGCCAGAACGCCCAATCAGGGGCTTCTCCATGACAAAAAGCATTTTTCCCTCTGATTTTCGCAGGAGAACACGCTGGTTTCATGACCTTGGTTGTCTCTAGCAAGAGAGGAACCCTAAAGGGGGTAAATGAGTTATTTTACATGGGTTTCGAACCCTAATTTCCTTCTATAAAGCCATAGTCATGCCTCCTTGTTGGTGAGCAATCTGAGAGCAGTAGCTAGGTTTAATTTCGTGCATTTTACAGTTTATTTCAATAGCTATTTTCTTTAGATACTTCTTTTTTGAAAAGTTTTCTTCTAATTTCATGTTTGTTCTTCAAGTTCTTGTGATGTTTTTAGTCATGGGATGCTAGAACTCTCAACTAAGGTTGAGGAGGAAACCTCACCATTGATAACACTTACACTTTTGTTATATTACTTGCACATTTGATGCTCTATCTATATGTTGTTCAAGTTCCATTCACTTTAATGCTTTACCTTTTGAAATGAATGTGGTTGGTTGTAGAAGTAGGACATTTAATGTGTTTCAACCGATGGATACATTATTTTATCGGTTTGAAAGAGGATATCTATTGTGATTTATTCTTTGAATGGATACAATGGATGATTCGATTTCAAACGGGTACTCTTTGTGATTTGTCTTTGATTTGGATTCATTTAATGGTTCTAAGATTTGTGGGTAAGAAACTTGAATGACACCTTAAGCTTAAATGTTCTTTGGGTGTTCAAGTAGAAACCAAAAGTGTGTGTTGTTGGATTTGGATTCATTATTTTATCGGTTTGAAAGAGGATATCCATTGTGATTTATTCTTTGAATGGATACAATGGATGATTCGATTTCAAACGGGTACTCTTTGTGATTTGTCTTCGATTTGGATTCATTTAATGGTTCTAAGATTTGTGGGTAAGAAACTTGAATGACACCTTAAGCTTAAATGTTCTTTGGGTGTTCAAATAGAAACCAAAAGTGTGTGTTGTTGGATTTGGTTTGGTGGATTCATTAGCCTTAGTTCCTTTTTTACATATTTTATTTCACCATCTTTAACTTAGTGTCATTTGGCATATTTAAACCTCAAACATTTGGAACTAGGTTAAAATTAGGTTAATTAAACAAGACACTGATTTTTGACCATTCCCATGTGGATTCGACTTCGCACTTCCACACACTATATTGCAAACGATTCGTGTGCTTACGAGTACTCTTTTAAACTCACAACATCTTTTTAAAGTACCAATAAAATTAAACCAACCCAAATTTAACCCAAGTCATCTATCTCCCTTCTAATAAAAGCATTGTACATCATAAAACTCTTTAAGTAGATTCCGTGGCTTCAACACTAATCCAAATTAAAACTAATTTGAGCTTCTCATTCTCAAATCAGCGGAATTTGCGAGACCATTGTCACAAGTTGTCGAAAGTTGCTAGTCGTTTTCTACCATCCCTCATCTTCCATATGAGCCAAATGCTGAAGAATAATATTAAAAAAAATGATTGTCATTGAAAATATTTTCCAATGAAAAAACATTTGACATTGAAACAAATTGAGCCTTAATCACTCTCTACTTTTCAATTCAGATCTTTTTCTCTTTTAATTAAGATTCTTGAATAAATAATAGAATTTGAATTTTGAAGTAATGATCTTCACTCTATAGAACAAATGTAAAATTCTTGACATATATATATATGATCAATATACAAATTATTCAAGCAATGATATCAACACCCAAATACTTTCTTAATCTCCTTGGAAAACATATAAAACTAGATAATAAACTAAAAGGAAATACTATCACATTTTAAAAGAATTTGACAGGAAAAATGATGCACACATGATGCGACACATCAAATAGATAGGCAAGTAAATCCTTGAATAATAATAATAATAAATAATGCTATGTATTACACCTTAATCTTACTCTTATTTTATTAGGCTGATGTGGCAGTACCGATCACTCATTAAATTTTTTTTTTCTTTAAATGACTGATCCAATAATTAATGAATACTGCTATATACATTAACACAATGAAATGGGATATAATATGTAACATTACTCAAAAAATAATAGTCAACAAGAAGACAAAATTAGGATATCTCATGAGTCAAACATGAACGATAGGTTAAACATAATTTAAAAGAAACCAAAACTAATTTTTAGGATATATATTTAGGGAAAACTTGACTTATAACCTATGATCTTTCTTCACTTTTACAATTAAGTACTCAAACTTTAAAAAGTGTCAATTTAAGATATCCATCTCTCAATTATTTTTCAATTTCAATCATTTGTTATAATTTTTCGTTAAATCTTATCAAACTTTTCAAAATACCCTATTTTTTTTTATAAAAAATAATTATAAAATTTTTCAAAGATTCAGGCATGAGTATTTTTGCAAATTCCATTAAATTTTGACTAACTCCTAAATCCTTGTAATTTTTTTTTTCTTAAAAAAGATATGGTATTTCAGAAATTTTGACATGATTTAACGAAAAATTTTAACACAGGGTTGAAAATGAAAATAAAATAAAAATTGAAAGATTAATACCCTAAATTATGAATATTTAATTGTAAAAGTGATGAAAAATCAAGGGTTATAAATTAAGTTTTCCCATATATTTATTAAAAATTTTAAAGCACACTTCCAATTTCATAAGATGTTGAGCAATTTGAATAGCAATTATAAAAAGTCTTATATGAAACCCACTTATTTAGGCATAGATTTCATATAAGTTCTTTCACAATTATTGGAGATTTCAAACACTATCTTTTGTCAAGATAAAAAAATTCAAGCACAAATATTTAATTAGGAGTAGGTTGAAACAAGCCAAAATTGATCAATTTTTATTAATTTCAAAATTCAAGTACCATCTGTGATGCGAATTGAAATTGAAATATTAAAAAAATAATGTTTTTAAACCTAATATGTATTTAACCTTATTAATTATCGGGTTCCATATTTTGGCAAAATTTTAACAATAAAAATAATCTTATATAATTAAATAAATAAAACATAATAAAAATAAAAAAATTATCTGGACTCGGCTCGGCTGGCAGCTGAGGTGAAGCCAGGGAGCCATTACCCACCTGTCCATCACAAGAGCTCGACACCTGTCCCATTCAACAGAAAAACTAATATTTTATTCCAGATTTACCCACATAGTAATTATTAAAAGACTAGTATAGTTCCCATGTTACCCCTTTCCATTCCCAAAAATCCCCAAAACCCTTATAAAACCAAAATTACTCGCTCTCTCTCGCTCTCGCTCTCTCTCGCTCTCTCTCTCTCTCACACACACACTGACACAAACAAAATCAGACGCAGCGATGGAGAAAGGCGAGAGATCAATGGCGGAGCAAGATACAGAGGAATCGCACGACAACATGGCCCACCACGTGGCAGTCCCGCCCGGGTTGACCCAGGACGAGTTCGACGAGTTGAGGCGGTTCGTGACCGAGTTCCACACCTACGGAATCGGCACCGGCCAATGCTCTTCCCTACTCGCACAGCGCATCAACGCGCCCCTACGCACCGTGTGGTCCGTCGTTCGCCGCTTCGACAAGCCCCAGGCCTACAAGCACTTCATCAAGAGCTGCGAGGTCGGCGACAACTTTAGGATGACCGTCGGGTGCACCAGGGACGTGAATGTTATCTCCGGGCTACCGGCTGCCACGAGTACGGAGAGGCTGGACATACTGGACGATGACCGGCTCGTCACGGGGTTTAGTATTACCGGCGGGGAGCACCGGTTGAGGAATTACCGGTCGGTCACCTCGGTGCACGAGGTGGAGCACGACGGGAAGATCTGGACCGTTGTTTTGGAGTCCTACGCTGTGGATGTTCCCGAGGGGAACACCGAGGAGGACACGCGTCTGTTCGCGGACACCGTCGTGAAGTTGAATCTCCAGAAGCTGGCGTCAGTCGCCGAAGGGATAGCCCGTGACGGTGACGGTAGGTGATTGAAGAAAAATCTCACAGTTACAAAAAAAAAAAAAAAAAAAAAAAAAAAAAAAAAAAGAGGAAAGGATAAAAATGGAAATCCTCCCATTTTCTTCTTTAATTTGTGTTTGTTCTGAATTGAGTTCTGTCAGCAATGTTTTTATTTTATTTTTGGTTTTAACACGAGCTGCGAAATTACGGGAATATCCTTTCCTTCGAACATGGCTTGGCCGGGCTGCCCACGTCATTCCACGAGGCTGTGTGATAATTATATGCGCTACGTTGGAG
Source organism: Alnus glutinosa (assembly GCF_958979055.1). Taxonomy (NCBI): domain Eukaryota; kingdom Viridiplantae; phylum Streptophyta; class Magnoliopsida; order Fagales; family Betulaceae; genus Alnus; species Alnus glutinosa. Next base: position 22,988,341 of record NC_084898.1, on the reverse strand, counting down.
TCGCGGAAAGACGGCCGGGGTTTCAGTCCAATGCACGTGTACAGAAAATGTTGAGGTGAGGATATCGATGTCTTTTTTGTATTCTGTGAATATTATTTTGCTTTTGGAAATTTGGGTGACGATCTCATCTCAACCTGGGAGTTATTATTATTATTATTATGCCTTTCAAATTTCCTTCAACTTTTTCTCTTATTTAAAGCCTTCACATGCTTCCTGTTATTGAAAGTGATCATGTACTCTCATTTCCTACCGTGAATTTCGAGAGAAACAAACAAAAGATAACCAAAAGAAAAGTGTTTGGGGGCTGCACTTTTTCCCTACATTATCCAATGCATGCAATATTATCCATTATCGGGTGGGTCGGTTTCATTAAAGCTCTCTTATAATTGTAAAAAACGTGATTCAGAAGTCCGAATTTCAAAGAAATAAGCATCTTAATGTGGTTCTTAGTTTGTATATGCTTGTTGACAATTTCCTGAAAGTTTGTATATACTATTTTACTCTCTTAGAAAAAGACGATGAAAAAAAAAAAAAAAAAAACCTTATCTTGGAACTTTATTCCATTTAGATATTATATTAAAATGTGGTATCTATGGAGCTAGTAAAAAGAATGACTGGTGACTGGTAGACTTTAAAGTATTATAATCTATGGAGTAATTGAATGCGCGCCATGTCGGTGAAGGGGAAAAATAAGTGGGTTATATATATGGATTATTCGAAATTGGATTTGGATAAATTAGTAATAAATTATTTAGTAAAAACAAAAAACTTGGTCGTCCTAGCCTCCTAGGGATTCGTCATCGTTGTTGAATAATATTAACAGGCAGCAGAGACCAGAGACGAGAGAGAGAGAGAGAGATGGACCACCACCAGGAGGCATCAATGGCGTCAGGTGGAACAGTGTATTTTATAGTTAGAGATCGAATCTTTCTTTTTTCATTGAGATTGGTACAGCACAATTGGGGGTCAAGTAAATCAGTAGAATTTCTAGGGAAGCTATACAGCGGACCCCATTTCTGGGAATTATTGTTTTTCGAGGTCGCATTCCATTTTCAGCTTGAGGCCAAAAACGCTTTCTTTCTTTTTTTTTTCTTTCTTTTTTTTTTCTTTTTTAACATGCAAAAAGATTTGAGGCTCTCCAATTATTTTAGTCCTTTGAAATAAACTATTTCTTAGCTATTAATTCTCAACTATTTCTGCGTAATGGGTCCCATTTCTAACTACTCTTACATCACTACCCATCTGGACTGTTGGATCACAATCATCCCATTTTGTGATTGTCCACGAGCCATGTTAGTCTCAAAAATAAAGTATACTTTATTTGATGAGAATACATAATTTCATGCTTCCAATGGTCTCTGGGCTACCGGCTGCCACGAGTATGGAGTGGCTGGACATACTGGACGATGACCGGCACTTCACGGGGTTTAATATTATCGGTGGAGAGCACCGGTTGAGGAATTATCGGTCGGTCACCTTGGTGTACGAGGTGGAGCACGACTGGAAGATTTGAACCGTTGTTTTGGAGTCCTACCCGTTTTAGGTTTTAGGGTTTATAATACATAATTGTACACCCCCAAAGTAAGAAATCTAATTTAAACCTTGAAATTTCACTTGAATAGCATGAGATTTCATGCAAAATCTTTCACCGTTGGTTTAGGATATGATATTAGATTATGATTAGGTCCGATGAATTGCCATTTGACAAAGTGAGGGTACGTTGTTTATGAATTATATTGTCGACTTCTGCCTGTAGGGTTGCTGAGCTCTCAGTTTAAGAGATCAGATTGGAACCTGGCAGTTTGGATTTGTTAGGTAGGATAGCTAGCAATGATGATGATGGACGGGTAGAATTGAGCCACACATCTAAAGTGTGTTAGTTGAAACTCATGGCCTATAAGACTATATAGATTAGACCTTTCAACTTTAATCTACTAATTTCGTGTCGGATTCAGGGCGTGTTGAGAATTGGACATAAGATTATATAGCTCAACCTTTAATATGACGTATCCCTTTAATTAAACGGGTCAAATTTCTTGACTCTAATCTATTAATTTCGTTTTCAAAAATTAACAAAAATAATTAAGTACCGTTAATGCAATGAGTTAACATATAATTATGACTCGCTTCGTGCTTAAGCACAAAGCAATTAATTAATCCAAGGTAATAACCTTTTCCTTTACCAACCATATTCTTTACCCATTGTGGTCGGTGGCCGGTAAATAGAGCTAGCCCTGGCCTCCTCTCCGGATTCGATTTTCGAAGCTTTAATTAATTTGGTGATTAAATTAATTAAAGGGAACATGACCTTTCGATACAGTACGTATACAATATCTAATTAATTAATTAAGCCAGTTTTGTAGATCGACCGACGTCAAAAGTTTGATTGATTCGATCTGTTGTTCTTAGTGACAGCAAGGTTTCTGTGTCACCAACGTTAGAGATTTTATTTGTCGAACCTTTACAGTACCCAGATCGGTAATTTTCGACGATATCATGCCTGTGGTGGCATATATCAAGTCGTGGACAAAGGTCATCTCAAGAAAAAAGAAGAAGGCCGGAGGCATGCACTTTTGCTGAGTAATTGAGACATTTCTCAGACTAGTTCCAAGAATCGATGGAATTGAAATGGGGGAGCACCAAGAAATATATTGCTTTTTTGAAGTTCTTCCCAAGTGATTATACATATTCAGGGACCAAGTTGCAAGATAGGAATAAATTCACCGTGTGGTAAAGATGCATGCACGTACCCATTATCATTTTGAGCGTGCAAGAACAAAAAATTATTCAGTATTCGATAATTCGATTGATAAAAAAAAAAAGTTGGAGGATAAATAGATTGATTGATTTGACTACTTGCAAATGGAACCATTCATAGTACTGTTAATTAGAAGCATGAAAAAATTGATCATGTAGTTCATCGTACCGCTAAGTTCAAGCAATGGATACATGGAGGATAAGTAGATATAGACAGTCGAAGAGTAGTCGATCGGGAGTTATCGGCGAGAACAAGAAAATTCTCTGATGCTTAAATTAGTTGGAAAAAAAAATAATGAATCGCTCAAATTGAAAAAATTAAGGTTTTCGATTATTTAGTGTATAAGATTCATGGATGCACATAAAGTAGTGATATATGTAGAGCGTTTACCGGTAGATTAGGCTATTAATTGGCTAGATGTCTTGCCGGATTCTACGTTCGTTGACAGGATATGACATAATACTTGCAAAATAATAACCACATATGGGGTCAATTAGCTGCACCATGATTTTAGACGGAGATTCTTGACAGTCCTTTAAGCAATCGTCATGCTAACATGATTAGTCGAATCATCTAGGCTCTCTCCCCCGGCCCCCCCGGCCCGCAAACGGGCCCTATCGTCCATTAAAACTTGCAATTCGAGCTTTATCATCTTGTCTCGAATCCTAAGTTCTCAAATTTATTTTTTTGACTTGAATTGGTTGAGCATATATGTGGTCTATCAAAAATATTTAACACAAAAACACAATAGATATCGAGGAACGATTATTGGAAACGATCGAGCTTCTCAACTTCTACACATCATTCCTATCAAAATTCTCATAAAATGTGGAGGAAATTTTAGAAAAATTAAATAAAAACTTGGGAAAATGTTTAAGCTAGCTAGCAACCAAATTGAGGGTAGCTATAAATTAGTTAACTGAAATCATAGCCATACAATCAAAAGAAAGAAAATTGTAGAGGGAAGAAGTATTATTAATTGGATAAACTTAGTGGGGTAGAGGAGGTTGTTTGAATAGGTTATTTTGCTGGGAAAGTTGTATGGACGTCGAAGCAGCAAATATAATCCGAGTTGTCAAATCCCTAGACGAGAGAGAGAGAGAGAGAGAGAGATATCCAATATTTTATCCAGTGATTAGATGGATGTGATTGACCCAATACAATTAACATCGATCGATCACTTGGTTTTGACCTAACTTTAAATCATGATCGCACGTTGGAGGAGGCTTTTATGATTGTCTATACCACGTGAAGAGCACTATCTCTACGACAAGAAAGTCTTGAGAAAGGGACTTTCCTCTTTTTGTTAGGGTAGGCAGGCCAATCAAAAGTGTGGATGCAAGTTGCCAACTTGTACGATTAAATATAGAAAGAAAATGAGAGATGATGGAAGCTGCAACAAAAAAGACCAGCTTTGGAAGAGGAAGGCTTTTTGTGGGATGCCAAAGAATCTTTTTTTTTTTTTTTTTCCTCATTTTCAGCCATTTTCATTGGTTATTTATTGGTATTTTTTTTTAATTTGCCAACAAAACAAGTGGCCACGATTAGAAGCAAAGGTGCCTAAAGCCCCATCAAAGAGGGCATTGGATTTTTTTAGTGAATCTTATGAGCCTAAGAAAAATGCCAATCTATGACCTATGCTCCTCTCTTAATTGCTTTGCTTCGTGGATGCCATTTTTCTTAATCTTTTTCTTTCTCTTTTTCATCCTCCAACCAACATAGACACACAAAAGTCAAGGTTCTTCTTTTCTTTTTTAATTCTTTTGTGGGGTTTTGTGAAGTGATGGTGAGAAATATCACTTCCATTAAGGGCTTTACCTATTGAGGCTTATTTGCTCTAGGACTCTTGGGAGGTCCACCTACTCATCAGATGGGCCAAACAAAGGTGTCTCGACCGACGGTATCGTAACTGACGACCATCTTGACCGACGAAGAACACACATGGGAAGCCAGCTTTATAAGGAAAAGAATTCTTCCTTTAACAATCTTGCCTATTCTGGATCTAACACTCTAAAAGAAAAATCAGTCATATAAGAAAGGGGCCGAATCGACGAGAAGAACCCATAATAAAAGATCTCTACGATGATCCAACACCTTCCATGTAAGACCATTGACTTTTGATATCTTCAAGTTCCGGCCTTGTACTTATACTTCTTATCTAGGGTAACCCTATAAAAGAGATCAAAAACCTAAATCTAAGGGACACACACTACTCATCCTTTCCCTCATACTTCATCAAAAATCGCCTTACTGACTTAAGTATCGGAGTGTCCACCGCTGGACTCTTTTGGCGAGTCACCCATGTTGGCTTCTTATTTGTCTTTGCAAGTGCTTTTGGCTGAACTACAGTAGTCCGATTAACTGTATCAATATGAAACAAAAGTTCCGACTAGTAAAAATAAAAGGAAAACAAGAACTGTGTCAAAAATTATAATGTATTAATGTACATACTATTAGTGCTGACCACACTAGGCCCTACCGTCGTAACAAGAGTGGCCAGACCAATATTTTCAAATTAGTATCCCATCAAGGGTACGTTTAGTGGAGATTAACAAAAGCGATAGACAAAAAAGAAAAGAAAATGTCATCCCAAACATCATACTTGTGACCATTTTTCCTATGAGAATTACATGAGACTATTGAACTGCTACTCTCCATACTATTTTGTTCACCCCACTTAAATGTTAGTGTCATTCCACTGCCCAATAAGTAGTCCTAACTCATTGGGCAGTCAATATCTTTTCACGGTCGGATCAAATAAAATTGAGAGAATTCATTTTATACATGGTCCAGATTAATTAGTTTTACTGATCTAATAATATATATGTTGATACGTCATTTCAAATAGCGTTTTTACTTACCGCTTGTATAATGTATATCTCCACTACTAGTCTACTACTAGGGTTAATATAATTATGGACACATTTCCTTGATTAGAAGTGGAATTAAGACTTAAACTAATCTTGACTTTCCATGATTAGAAGTGGAAGGACCAAAACAAATATTGTTGAGTAAATAATTTAAAATAACAATTTTCACATACAACTTGTTGTCTTGAGTACTTGTTTATTAATTAATTAGGTGGCATTGGGCCCCTTGGGGTATCAAAGTTTAGGTGTTCGAGGACAAAACTCATTGTCAATTCATTAATGTCCGAATAATATATAATCTATAACAAGTGGCGAATATTCCTAGTTCGTCGGATTACTGAAACTTAATTCAATTGAAAAGAATCGATCTATTTGATGGGTTTCTCTTTCTCTGTCGGAAAAGATAAGGTCATGATCAACTTCCTATGGAAAATTATTTATATATTAAATTTAAATAATAAAAGATCGAATCTATTTAATTGTTGTCTAACATTAACAAGATGTTATTCGTGATTAGATGTTGCTTGGAATACGCTCCCCTTGCTTTCTTTTTTTGCTTGCTTTACTGTTTTAAACATGTGAGACCCGTCCCACATGCATGGTTCGCACCCATTGTGAACGTGTGTACATAAGATGAGTATGTGCAAAATAACACAACTTTTTTTCTTTTTCTTTTTTAATAACGTATGTTTCGCACGTGCCTTTTTAACAGCTTAAAGGACACGTGCCACTTTAAGAAGCAGGTTTAATTTGTTAGAGTAACAAACTACTTCGTAAAAAATTTGTGTCATTTATCGAATTAGTGAGGGTTAATTTTAAGGAAAATGATTGATAGCTTTATGAAAGTAATTGTTGAATTTTCTCATCCACTTTCCGTAGATATCGGCCAGCCATTATAATAGAGTCGGTTCCTAATTCCACTAATGCTTGAAATTCCTTTTTGATTGAAATAAGATGTCAATGATAGAAATAATGTTTAAATTCAAGAACTTTTCTATAATACTATATTAAATTATCATTTATCTTAAAAATTTTAAGTTGATAAAAAATAATGAATATAATCATATAATTAATACTCCAACATTGTATTACAAACTTATGTATAAGAGTTATTAAAATAATTTTTTTCTTATAAAACTAAAATAAATAGATGTGAGGGATATCCTTTATAAGAATCCAATAACTTGGCATGCATTTCAACCTTAGTACACACACTTTTGACTTTTTATGTAATAGAGCATAGCCAAAAAGAAACTTATGGTCAAATTTATGGTTTAACTTTGTTGAAACCATGCTTGACCAAATTTTGCTCTAATTAGGGATGATAGTGGAACAGGTTTGGTAGATTTTCTTACTTGTTCGAGCTATGAAAGGACAGGGCTTTGATTTCTCAAAGGATGGAAATGGATTTTGGTTTAATACTCTGTTTGTTTTCATATAAAATGTTTTTCATTGTAAAATGTATTCAACGAAATTATTTTTTAGAAAAATAATTATCCTGAAAATATTTTTTGTCGTTTAGCTTATACGAAAAAATCACCAACGGCGAAAAACCATCAGTGACGAAATTCCATCAGTGGCCACCAGGATTCTGGCCACTTTTACCGAAATCCAGCATTGTACAGCCAGATTTTCTGGCCATACTGGCCAAATTCCTGCCAATTTAGGCGGAATCTGATCCATTGGAATTCGACGACGATGGTCAGACATCGCCAAATTCCAGCACAGACTACTACACCGGATACCAACCTATTTTGCCAGATTCCGACGGGGGTTGCTGGATATATAGGTAATTAAGGCGGCCAACAACAAATGTTACATATACTTTTAATGCACATTTTTTGATGTAGCAATAAAAGTCATTATTGAATTTCACGTTAGAAGGTGTTTACTTGAGAGTACACGAAGTATTTCTCTTGATAGATACTAGTATGCTATATATGTTATAATAATTTAATAATAGATCTGTTCTTTCTTCATAGCATGTATAGATCAAGAATAAGAATGACATACGTACCTTCATTATTTCAAAACAAGCTTCCAATATTTGTCTGATTAATCTCTTGTAGATGTCCAATATTACAGAAGAAAAACAATGTTTTGTGTGTTGAGAGATTGTTACCCTCAAACCCTAATTTCGCATATTGACATAATGAAATCTAATATGCCAACTTCACTTATTCATAGGGTGAGGGTAAAGACTTTCTCATGTATTTACAAAAAACTGACCAATCTCATTATGGGCAAAAACTAAACAAATGGCTATGTTAGTCGACTCAAAATGAATAAATCCAACAATGTATATATCAACAAGACATGTTCAGAAGTAATTGAGAATATTCTTTCTCAAGGATTTGAGTTATGTGATTACTAAGTGGTGCCTTGCTTTATTTATAGACCTATATGAGGATTGAGATTTCCTACAAATTTGTAGGAAATTTCTTATAAACTAACTTTTAAAAGTGGCATGTGTCTTTTGCATTTAAGAAGCACGTTTTTTTTTTTTTTTTGTAGAAAAATGATATTTGAACACACATACCTCATACACACATTGTACACGGTGTATGTGAGACCCATCTCACACGGGTCTCACATGCATAGGTCTACACCCATTGTGAGTGTGTGTACAATGTATACAAGATGAGTGTGTACAAATAGCACAACTCTTTTTTTTAATAATGTATGTTTCTCACATGCTTTTTTAATAGCTTAAATGACACGTGCCACTTTAAGAAACAAGTTTGTTAGAGTAACAAATTACTTTGTAAAAAATTTGTGCCGTTTATCGAATGGGTGAGGGTTAAATTTAAGGAAAATGATTGCTAGCTTTATGAAAGTACTTGTTGAATTTTCTCATCCACTTTCCGTAGATATCGGCCAGCCATTATAATAGGGTCAATTCCTAATTCCATTAATGCTTGAAATTCCTTTTTGATTAAAATAAGAGGTGAATGATAAAAATAATGTTCAAATTCAAGAACTTTTCTGTAATACTAGATGAAATTATCATTTATCTTAAAAATTAAAGTTGATAAAATATAATGAATATAATAATATAATTAATACTCCAACTTTGTATTACGAATTTATGTATAAGAGTTATTAACATAATTGTTTTTCCTATAAAACTAAAATAAATAGATGTGAGGGATATCCTTTATAAGAATCCAATAAGCATGCATTTCAACCTTGGTACACACACTTTTGACTTTTTATGTAATAGAGCATAGCCAAAAAGAAACTTATGGTCAAATTTATGGTTTAACTTTGTTGAAGCCATGTTTGACCAAATTTTGCTTTAATTAGGGATGATTGTGGAACAGGTTTGGTAGATTTTCTTACTAGTTCGAGCCCTAAAAGGACAGGGATGTGATTTCTCAAAGGATGAAAATGGATTTTGGTTTAATGATATATTTGTTTTCATGTAAAATGTTTTTCGTCGTAAAATATTATCAATGAAATTATGAAAATATTTTTTTGATGTTTGGTTTATACGAAAATATCACCAACGGCGAAAAACCACCGGTGACGAAATTCCGTCGCTGGCCACTAGGATTCTGGCCACTTTTACTGGAATCTAGCACTGTACAACTAGATTTTTTGGCCATACTGGCCAAATCCCTACCAGTTTACGCGGAATCTGATCCGCCGGAATTCAATGACGATTGCCAGACATCGCCGGATTCCAGCACAAACTACCACATTCCAGCACCAGCTAGATACCGGCCTGCTTTGCCAAATTCCGACGGGGGTTGCCGAATTCTAGCGATGGTCGCCAGAATCCAGCTAATCCCATCGAATTATGGCAATCGGATACTAAAATTCGAGAACCTTCGGCAATAAAGTCAACCTACTGAAAACCCCAATGCATAGCAATGACGGATTCCGACAAATATGCGTGCAAAAATAAAGAGTTTAAATCCAAAAAACGATTTTTTACAAATTAAAAAGATTTTGACGGTCAAACTGAAAATGATTTTTATTGATCATCAGTTTCGGTTGTACCAAATACTGAAAAATACATAAAATAATTTTAAAAAATATTTTACATTCAAACAAAACGGAGCATAAATTTTAATGAAAACAAAAATTAGACATCGGATCTTAACGCGGTTAAAACTTGATCCTTTAATTTTTTTAAAAAAATAAAAAATTAAGAAGAAGAATTACTCCCAAGATTTTGATCACTTTAAAAATTACTTATTTCGTCAAATTTTTTTGTCCAAATTGCTGATGGAGTTTCTGTGATATCAGAGCAAGTCGTCGACGACGTCAAGTCACCCACAAGCACGTAATAAAGTAGACACTCAAACCCATAATTCTATTGAAATTACAATTATATCCAAAAAAAAAAAAATTATATATATATATATATTGATATGTTAAAAAATAAAATAGAAAAATAAAGCCTTACGTGTCGCCTGTGTCGGGGTGGAGACTTCCTCCACCCCTCAACCTTTTGTGTGGGGGTTGGAGGCCAATCTCCTACCCCTACACAGAAGGCATGGTAAGAATACAGTGGTCAAACACTGATTCATTGAATCATTAATCCTTGAATATTTCAATAGTATTTCAACTGTAATACCATGTGATATTAGATTGACTTGCTCAAGCATAATCATAATTTAACAGTAAATCTCCATCCTTGGCATTGTCAGTAATCAAATCCAATATGCGAATATAATTGGTAACCTAACGATCAAACCGACAGTGACATTTTCTTTTTAAAAAAAAAAGTTCTTAACAAAATAGCGAAATGCTGTTGTCCCAAATCCGGATCGGGAGATATGTTTTTTTAGTGTTGTAATTTGCAAAGAATCCTAGGGTAAGCCAAGTGAAGGAATTGTGATTTGAGCAAGATGCAAATGCAAGGTTGTATAATATCAGCCCATCATCGGCCCAAACCACTATCCCATTGTTGGCCCAGCCCACCTTTGACCAAACCCAACCAATCCATTGTTGGCCAAATCCATCAACCTACTGTCGGCCTAGCCCATCAGCACCACTCACCGGCCACTGCACTGTTGTCTCCCGTCGCCGTCCGACTAGAGATATGCCTCAACCCTTCTAGGTTATTCTGGATGGGACTAACTAGAGCGTATGGGCTCACATCATGCGATTCTTTCTCAGTATTCTTTGCTTAAGGCAAAAGGGAGGGAGGGAGTGAAAATCTTAGCAGTTCTTGGAAAATTTCAAGCTGTTATGGTATATCCCCTTTCACATGATTGAGATTTGGGAGTTTATGGCCTACAGCTGACCCAAAGATACTTCAAAAAAAAAAAATGTTCTTACTCCTATCAATCACTCAATGATCAACCATGTTAGGTCAGACAATTAAATCAATTTTTCATGAAGTAAGGTCACAAGGCCCAGGGGGCCAGGGCCACCAACAAAAACCATCAACCAATAGCTGCTGGCGGCCAACAAGGAGACTAGGAGCATCCGCATCAAACTTGGCATTTTAAATGTTTAACCAAATTTTGGTGAAACTTCTGAAAACCACCTCTGCATCAATCTCTTTATCCTTTCACCAAAATAAGTTATGTCAAAATCTATCTCCAAATTTGGCTCCAGATTTCTTCACGTTATCTGTTTTTTAATAATTTTTTTTTCATTTCCCACTTCTCCCCTTTTTTCCTCGGCGCCCCTTTCCTTTTCTTGTTCCTTTTCTGAGAATTTTGGCTTGACAAGGTTGACGATTGAGATGCAGAGAACATCAAGAACGCCACAACGCCGATAACTCAAACAACGCCGAGAACCCAGACAACGCCAAAACGTCTGAAAGCAGAGAACCCAAGCAACGACGAGAATGCCGGAACGCCGAGAATCCGCACAATCTTGCGTTTGACCTCGAATTTCCCTTCCCAAAGATGAGTTTCATAAATTGTTTTCAATTGATTTAGGATTTGAAATTGTGGGTTTCGATTCACCTTGTGTTTGACCTCGAATTTAGGGTTTCGATTCATCTTGTGTATGAGCTCGAATTGGCTTAACCGATCTAGTGATTTTGGTATTGTGTTAATATTTGGCTGATTTTGAGATTTCGATTCTCTGGGTAGCCGATTGTGGTAGGAATGCTTTTTGTAGGAAATTTTGATGTTCATACAGTTAAATTGGTTGGGGTTCAAACTAATAAAAAAACAATATATAATTAAAATAAAGAAATATTTAGAGAGTTTGATGTAGAAAGTGTTTCAAAAGTGAGATAAAATTAAAAAAGTAAATTGTTTTAAGTTAAATTTGGAAAAAAATTTGGAAAGCTTGACATGGATGCTCTAACAATGCCAGCTTAGGAAAGGCTATGGCCTTTGAATAAAAATCTCTCCATCAACACCGGTTGGATTAAATCTAATCTGTGCTTTTACTTTTGTTAGGTCTAGGTCATAAATAATTTTGTTAAATGAGAAGAATACTACTGCTTTTGCTACGATTCTCTTATAAACTGACGTAACAATCTACTTCATTCTAACTAAATAAGCCACTAAAATATAAAACTCTACGATTCTCTTATAAACTGATATAACAATCTACTTCATTCTAACTAAATAAGCCACTAAAATATAAAACTCTACGTAACAGTTCAAATGACACTTACCGTGTCAATTACTAAAAATATAAGAATTTTTAGTCAACTTACATATACAATCAAGGACCACAGGTAATGGTGACCTTCCAGGTCTTTTGTATAAATGAAAGTTGACTGTGTAGAGAAAAAAAATTCATGGCAAAGTTGAGCTTATTTCAAACTCATTAAAGTTTTGTGTTTGGCAACACTTCCTCCCATCTTTTTCCCATTTCTCCCAAAATAAAAAAAAAAAAAAGTCAAATCCCTATCTTCACATTAACAAGCAACTTTCTTCACTTCTCTTTCACAAAAAATTCAAAATGCATTTCACATTTATAAGACATCAATCAATTCTTATTACTATTACGGAAAAAATTAATAGTAAGCAAATCTCCATTCCAAAAGTCAAGAAAACTCATCTTTCTTCTTTCCAGGAAAATGAATGAAACGAAGAAAGAACAGAAATTATTGTGTCATCAATTTCTTTTTGACTTTCAAGCCTCTGAACTCTCCTTAAAAGAAAGACAGCCAACTCCACGGACCAACTTTCTGCAGAAAGTCCCATGAAGAGTAAAAGAAAATTTCCTCAAAAGATTCTAAAAAGTGATTTTTACGGCTCAGCCCAAGCCATGACACTGGCAAAATGGTTCTGAAACACCTAGGCCTTGAAAACTAAGCAGGGATTTCTGAACCATACAAATCATGTTAAGCCTCAGAATAGATCTTCTATCAAAACTTCGACAGGTACAACTTACAAGGTTGATGACAAATAGTGATAAATAGACATACCTGAGGCACCATAGGTCAGAACTCGATCCTAGATCACTAATTTGAAATAATATAAGGGCATGCAGCCTGCTATTGACCAAGTATCAAATGAAAAGTTTTACTGTATATAGCAAAAGCAACATATGAAAGCCTAAGTCGTTATATTATTATGCAGAATTTCAAAACAGACAAAAGTTCTGTATATAGCAAAAGCAACGTATGAAAGCCCAAGTCATTATATTATTATGCAGAATTTCAAAACAGACAACTTTGTGTTTTGGACATTTTACTACATTGTAAAGCATTACTCTAACTAGCAGCCATTGTTTTAAAAAGAGGCAGTGAAAGAGAGACTGAAACCATCAGTAGGCAGTACTCAAGTCATATGGAGGCTTCAATTCTGGAGACATTTTGTTGGATTATCAACATATCGAATGGCCCGATATCAAGCCAATACTCAATACTCGTAGGTGGCATTCTCAAACTGGCTGCAGGATACAGATCATAATTCTATCCAGTTGACCTAAACATTTAACCTGACAATAAGATGTTTAATCCTTAACTCACTCAAATAATCTATACTTTTTTAACCCTTTTACTCATGGATTATAATGCATACATCTAATATGACCATTATTTAAGCCCTTTCTCTTTCTATTCACCTTTTTTTTTTGTTATGCCCATTGTACTTGATAATTTTGATATCAAATTTCTACAGTTAGGTTACAAATTTTTTATATACAACCAAGTTCCTTCTATGTGCTATGTTTAGCTTGTTTTATTACATACAATCTTGATATACTAGTACGGATAAGATAAGACGCGGCTTTCTTTGTTCAACTTTACTAGTATGCACAGGAAATGCCTATTGTCAATAAATTGTTAATATTTAAAAATAAAATAAGAAAAGGTGCTTCACAACAAAAGCTTAAAATAAGAAATTGTTAAAATGAAATGTCTATTCATATGAGGTAGGCAAATCCTAGATCATGTTCTGATCGCCAATGAATGCCTTGATAGTAGATTAAGATCTCGAGAGATAGGTGCTATCAGCAAAATGGATTTAGAAAAAGCTTATGAACATGTTAATTGGGATTTTTTGTTGTATATGCTTAGCAAGTATGGCTTTGGGGGGAAATGGTGCTCCTGGATGGATAGCTCACTACATTTCTTCAATGCGATTCTTGGTTTTGGTGAACGACACTCCAACAGGTTTTTTCAATAGTTCCTATGGCTTGAGATAATGGGACCCTCAGTCCCCTTTGTTGTTTGTCCTTGTAATGGAGGTGTTGGATAGAATAATTTATGCTGGAGTGAGTGGGGGGTTGTTGCCTGGTTTCTCTGTGGGTAATGTTGGTGGGATTGATTTATCTCGCCTGATGTTTGCCAATGATAATTTATTCTTCTGTGGGGCTAATCAGATCACCTCCGTCACTGGTGTTGCTTATTCCTATGCTTTGAAGCTGTTTCGGATCGGACTTGAAGATTAACATGGCTAAGTTAGAACTGATTCCTGTGGGAAATAATGATCATGTGGAAAGGTTGGCAAGTATTTTAGGTTGTGGGGTTTCCTCTTTGCATGTGAAGTATCTTGGCCTCCTGTTGGGGGCCTCCTATAAGGCCAAGCATATTTGGGACGGTGTGATTAAGAAGATAGAACATTGGTTGACTAATTGAAAAATGATGTACTTGTCCAAGGGTTGTAGGGTTACCCTTATTAAGAGCATACTCTCCAATTTGCCTCCATACTTCATGTCCCTCTTTTCTCTCCCTACTAGTGTTGCAAACTGTATAGAGAAGCTCCAACGTGATTTCTTATGGGGTGGGCTAGGCGAAGAGTTCAAAATATCACCTAATTAGTTGGTCTAAGGTTTGTCTACCGCCCACTGAGAAAAGGTTGGGAATTCAGAATTTGTTGATGTTCAATCATACTCTCTTAGGTAAATGGCTTTGGCGCTATGTGCATAAGAGAAAGGCTTGGTGGAGAGTGACAGTGGACTCTAAATTTGGTAGTTCATGGAGTGGATGGTTCTTTGGAGCCTTTTGGGGTGGGGTTATGGAAGAATATTAAAAGGGGTTGGGAAAAAATTTCGAGTCACACCAGATTTGAGGTGGAAGGTGGCTCAAAGATTATATTTTGGCATGATCAATGGTGTAGGGATGTGGCCCTTAAGGATGCATTTTTTGATTTATTTGGCATTTCCAGCATAAAGGATGCCTCTGTTGCGGCTCAATTGGAGCTTTATAGTGGTTCCATTCAGTGTAACGTGAGCCTTGCTAGAGCGGCTCATGATTGGGAGGTGGATGTCTTTGCCTCATTCTTCAGGCATTATATTTAACTAGAGTGAGACAAGTAAAGATAAATTGTGATGGGTCTACTCCAAAAGAGGGTTATTTAAGGTTAGATCCTTCTATTGTGCCTCGGTTTGTAGTAAAGGTTGCCGCTTCTCTTGGAAGAGTGTGTAGGAGACTAAGGTTTCCTTGAAGGCGGCCTTTTTCGCTTGGTTGGCGACTCTATGTAAGATCCTTACCATTAATAAACCTCAGGAAGCGACACGTCATTGTGGTAGACAAATGCTACATGTGTAAGAGGAATGGGAAGTTTGTAGAGCATCTTTTTCTTTCTTGTGATGTGGCTTATGCCATTTGAATTTCCTTTTTCGGTCGTTTTGGAATGTCCTAGATTATGCCTAGACGCGTAATCGACTTATATGCTTGTTGGTGGACTACTAGCAGTACGCGGAGTGATGTTGTGTGAAAGATGGTGCTAACGTGCCTTTTGTGGTGCTTATGGAAGGAATTGAATGATGAAAATTTTGAGGACCGGGAGAGGACATTGGAGGAGACTAAGTCCTTATTCTTCAAAACTTCGTATCTTTGGAACTTCTTATATTTCTCCTTTAACGATTAGTTATATTAATTTTCTTGTTCTTTTTGCTCCTTCTAGCTATGTGCTTTCTCTTGTACACTTCTTGGGTACATAGGGACGCCTTACACTTTTAAGGATATTTGTCAATTACTTGTTAAAAAAAATAGAGGTTATCAGCAAAATATACTTCAGCCCCTTACCCAACTTCATGTCTCTAATCTACAACTAGCAGTAAAAATGTATACTTGACTAGGTACATTAAAAACACCAAGTACCCTCAGATTCAAGCCAGACATTCCTCTAGGGATTTCCAATAGTTCACTGAAAATTTAGATGCAACTTACAGAATCCTGGGAACATCAGTCTTATATAAATAAGAACATAACAAGGGCCCACATGTCAAAACTTAATCTTGATTGTTAGATTTAGTGATATGTATATATATAGCATTCAACTAAGGGTATACAATGTCTGACCATAGGTAAAAAGCAGCTGAACTGGGGGCGCATGCCAGAGGATATCTATTTCGAAACACATATAGAAGTTGAGGAAGAAGAGGGAAAAAAAACTTAAATAAATAGGAGTGAGAAGAAGAGGAGGGGGTAAAGAAACCAAGTAAAAAGGAGTTGGGAGACAATAACAGGATCTCAATAAATATATGAGATCACCACCAGATCTCACCGACATCCATAATGCAACTTAAAACCTAACATGACTATAGACGAGCATGGCCGTTTAAGTAAATGTAACAATACATTCATAAATCAATGGATAAAAAATGACTAAAAGTAACCCCAGGCAGATAAGAGGAAAAAAGTCAAATGCTGGATGAAAAGAATAAATCAGATACATCACACAGAATAAGTTACAATATAGATAGATCAAATGAAGTTCAGAAAATCATAAATAAAAAGTGAGATATATATAAAGCAGATACATTAGGATACTATCCCCTGCTAATCTCTTTCTAAAGGTAAATCAAATTCATAACTAATATAAATCCTTCATTATCTAGTATTCTAGTCCATTTACATGGGTATACAGATTCTTGCCAACCAAAAAGCCTTTATAGAAATTTGAACTGCTCAAACAATATAAACCTTTATTAATAAACCAGCAGTTTGAGAATTACAGCCACAGGCCTATTAACTGGAGATGAATTTCACTTCAAAACTAAATAAGTTTACAGTCAAGATATTACAAAAACACGAGAATTCTTGCACTAGATAGCCTACATTAAAATTTTGATGTCTGTGATCCTACCTCTTTTCATGTTACAGCTCTGTCCAATTGTCCAATTGAATTGTCTGGTCTTCACTACATTGCCTAATATAAAACTTGTCCAGAAAACTAAAGATTGCAGCTGGTACAGATTCTATATATCAAAACAAGCTGCAAGATGGGTATCAACGAATGAGAAATAAGAAAATAGATGTGAGAAACAAACACTACAGTGACCAAAAGGCCTATTGCATCAGCAGCATCCATTGCATTTTCACAAGAGGTCTTACGGGAAGTAGATGAGTCCACGGAAAGATAAAAGCACTTCTGATCAAGTAACATGCTCACAGGTAAAAGATGCTATGACAAGGATTATTGGTCCCTCCATCTTGGACTTGGGATGGGGAAGAAACCTGAAGGAGATAATGGAAATAGGCCTGGAGAAAGTGGAGGTTGGGGCCCTGGACCTAAAATCCCTGATTGAGCCATGGGTGAAAATGCAAAATTGGGTGTCAAAGGTGGAGGAAACTGCATCCCAGGCGAGAACAATGGATAAGGCGATCGCGGTGATGGCAAATTGAAGTAACCAGTTGGGGATGGCAAGAGGAACTGAGAAGTTGGAGAGGGTAAAAGGGCAGGACCATTCCCTTGTGGGGAAGGGAGATTAGGCATAGGTGGGGTAGGACCATTCATTCTTGGGGAAGGGAGAGCAGGCATGCGAGGATTAGGAAGTAAAGCAGTTGAATGCGGTTGACCGTACATTTGACCTGGATATTGCGGTTGTAGTTGAGCCTGCCCTTGAGCTTGGATACCTCTTGAACCTGGCTCCATTATCGAATTTTGAAGGTAACGCATGTAAGCCGAGATAGGAGACTCGGCTGTATTTGCCCAAGATGAGTCCCCAGGTGTCAATGGTTGCAAAGGCGTGGGTGATAGCTGTCCAAACTGACCAGGTCTGGCATAGTTATTATTGTAAACCATTGGGGGAGGGGCTGCAGGGTGCGGAACTGGAGGGGGTATGTGAGGTCGGTTGATGGGCGTTAAAGGGGGAGGCCGAATTTTCTGCAGCCTCATACTCGGGGGTTTAGGCAGGTTGTTGGGAGGTCTAGGTGCAGGTTCATGAGAAGGTGAACCAGTGAGCTGCTGAACGATATTTCGAAAGTCGTTCTTGCTTATGTTGTAAACCTGAGGCTGAGGTTGCTGCCTAGCAGGATTATTTGCAAAATTTGGCTGGTGCAAGGGACTTTTCCTTATATTCTTCCCCATTTTATTCACACCCAAATGGTCATTATGCCGATTCTTCGAGTTATCCATTTGGTAATAATAGAACACAAATCACTTGAACAAAGAAATACCGCTTTTTGAAGGGTCACACAAAGTCAAACCACTCATAAGCTTCAAAGCAGTACCAAAAACTTTAAAGTGAAGCGCAAACACTAGCAATCTTTCGTGTACTCCAACCTCAATCACCAACTGTTTCGGCAAACCAGATACTTAGTTTCTCTATATACCCACAGAGTGAAAAAAAACCATTCAAAGCTTCAAACAATACCCAGAACTTCAAAACCAAACCCAGAAACTCAACATTCAAGCTCAAAATAACCCTGAATAATTCACAGCGAGACAAGCATAGAACAAATCAACCCCGCCAGAAGTAACAAATATCAAAACCCTATAGAGCTGAGATTCAGAAGCAGAAAAACATACCCTTTTCTTTGCTCAGTCCAACCAACAAAACCCAGATTCAATCAGCTCCAGAGAAACACAAAACTCCTTCAAATCCCAAGCTCGGATTCTTGAGTTGTACCAAATGAAAACTCTGAAATCTCCCACCAGATTCCACTCCGCAGAATCCAGAAAGCAAAAAACCCACAAAGGAAGCAGAATCCTGACAAAATTGAACCTTGTATACTCTCAAAGCTCAATTCAAACTCCCCCAGCAAAAAAAATTCTCTTCAGGGTTTGAACGCTCCAACAAGAAAATCAAGTAAGCACAAAGAAAGCAAGAGACAAGGAAGAGAAAAGGGAATTCGAAAGAATCACGCCTTGACTAGGGGGACTAAGCACCAAGAAAAGTCCACCTTCAACGTCATCTTCATCTTCCTCTTGTCTTATTTCTCTCTCTAGAAGAAGATGAAACCCTAAGAGTCGAGCTTTACAGAGACTAAACGCGTTCAATGGTCAATGTGCAAATCAATGAAAGAAATGGGTGACTTGTTTTTTTGGGAAGAGTGGCATGAGGGACCTACCTGTGGGGCCCGATGACGACCGGCTAATGTTTTCTTTTTGATTCGTCCGAAACTGGTTTCGTCGGATCTGGGTGTGTCTGCTAGGGCGATCAGTCAAACATTGACGGCATAGAAGCCGATGTTCGATCTGTTCTTTTAATCGGCGACTGAATTTAAAGTGTTTTGTTGGTCGACGTTGAAATCTTCTTCTTTTTACTGATTTCAAATATTCAAATTCAGTCGAGCATTAATTAATACAATCAAATATTTATGTAATTAATTATGCTTGCGACATTTCTTTTTGTAATTAATTATATTTGGTTTTGAAAAAGTATTTTTTAGTTTTAATTTGAAAAGGTTTTTTTAAGAAAAAATTACAATTTTAAACTTCTAATCAGTTGTTTTGTAAGTAGCTCTATGAACTACCAACGCTTGAACTCTGACTCTCCAAACTATCAAAACGTTTCAAAAATACTCATTTTATAGAAATATGCCTATAATACATTTGTCACGTGTTATTTTTTAATTAAAAAAAATAAATTTATAAATTAAAAAAAAAAAACTAAAAAACTAAACATTAAAAAAAAAAAAAAAAAAAACTAAATTTTTATGTGTTTATTATTTTTTAGTTTTTTATTTTTAAATTTAATTTTTATTATTTTTTTAATTGAAATATGACACGTGGCAAGAGTATTATAGGCATATTTCGACAAAATAGGCCTTTTTAAAACATTTTGGTAGTTTGGGAGGTCAGAGTGCAAGTGTTGGTAGTTCGTGGGGCTACTTGCAAAACAACTAACAGTTTGAGGATTAAACTGTAATTTTCCCCTTTTTAAATGTGACATAAATGTGAGTTCTTTGTAGAGTTTAAATTTAAATATTTTTTTAAATTAAATGTTGGGAAAAACAAAGATGAAAGATAAATTATTTAAATATTGTTTCAAATAAATGCTAGAGAAATGAGAAAAAAAAAATATAACGTTTTTTATATTAAAATGATATTAAGGGAATCACCATTGTTTCCCTAGACTTATGGAATAATTTATGGTTTCCTTGGTTTTTTTAAGTTGATGAAAGAATAATGGAATTTGATTCAATAAGATTTTTAAGAGTTTTCTCTACATTTTAAAGAAAGAAATGAGATTTATAGAAAAACTATTACTATTGCTCTCAAGTACTTAATTTCTAATGTGACACATTGTAACACCCCCGTCCCATATTGAGAAGAGATAAATAGTTCACATAAAATAAGTGGTTTATAAAGATACCCATGGGTGTTAAGTCCAACATTACTTAGTTATTAGGTGAAACTGGGCATTATAAGTGATTATAAAGAAAGTTTCAAATCGACTAGTATTTTTAGGGTGATAGCATAGATGTGGCTTGTGCTTTTCCCTTAGTCATTACAAATGGTATCAGAGCCACCTAGTAACGCCAAGTTATGTGATACTGGAGCACTGCATGACATGTCAGGTCGTTACTAGGAGACGTCAGGGCCATGTCGTGCGGTGCTTCAGTACCACATGACCTGACGTTACTAGGTGGCTCTGATACCATTTGTAATGATATAGGGAAAAGCGCTAGCCACATCTGTACTATTACTCTAAAATGACTAGTCAATTTGAAGCTTATCTAGAATCCATTATAAATCTTAGTTTCACATAGTAACTAGGCAAAATGGGACTTAGCACTCATGAGTATCTTTATAAATCACTCACTCTAAGTGAACTATTCATCTCTTTTCAATATGGGATCGGGGTGTTACACACGTGTATATAGTCTTATACATATGTTTCGATACAATCCGAACCAAACACGTGACATTTATGATTGGTAATTTTTAACACGATCTGCAAACTTAACACAAAAATAACGACTAAAATTAATTGAGTTTGACCTGTTTAATATATTTGCTGAGGGAGCAACCCCATTTTTCACCTTGAATTGGTCAAAATATGCGAAATTTCAATAGAACACTAGGAAAAGCCCACATGCGGCAAAGATTTTTTGATGCCTTCGAGGAAAATGAGAAGTCCCACTCTTATTTAACATAGGAATTATAACCAAAATGAAAGGTATGGTGAATGAAAATTGATATGTATATCCCATAAAAATAAATAATTTTATATTCATACCTCTAGATAATTGAATCTACTATACATGCAACAATTATCACTCCTAATAAAAACTAAGGGATAATGGAATCATTGGTCTTTAGGGTTGGTATAAATTACAAATCACTTCTTATGGCACAAAAAGTTCATGGAGGGTCCTTGTGATAAACTAAAATTACGAATCACTCTCTGAACCTGTTTTCTATCTATCAAGTTAACAAATTCTGTTAGTTTGTCACGTTATACTTAATAGGAAATCGACACGTGGCCACCACAGGCCAAGGGGAGGCTATGCATCACCTCCCAGACATGGCTGGGCCACTCCCGGCAACCACAATTTTGCTATTTTCTATTTTTTTTTTAAAATGAAATTAAATTTTAATGGACACGTGTCGATTTCTTATTGGGTATGACGTGACAAACTAACGGAATTTGTTAATTTGGTAGACAAAAACAGGTTGAGAGAGTGATTCGTAATTATAGTTTATCACATGAATCATTCATGAATTTTTTATATCACAGAGAGTGATTTGAAATTTAAGCTAATCCAAAAAATCAGTGGTGCAATTATCCCAAAAACTAAAAAGCATAAACCAAGAAGAACAAATTTAATTAGCAACTAGCCTAACACGTCCAGATGGGAAGAAAGACTTGGAACATACAAGAAACATGACATGTACAAATTGACTTTTTGACCCTCTAGAAACTCCAACCGAACTATTCACCAGAGTCTAGATATACCGTTTGAAAGCTTCAAGTCCTCTTATCCATAATTAGCATAAGGTAGACAACATATTTGTGCACAACCATTCACATGAGTGGGATCTATATGAGTGGGTGGATTTCACCCATATGAGTAGGTTGTGCACAACTTGTTGTGCAATGATCAAATCTCTTAGCATAATCATTTTGATTTTTGATTCATGGCTGAACTAGGTTGATTTTCGGTTTTATATTTTATTATACCAAATATGCAATAAAACAGATTAAAACCAATTGAACTGACTATTTTCTATAAAATCATTAATTAAAAAAAAAAAAAAAGAAGCTTGGTAGCATGTTTTTTTTTTAAAAAAAAAAATAAAAATAAAAAGCAGAGTATTTTATTGATCAAAGATCACGAGATTAAAGCTCTTACATCACAAAGCACAAAGCTTTGCAAAATTATAATCACATGTTATAAGATTACATAGTCATAGATACAAATTAAATTCTTATAATAAATTGTTATCTATGACTTTTATCTTCCGCTAACCCATGTGCAAAAATAGTTAAAGAGTAGATATGTTTCGAACAGACTAGATCTAAGACAAATGTAGCTAAATATTATAGAAAAATTTATTTAAATTGACCATGAGAGATAACTCCTCACACCAAACTATCCAAGCCGTGAAAGATAAACCCTCACACCTAACTAATATTCATCCTATAGATCGTCCATGATAGCAGATCTAAAGAGAATAAAACTCTTATTCAATCAAAGCAAAAACACAACCAGCAAACAGCAGCATGGGTCAAAAAGGAGATGAACGGCACAGTACAGAGGCAGATAGACAATGCATAGCGAAGATGCTAAAATTGTTGATTTGGTCGAAGAACATATACAAATAAAAGAAAAAACCAGAATGGGATGGGGATGGTAGGAACAGGGAATAGAAAGGGAAAGGAAGAGGAGAAGGGAGCAGTTGCCCTCCTCCTCTCAGATTTGTTTTATGAGGGGTGAAGTCTAGGGCTGACTTCTCTAATCTAGGACTGGTCGATTAGTGTAAAATGAGTAATACTATAAAGATGACTAGATTTCTCCTTAATTGTGTCATCCCAAATGTTATATGGTTTTAAAATTATCATTGAATCAAAATTTAATAATGATTATCTCAAAATTTAATGATGATTTTAAAAGTCACATAATATTTAAGATGATGCAAGGAGGACTCATATCATATAATTTGATATTATTTTGATCTGACATAGAATACTCGTATTAAATAATATCAAATTCTGGTTTGGACATCATAAAAATGAAGCTCTCTTCATCATCTGTTGTAAATTATCATTACTCAAATCTTATTATCTACAAAGGAAAAGGAGGAAAAAGAAAAGGTTTATAACTAATGGATGTTAAACATGCCATAATTATCTGCTTACTATTTTCTTTTCTTTTTTCGTTGTTGAATAATTAGTAGCCATGTCTCTTGGATCGAGTAATTAGTAGCATATTCTATTTTGTTGTCTGAATTGTTAATAATTTAAATAATATATATAAAATAACTAATATAGAGCTCACCCGTCAAAGTAAATTTTGGACGGTCTACCCACTTGTTTGGACAAGTGATCCAATATAGACTCTCTCAGACTCTCATTAACAATTAAAGCAACAATTTGATGAAGATATTATGCTCCGTTTATTTGGGCATAAAATATTTTTTGGTGTTTGGTACAATAAAAAATAACAGTCAACGAAGATCATTTTCAATTTTATCATAAAAATTTCTTTATTAAAAAATAAATAATAATAAACAAAGTTGAAACAGTACATGTTAGGCTGTCTTTAGAATGAAAAAGATCAAATGAATGTGGTTCATCAAAATCCAACTTAG